>NC_139027.1:19293452-19873684 GCF_964662115.1 Mustela nivalis | reverse complement strand
CTGCTTACTCAGTGGCAGGACCCACTGCCCTGCCATTCCCCAAGCCTTCTCACCAGGCTCCAGTGAAGGGCTCAGCCTGGTGGGAGGGCAAGACAGCTGTTTGAAGGGAGGCAGGGAGGCCGGGCAGGAGACAGGGGAGAACAGGATTGGATAAGGGAGCTGTATGTAGCTTTCCGACCCGGGTTTGTGGACACATGTCCTCCTGCAGGGCTCCTGTCTTCCTGCCTCAGCGTCCCCTGTGTGGTCTACTGGCCCCAGCACCTCTCTCCTTCCTACCCCCTGTGCCAATTCTAGGTGTGCCCTTCCTTCCCCTTAGAGTGGAGTGTCTCAGGACAATCAATTCTTCATCCCATTGGACTAACATACATCAGTGCGGGGTTAGGTTCCAAATTCATCATCAGCGCTTTTACCTGGGTAAATTACTTCCTAAGCCTCAGTTTCCCAATCCGTGACATGAGAATCATGCCCATCTTGACAGGACATGGATATGAGGACAGGGGATACATGTACAAAGAGCCTGGCACTCAGAGGCCACTCAGTAAATGGTAGAATAGCTGTTGTTCGAAAGGTGTGTGAGTATGGATTCCTCCCTCCCTCGCTTCTTCCCCAGGGGTGTTCCATTCGTGCCTAAATAATATACAATCAAACTGAAAAAGAGTCGGGGCGCCTGGCTGGCTCAGTGAGTAGGGCAAGCGCACTTGATCTTGGGGTCATGAGTTTGAACCCCCATTGGGCGTAGACATTGCTTAAAGGAATAAACTTAAAAATAATCTTTAAAGGGGTGCCTGGGTGGCATAGTTGGTTGAGGAGCTGACTCTTGGTTTCAGCTCAGGTCACGGTCTCAGGGTCCTGGGATCGAGTCCCACGTTGAGCTCAACACTCCTTGGAGTTGGCTTGAGATTCTCACTCTCTGCACCTCTCTCTCTCTCCCTTTCTAACATAAATAAATAAATATTGTTAAATCATTTTAAAAATTATAATTAAAAAAAATAAGACATGTTATGATATCAGTTAAAATCAAAGATCCAGATTAGGTAGGAAACCTTGTAGATACTCAGGCCATACCATTCTAAGCAGATGCTACCAAGTAAATCCCCCAAATTAGCTGTTAGCTTCCTGGATGCCAAAGAAAAAGGGGAAAGACAGTCTCTATCCCACCGTCCAGTCCACCTAAATGGCCTTTCTTCTTCGGCAGATGAACCGGCTGTGCTGGAGATGGAGGACCTTGACCGCTTGGCTATTCGGCTGGGGGATGGGCTGGACCCCGACTCTGTGTCTCTAGCCTCTGTCACAGCTCTCACCACCAATGTCTCCAACAAGCGGTGAGTATGCAGGAGACCCTCAACCCAAACTGCCCTTGCTCCTTCAGGCAAGACCCTGCTGGGTGTGGAACTGGGGTGGGGAAGAATCAGCCCCCTCCCACCCCCAACCAGCTTCTTCCTAACCCTGTCCCTTTCTTCTTTTCCTGGAAGTCTCTCACACCTTGGTCCCTACAAAGGCAGGAGCCTATTTCCAGGTCACTGAACACCTCCAGGCCACGGGAAATCAGAGAGTTGCCCAGCCCACAGCAGAACCTGTCAACCTAGTATCTCTGTCTCTGTCACTTGTGCCATTAGCTGGTCCTCTCTATTGAGACCTCTGCAAACAACTAATCTCCATTCTGTTTGACAGTCCTGGAGGGTTTGAAGACTATGATTCTGTCCTTCTGCCCTTTGCCAGGGTCCAACCACTGATAGTGCCCACCTCCTCCCCTCCAAGCAGTCCCTTACACCAGGCCTGACTGTACATTTTCCTTCTCAGGTCCAAGCCAGACATTAAGATGGAGCCATGTGCTGGGCGGCCCATGGATTTCCAGGTAGGTGGGACATCTCGAGGCTGCATACTCTGTAGACTCTACTCAAGTGGGGAGTTCTGACCAGATGTGCATTATAGACTCTGAGGTTGCATGGATCTGAGGGTCATAGAGAACCACAAGCTGAATGTAAGTTCCCAAAGTAAGCTTGTTTCTGGGAGGCACTCATAAAAGTGTCATGACTAAAGAGGCATAAGCTTAAAGAGGAACTTGAGAACGATGCTTATGCTGGGCAAAACACTCCCAGGACTTCATTTGTGTTCAGCATTGGACTTCATCAAGTCAGAGGGACCTGGAAAAACCATAAAAAGACCAAGAAGCACCACGATATATTTGTTGGAATATATACATATATTCCAACAATTAAAGTAAGAGCCTCTGAAGAGAGATTTTTTTTTTTTGGTGTGCTGTTTTAAATTGTTGTTTTCTATTATTTAATGTCAGAAGTAATGTCAATCCTGGTTATCCACAGATGAGAGAATGTGGGTGGTTATTTTTTTTCTTTTTCTTCTCTGTGTTTTTTCCAATTAACACTTATTTTTTCTGTTGGTGAGTTTCTTTTCTCTTTTATTCTTAGATCTTTTATTTATTTATTTGTCAGAGAGAGAGAGAGAGGGAGAACACAAGCAGGCAGAGCAGCAGGCAGAGGCAGAGAGAGAAGCAGGCTCCTCGCTGAGCAAGGAGCCCGATGCGGGACTCGATCCCAGGACCCTGGGATCATGATCTGAACCGAAGGCAGCGGCTTAACCAACTGAGCCACCCAGGTGTCCCTCTGTTGGTGTGTTTCTAAAACCGGGGACAAACTGGCTGTGATGGGGAGAGATTTGAAGCCGTTGAATTGTTAATGTGCTCACAGCGCGGGCAGGATGGGTCGTGAGCATGGCTGGTAGCTGCGGAGAGAGGGCCACACAGGGCGATTAAACCCTCGTGCAGCCCCCAAGCCTGGGGGCCTGGTCCTGAAGCTTGCAGGGCCACATCCTGATTTTGTCTCTTCTGGCAGAGTCGATCAGAGCCTGAGAAACTGAGTTCTACTAACCCAACCCACAATAGACTAAGCTGAAAGCGCCGAGTACTTATTTATAAACTGGAAGCAGGAAGGCCCAGAGACCACCCATTGCTCTAGACCTTCCCTTAGGGTCTAACGAGACCCAACTTTAGGTCAGAAGACTCTGGGCGTTCCTAGGACTGAGTACACTCACTGGTCAGAGGAAACAGAGTCTTTAGGAGATCCCACTTGGCTACCACTGTATCAGAACCTGGGCCCAGAATCAGAGTGAGCCTTCTCTCCCAGGTTAGAGATACATCTTTTTTTTTTCTTTTTAATTTGAGAGAGAGAGAGAGAAAGCATGTCCACGTGAGCATGAGCAGGGGTAGGGTCAGAGGGAGAAGCAGATGCTCTGCTGAGCAGGGACTCGAATGTGGGGTTCGATCCCAGGACTCTGGGATCATGACCTGAGCCAAAGGCAGGCGCTTAACCCAGGGAACCACCCAGATGCCCCCACAGCTGTATCTTTGATACTCACTTCCCAGACAGTACACACGGCCCCATCGTTAAGGACGGCCCCACCCCTCCTCCCTCAGGTGACGGTACCAAGGACTAGGAGGTACCTTTCTTTGTATCCGTTCATCAGTTGTGTTTTGTGTTTCCTCAGGGACATTCCTTGTCTCCCTTAATCCTTGCTTCAGTTCATTTTCATCCAGTTGGCGACCGTCTTTCCAGGTGCTCGAAAATAAGCTCCAGGCAGTAGTTTTAAACGGCTTCAAGCTGTTGGGCTCCCGGGAGGTCTGGGAATGTCGCTCCCTCCTGTCTCTGCCACAACCCAAACACAGAGTATCTGAAGACTTTTCCAGAGGCCTGGGCTCGGGGCTTTGCTCCTGTCTTCTGAGAATAGGAAAATCCCAGAGAACAAAGACCTCCTTGTCTGTGTTTTCAGATGTGTCACCAGCCTGCCACATCGAGGCACATAGAAAATGGAGTCATTGTTGAGCCTATTATCATGACTTACGTTCTCGAAGGCTTGCTATGAGCCAAGCACAATACTGCGAGCTGTCTGTGTGTTTTCCATTTAAGTTAATATAATCCGTACAACCATCCAAATATAGGTATTCCTCCACTTCATAGGTGAGAAACCGAGGCACAAAGAGGGTGAGGAGCTTTCCCCAGGTCACACAGTTATTCAAAGGTAAAGTCAGGGTGTCCAACCGAAGCAGTCAGAGTGACTAATTTCTCTCTAACTGGATGGATCTAATTGGATGGTCACCCCCTATGGTCCGCGTTCATCTTTAGCTTACTACCTACTGCTTTTTTTTTTTTTAAGGTTTTATTTATTTGACAGAAATCACAATTAGGCAGTGAGGCAGGCAGAGAGAGAGAGAGAGAGAGAGAGAGAGAGGAGGAAGCAGGCTCCCTGCTGAACAGAAAGCCCGATGCAGAGTTCAATCCCAGGACCCCGGGATCATGACCTGAGCTGAAGGCAGAGGCTTTAATCCACTGTGCCACCCAGGTGCCCCTCTACTGCTTATTTTTAAAGTCCTTTCCAACTGCTTCCTGACAGAGACTTTAATTAAGCGGGCCACACTTTCTCCCTCCAAAGGCTTTGCAGACATTCTGAATTGAACAGAACAGAATAGTTGTTGTATTTAACCTGGTAACACAGTATTGTCTGACAAGTTCATTCCCATCTCAATCACAATTATGAAAACAGTTTTAGAGAGAGAGCTCTGAGAATGCAAGTGTGGATTTATCCTTGCTTCCAAAAAATACAATGTAGGGAGCAAGAAAACAGCAAAGGAACGTCCCTCTCGAGAGAGCTTAGCTTCGCCCAGTCAGAAAGACCTCTGAAAGCGCACCCAGCTGGTGGGAGAAGATGTAGGAAGGACCCTGAGGGCTCAGGACCACCAAGAGGCCATGGCGTGCCCATCCCCTTTGTTTCCACTGGCTAGAATGTATGTAATGTGCAAACCCTTTCTTGATTATTGGCATCTCGAAGGTGAGAAGCCCCAGTGTCATCCCAGGGAATCTGCAGCTTCCCCATCAGAGTGAGCAATGGTCAGCACCTGGCAGAGAGATTCTTGTTGGGTCATGGAATCCTGAGTGTGTTCCCTGCCCTTTCCTCTGGGCACCAAGATCGCATACATTTTCACCTCCATGTCATCTCGTGACATTGACCATGGATCCCAGCCTCGAAGGCAGTATTGCACCCTCTTCCTCGCTGGTCTCCCCGCCCTCGTAGCGCCTCCTCCATTCCAACCTCTGTGCCACCACTAGAGTGATGTTCTCAAAATGCAGATCCAGTCATGCCACATCTTGGCCACCTGGAGGTGAGGAAAGGTAGAGGGTATTACAGAAGGGCAGCACTGATGCGCCTGTCCCCTGCCATCTCCGGTTCCCCGCCACTGTTCCTGCAGCATGATCAGAGCCCGCGGAAGCATGTCACAGAGCACCATGGCTCTTGGGTTCTCCCAGGACAGAGATGCAGGTTTACACTCTGCCTTGTTCCTTGCAATGGTTTTCATGAAATCACATGGAGATTAGGTCCCTCATCTTGGAGGAGGAGGACTGAATAGGTCTTTACCCTAAGAGTCTCCCAGGTCCACTGCTTGGTCGGTTCCTTTGTGGGTCTATTTGCTGCCCCATCTCCACCCTGGAAAAATCAAGTCCTCTGCTGATGGGAGAATGGAAGGAAAGGATGGCCAGTCCTCTCCCTCAAAATTTGTCTTATCTTAATTCTATTTTTTTTAAGATTTATTTATTTATTTGAGGGTGAGGAGGGGCAGAAGGAGAGAACGAGAATCTCAAGCAGACTTCCCACTGAGCAGGAGCAGGACGTGGGGCTCGATCCCACAACACTGAGATCATGATCTGAGCCAAAATCAAAAGTTGGACGCTCAACGGGCTGAGCCACCCAGACATCCCTGATTTGAAATTTTTTTGAAACTTCAAGACCAAGTGATATAGACCCTCCATATAACCCCAGGTTGGGGGTGGGGAAGCAGCAGAAATGACATTCTCCTCCCCCACCAACACCATGCAATGACCCCACTGGCTCACGTTCAGGGTTTCCCTCGGGGTCACCCTTCAGCCAGCAAAGAGCACCCTCTGGAGGCTTTCTCTCCCCGCCCCCACCCTCTGCTCCTTTCAACCCTTTGTCCTCTTCCTATACCCATCCTTTGGGTCCTGAAAAGGAGTAGGGGGCCTCATGGCTGGGCCTCTGGATAAGAAACATAAAAACTAACCAACTGCTCACATTTACAAGGTTAATCTCTTGATGTCACATCTTATTTCTTATTAGGCCCAAACTGTGTATGTCTCCTTCCCCAGTGTTGAGTTACAGAGTCTTACTTTCTTTCTTTTTCTAATGGAGGGGAGAGGATGGGTTAGTTGTGGGAAAATATAATGAGTTTTTTTTTTTTTAAGGCTTTGGCATTTAAAAGTTTCATAGAGGTTAAAACTCTATGAACTGCTGTGCAAGAATATTCTGGAAGGACTTCTAGTATCTGCTTACTCTCTTCACAGTCAACTTCTCGGAACTAAGTTAATTAGCTCTATTTCCTTTTTAGCTCCCTGAAGAATCGGTGATCATTAAACGTCTACAGAGCTCTGGACGCTGAGCTTCATTCCCTTTGGCATTTCAAGTTCCAAATAGAAATCCTTGCTTTCATAGTTCAAGTGTTACTTCAATTAGCGAATGTTCGGTTTCCAGTTCTATATACTTACTTGGCAATGTTCTCATTGGTACCGAAATTTCTATTTTTCTTAACATCATTAGTTTTGATGTGCAGATTTCTTGGGCTTCAGAAAATTTATGAGACTTTGACGGACACAGTGGAGGATAATTTCCATGGCTATTCTTTTTTTATGAAAAGGGAAAATAATCTTCTGGAGTAAAATCGTATTTAGAAGTTGCATCAAAGCACAGCGATTAAAATACCAAATCTGCAAATGGGAAGCATAAAAGCAACCCCCACAGTTTCATTAGAAGAATTAGCCAAGGTAAATGCTAACACTAGCTTAGCACAGGCTATTTTGTTAAAATGTTAAAATGCAAGTGTGAGAGAAACAAATGGAACAATCATAAACTATAGGACCCCACCTACTTGGGAGACTCTGAGAAGTCATTTATCACAAGAACTCTCATCTTCTAGAACTTTCTATGGTTTATGAAGCACCTTGATACACAGGACCTTCACATAACTTATGGATAGGTGATGTTTCCACATCTAGCTCAGTGAGCCTCTCACAACTGGTCATGTATGAGTTCTGGGGTTCATTGCCACCCCAGCCCCCCAAATCTGTGCTTCTTTCTATTTTTGTCATGGCCACCCCAATGGGGACCAGCACCTCTAAATCCAAAGCAAGAACTGATTGCTTAAAATGAAGGTTCAAGAGGGGCACCTGGGTGGTGCAGTCGGCTAAACGTCTGACTCTTGGTTTTGGCTTGGGTTGTGATCTCAGGGTCATGAAATCCAGCCCAGGTGTCGCCGGGCGCCATGCTCAGCAGGGAATCTACTTGGGACTTTGTCTCCCTCTCTCTTCCCCTCCCTACCTCTCTCTCCCTCTCTCTCCAATAAATAAATCTTGAAAGGGAAGGTTCAGAAAAGGTATGCACACATACCACCCCTCCCCCACCCCACATATATACATAAACATTTGTTAGATGTACGAACTACTGGAAAACGGCTTCCCAGCATAGAAGTAAGACTCCAGGGGGCTAGACCCCCCCTAAAAAGACACAGAGCACACAAAACACACAGCATCAAGCCAGCAAAGGTGGCCCATGCTCCCCAACAAAGAAATTAAACAAAAGGAGGAAACCAGGAGTGTGGTAAGAAACACAGAGAGCTTTCAGAGGCCCCCAATCTTAAAAAGAGAGATCCTAGAGCAAGAAATTACTTGCACGTTAATGAAGACATAGAAAGCTTAATTCCTGAGTGCGTGAAACCCCATAAGTGGTTTGCAGCCTTCTACTAGGCAGAGCCAGGGAGGCTGGGAGAGTCCTAAAAATCCTGATGCCTGGCCCCACCCGCCCGAGGTTGGACAGTTTTGGTCTGGAGTTTGGGGGGGACACCAGCTTGTTTAACCAGCGCCCTCCACCCTGCAGATAATTCTAGAACACAGGCAGCAGTGATCCAGCCCAGGCCCTTCCTTTATAGAAGAAGACACAGGGGCTTAGTGGGGAAAGAGCCCCGGATCCAAGCGCTCACACTGGAACCCAAGCCCCGTATTGGCTCCCTGCTCCTGGGCTCGGCTCCAGGAGGACCGGCTGCCCGGCTCACGGGGCTCACCTCTGGCTTCCCTCTCCTGCCTGCAGGTCAGCATCACCGTGATCGAGGCCCGGCAGCTGGTGGGCTTGAACATGGACCCCGTAGTGTGCGTGGAGGTGGGTGATGACAAGAAGTGCACGTCCATGAAGGAGTCCACTAACTGCCCCTACTACAATGAGGTCAGTACCTTGTGGCCTTACGTGTGGAAAGGGACTTCCTACATGTGGTGGGACGCGGGGCTCCAGGCCACCGAGCCCCATGGGAGCAGCAGGAGTCAAGGGGCACAAAAGGCTCCCAGCAGGGCTGACCTTGGCCCACGCTGTTACAGCCCCCAGCATGCAGATGTGCCGTGCCATGTCCACTGAAGCCCAAGTCTAGATCACCCCCTGACAGTGTTCTGGCCGGAGGCCACCCTTTGAAACAAACCTCCAGCGCTGTCTGTGGGTGAACCCCGTGGGGCTTGGCCAGAGCCCTCTGGGTCAGTGACACCATTCAGGAGCGGTCCCTGTGAGCCAGCCTCTCCTGTAAATGCTGCAGGTGCGTCCCCTCATCCGGCCTCCACGAAAGTCGGAGGTTGTTGCCCTCAATCCCATGTGACATGAGGGGACACTGAAGCTCTTGGAGAAAGTCCTTGCCCGGTCGGTAAGGGCCAGAGACGGGTTCCAAGTGCTCACCTTCCTCCTGGGCTGCCTCCAGGCTGCCTGAACCTCTGCGGGGATGCTTCCAGAGCACTGGCCTTAGGGTATGAGAGAAAAAGTCTGGTTCCTGCTCCTGTTCTTTGCAGCCATCTGAGGCCACACTGAGGTCAAAGGAACTCAGAGACCTTCTAATACTATCTCCGCATCTTATGGAGGAGGAGACTGAGGCCTCAGTGGGAAGGGCTTTGCCCAAGAGCACAGAGAGCGCTGTTGATGAAGCAGGACCCAGCCTGTCGGCCTCAGCCCAGGGCTCCCTCTGCCCCCTCAGATGGCCACCGCTGACACAATAGGCTGGCTCTGGGCTTCAGCAGGGAACGGACCTAATCAGCTCTCGTGGGAGATGTCCAGGTGACCTTTAGATGCCTGAGCGTCTGAGGGACATAGAAGCCTGAGGGTTCTAGCCCTCCCTCTCCTGGAGGGACAACCAGTTGGCCTTGCCTGGTGGCTCCAAGAAGTGGGGGTGCCAGGCTGGCCCAAGTGAGACATCTGTGTCCCGGGTCTCCATGTCTGTGCTGAGGCGTGGTGAGGGCTGGGGGTCCCCCCTGAACTTGACAGGGAGCTCCCCAGCCATGCATCTTCAGGAAGGAAAACTGGACACACTTCTGTCCCCCACAGGGACCCAGGCTAGGGCCCTATGCTACCACGGGTGGGCCTGGCTCTCACAGCTGGTAGCCCATAGGCCCACAGGGCTGGGGCATCCGTGCTCACAAACACCTTCCCTCATCTCCCAGCCCCATGTGGCCACTTTCCCAGGAGCCAGGAAATTCAGCCTCCCCGCCTCTGACCTCACATCAGGGCGCATCCCTGGCCAGCCTAGCTAAGAGTCTGCTTTCCCTTAATGGATCTGGAGACACGTGCCCATGGCCTTCCACGGTTATTTGATAGCGGCAGAGCCACGTTTGGCTGACTCAAGACTCACCTTGCACCAGCCCCAATGCACTTTGTGTTTTGTTCACACTGCCTGCTCCTTCCCAAGGAAACAGAGCAGCTCCTATGCCGTTTCCCCAGCAAACTCCTACTCACTCTCCAGAGCCCAGGCCTAAGGTCCTTGTCCCTGAGCCGACCTACCAGCATCCTCTGGGTCAGAGGTCGATGCGCTTCTTTCTCTGGGACAGTAACGTCCCTGAACTGTGGTTGGTCCTTCATGTCTCTGTCCCTGGTGGGTTAGAGGCTCCCTGTCTCCTGTGTCACTGTGGCCCAGCCCAGAAGCTGGCTTGTGCCTGGAGGGGTTGGGTAGCACTTTGCTGAATGGATACTCCCCCGAAGGAAGAAACATACATTTGCTCAGCATGTGTGGCACTTTGAGCCCATGCCTGCCAACATGGGGACCACAGAGGTGACAGTCTCTCCCCTGACAGGTCATGCCTACTTCCAGCCTAAAAACTACTTTCCAGTTGCCACTAAGACTTTCCACTAAGAAACCACTTTCCACTAAGACTATCCCTTCCACTCACGTGAATCTTTAATCTGTTCTTGATTCTAGTTTTGTTCTTTCTCACAAATCCAAGTGGCTCTGATTCATTGAATTTCTGTTTCTGCCAAACCAGTGTTTCTCACTCAGCACTAGGGACGTTTTGGTGTCAGGGATTGTCCTGTGAAATGTGGGACGTTGGCAGCATCCCTTCTACTCACTCGGTGGCGGTAGCAACCCCACCCAGTAGCAACCAAAAATGTTTCCAGATGTTGCCAGATGTCCCGCTGGGGTTAGAATTACCTCGCTGAGAACAACCACTTGAAGCTATCTTCCCACGACTCCTCTGGTCCCAAAGCAGGACTTTTCCTTTTTGTTTCTTGTCCTATGCCACGTTCCTCCTCACTGAAAAATATCCGTAGTCCCAGGGCTGTGCTGCTTCTGGCTAATTCTCTGAGTTAGCAGGAACTTTCCTTTTTTGACTCCACTAAACACAACATGGGAGATGAGAACAATAGCATGACTTAGCAGACTTCTAAAGTGGTTCGAAAAGGGACGTCTGCTCAGGACACACAAGGAATGTGCCCACAGACTCCTCAGAGGCTGCAGAATTCTGGCTCTCACTTAGCTAGCTCGCTCTCCCAGGGCAGACGCAGTCAGAGGCAGCGGCCTGGCCTTTGCCCCCTGCCTGGCTCCAGACCCATCTTCCTGTGAAGGGAGGCTCACAGCCACTGCCCTCCCATTATAGCCTGACCGTTCAAGTCCAGGTCAAGACCCCATTCCATGGCTCCATCTGGTCCTGGCCACTGGTGCCTTCCCCTTCTGCTTCAGCCACCTCTCTCTCTGGGCCTGGATCCTTCTCTTCTTTCTTCCCAAAGAGTCTGGCATCACCCATCCACTCAACACCCCCAGCTCTGCCTTACTTTTCCATTGGTTCTTCCTTGCCTATAAGGTGTTCTACTCTGGCGTATTCTCTCTGAGTACAATGATGGAAAACCGCATATGCTCAGGGTCAGGAAACAGGCAGGAGTCTCTCTGTCTGTCTGTCCCCCATCCATCCCTTCTAGCCACGCCCCTTTCTGACCTCCCACTCACCGTCCAACTCGGTGAGCTGTCCCCACTGCCTCTCCTACTAAGTACCCCCCAGTCTCCACCCCCAGCTCCACAGAAACCGCCCTCGGTCATCAAGGACCGGGTCATCAAGGGTCATCAAGGGTCATCAAGGACCACACTGTCCCCAAGTACAAGTCCACGTCACCCTTCTCTCTGGACTGCCCAGCTTTTTCTGTTGTCTTGATGCCCCCTCCCCTGGGGGCCTCTCTGCTGCCCTCCCCTCCTGCCATCTCATCCCTCGTGGCCTTTCCTGACACGTGCCCTGTGCCCTCTGACTGAAATCTAGTCACCTGCGTGACTAGATCTCCATCCATCTCTCCAGAGCTTCGGTGCCCCCCGACCAGTGCCACCTGACACATTGCGGCCACATGCAGCAGTTGCCATGTATGGGGCCCCCGACCATGTGCACTTATGGCTTTAACGCTTGACCGTGGTCAGCTCACTCAGACTTCACTACCATGCCTCCCACACCCCTTCGGATGGTGCCCCTGGAGCAGTTCAACATGGCAGCCCCGAGTATTGTCCCCACATCACAGGGCGGTAAACTGAGGCCCGGGAAGGAAGTGATTGGCCTAACTGGAAGAGCCCAGCTGTCTGCTCTAAAGGCAGCACTTTTAAAAAAAGATTTTGTTTATTTTGAGAAAGAGAGAGTGAGAAAGAGAGAACACAAGCAGAGAGGAACAGAGGAGCAGAGGGAGAGGGAGAAGCAGGCTCCCCACCGAGCAGGGAGCCCAATGTGGGGCTTGTTCCCAGAACCCTAGGATTATGACCTGAGCAGAAGGCAAACATTTAACTGATAGAGCCACCCAGGCACCCTAAAGGCAGCACTTTGACCCACAGTGCCCCAGTGTGAATCTCCAGGAGCAGGGAACACACTGTCCTCAGACATTGGTCCTAAGCATGTTGGCAACACTTCTTCCTTGTCTCTGCCCACAAATTCACCAAAGCCATGGTCCTTGTGTGACTGCGCCCTGCCCTCATTCCCGGCACCTGCATACCGAGGCCTGGAGAGATGGGGCCAGGGACAGTGGCAGCTCCCAGCTCCAGGGGCCAGATCATACTCGGAGCATTTTCCGTTTCTGGCAAATGAAGTCCTTCACACCTTCAACATCGCTGAAGCTGGGACACATCAGGCTTAGAGCAGTGTGGTTAAAGGCAATGTCTGTCTTGCCTGTACAGTGGCGCTGTATGTTATGGTGTCTCATACGGTCTCACCCAGCCTCATAACAAAACTCCGAGGCGGGTGTCATACCCCATCTTACAGCTTGGGAAACAGAGCAGACCACGTGCTGCCCAAAGCCACATGACTCCCGCCTGCCATAGAGTTGGGGGGACTGATATTTGCCACTGCTACTCCTCTGACCTTCGGGGCTCAGGGGAGATGGCCGGGACGCAGACAGGCACTGGCAGGAGAGAGGGGCCTGTCACTGTCCCAGATCGCTGGCTGCTATTAGCTGAATCATGGCAGGTTTGGGTCCTTCCTCTTTCCAGTACTTCGTCTTTGACTTCCACGTTTCTCCTGACGTCATGTTCGACAAGATCATCAAGATCTCGGTGAGTGTAGCTCAAGCTGCTCTTTGGTGTAGACTTGAAAAGGTCATCTCTCTGGATGAACCAACCATTAGAAGGCAGCCCCATGTCCAGACACACAGCTGGCAAGCACAGCACGGGCTGATCTGGGCCCCTCTCGCCTGTTTAACCAGGCATCTCTGCACAGTGTGCAACCTACTCACCCGTACCTGGCAGCCAGCAGAAATGAGGGCAAGAAGGGTTAATGCTGAGCCTCAGCAAGCCATTCCTGCCCTACCGAATGCCCTCCCACTTCACCAAAAAGCTCTGTTCCCCAGAAAGACGGGTGGTGCCACTGTCCCCCATGGAAAGCCTCTACCCTGCCTGGCCTGACTGGGGGCTGGTGGTTCTGCCTGGAAGGTGATCCACTCCAAGAACCTGCTGCGCAGTGGCACCCTAGTGGGGTCCTTCAAAATGGATGTGGGAACCGTGTACTCCCAGCCTGGTGAGTAGCTGCGTGATTCGGTCAGCTTCAGTGGCCACAGCTCACGAGGGTGGCCCAGGCCATCCTTCCCAACCTGGCAGTCCCCGGGCCTGACCTGGCCGGGACTATAAACTCAGTGTGAGGCCTTCAGGGGCGTGGAGGGATGGGCATCCCGTCTGCACGCAGAGGCAGCAATGACCTGTGCTCAGGCCGTTGGAGTCCCAGGAGCCCAGCAAGGTGTAGGGGGCTTCACCCCCTTTTACACTTGAGGGACTTGGGGTTCAGAGAAGTGTTGGGGCTCCACTGTCACCCAGATGGTCTGCGGAGAAATCAGGCTGTGTGACTCTAGGGCACCCCTGAGCCACACTGTCCTCAATACAAAGGGGTGTGGCAGCCTCTGAGGGAGGCCGGGCTCGCGGACTGTCCGTCGAGGGCCCTAGGCCCCCCAAGAATGGCGTGTGGGGCTGCAGATGACTCTCAGCAATGTGGGTCCCCATGAGCCAACCCTGGATGGGGCTGGCAAGGGAACCCCAATGGAATTCCCAGGGGCTTTGTGAGGCCCAGGCCAGGCCAAGAGGGCCCCACGCCTCGTCCCTGAAGTGAACCCACCACTCAGGATGCAGTAATGGTTCCGTCAGGCATTTTGACAGGGACCATCTCATTTCACCTGGCGTCACATTTGACCCCCACAGAACAGTGAGGCGGAGGCATTGGTGCTCCTCCCCATTGTGCAGATGAGATCAATGAAGCCAAGAGAAGTTAAGTAGCTTGGAAGGGCCACAAACTATTAGGTTGAACAAGTCGATGATTTCTTACGGTTCGACTTCATAGACGCTTGGCTGGTGCAGGCTCCGTGACATAGACTAGGGAATCGAGTCCAAACCCAGGACTGTACGCATAACCACCACAAACTCATAGGACACTCAATCCACCAGAGAGCTCAAAACACTAGTCAGGTGTCTCTGTATAACAAAGAGGCCCAGGGTTACGAAGAGACTTGCCCAGGGCCCATGGGAACAGAACCCAGTCTCCTGACTCCCGGCCAGCACCTTTCCCACTGCCATACACACACACACACACACACACACACACGCACACACACACTGTCGTCCTCAGCAGAGGGGGACCCTAGTGACCATTAGCGTCTTCGGAAGCGGGGAGAGGGCCGGTTGGCGATCCGGCTCTTCCCAGGCTCTGTGCTGGGCTAACCCACCGCCAGAGTTGCTGCTGCTTCTGAATCTGTTCCTGAGCCTGGTCCCCTTCCTGGGAACCTGACGTCACACAGCCCCTTCCGTTAGGGCACTGAGGTCTTCAATCTGATGGTCTCAGGTTTGGCCTGACTCTCCTGATGAGCCCCTGATTACTGACCCAGCCAGGGAGTCACTGGAAGCAAACTAGCCAGGGACACAGAGCTCGTGGGTGATGCTGAGAGTCTCTGGTAGTTCGATATCTTGTGGAGCTGGGAGGGTTTCCTGAGGGACCAGGGCCCACTTGTCACCCTGGCAGGACCATGTCTCCACCATCAGAGGCAACAGCAGGACCCTGCTCACTCACTAATTCTCTCTGCTGGAGGGGAGGGGGGCGAGGGGGGTCACCCAAGTCCACAGCCCCCCTCTGGTAGATCATAGAGGAGTTCCTGGGCGCTAGCCACTGCCCCAGCCTGACCCGCCTTCCCTGGCAGGTGTCTGAGAAGTTTGGAAGGGGTGGGGGAGAGGAAGGAGACCCTTCCAAGCTCAAAGAGCAGCAGCCCTAAAGGCAGGAGGGGCTTGGCAGGGACTCGGGTTGTTCTGAGGGGAGTCAGCAGCTGGACCCAGCGGGAGCACAGGGGCGGAGTGGGATGAGAGGAGTGAGGGGGGCAGAGTGGAATCAGGAGGCCTCACAGACCCCACTAAGGTCAGTGGTCTGTACCCCACACACTCACGAGGTGCAGACATTTGGAAGGAGGAGTGAGGGCGGGGGAGCCTCTCCGAGGGTTCTGCGGGGCTACTGTGTGCAGGTTGTCCGCAGGGGTCGGGGCAGGACAGCTGCGGGCAGAGAAACCAGTTTGGAGCGTTCTCGCTTCAAAGTCACACACCTGGATGCAGGACCTTTCCCCAGCTGTTCGCCCCTCTGGGGGCCTCTGTCTCCTTCCGGCCATCCTGGGGATCAGGCCCCAAAAGGCTGCTCAGCCCTGCAGCCTGCCCCCGACGGCAGGTGCAGTCCGCTCTCGTCACCCCTGCAGAGCACCAGTTCCACCACAAGTGGGCCATCCTGTCAGACCCCGACGACATCTCCGCTGGGCTGAAGGGCTACGTGAAGTGTGACGTCGCCGTGGTGGGCAAGGGGGACAACATCAAGACACCCCATAAGGCCAATGAGACAGATGACGATGACATTGAGGGGTGAGGTTCCCATCTGCCCCCAGCCCTGGAGACCTGATCCAGCCCTGGAGACCTGACCCAGCCCTCCCTTCCCCCACAAGGAGCCCCTGAGGTGGACTTGGCACACAGAGCCTCCCCGCACCCCTCTCCCTTACTTTTGTCCCCCCACCCCACACTCCCAGACAGACCAGCTCTTCCAAGAAGGACCAAAGGCAGGGCTGGCCTTGGGGTCCCTAGACCCCAAGAGACCCCAAGAGAGGAAGCACTGAGGCAGGGCGGGGAGGACTTCACGGAGATTGTCCCAGGCACCAGGGAAGGCAGATGCCAGGGCAGGACTGGGTTGCCCACGCCTGGCCACGAAAGCCTTAGCTCTGTGTGCCGGCAGGAACTTGCTGCTCCCCGAGGGGGTGCCCCCTGAACGCCAGTGGGCCCGGTTCTACGTGAAAATCTACAGAGCAGAGGGCTTGCCCCGTATGAACACCAGCCTCATGGCCAATGTGAAGAAGGCTTTCATTGGTGAGAACAAGGACCTGGTCGACCCCTATGTGCAAGTCTCCTTTGCTGGCCAGAAGGTATTGGGGTGCAGGAGGCAGGAGGCTGGGTTTGGGGTAACAGGCATGAGAGGTACAGAGTGATTGGAGGAGGGAGGCTGGAGGCGGATGTGAGGCAGAATGAGAAGCCAGGGGGCACCTTCGATCCCGGGGTGCATTCGAGGAGAGGGAGAAGGGAGGGGAGCTCCCGCTGAGAGGGGCTGGAGCTGCCGCTGGCTTGGGGGTCCTCTCAGCCACGGACAGGCCTTAGGGGATCCTGCCTGCCTCTGTGTCTTGCAGACCAAGAGCGCAGACAGGAGCACTGAAAGGGAGGAGAGTCTGAGAGGCTGGTGTGGGGGAGAGTGCCTGCCAGACATAAGTGTGTGTGCGTGTGTGTGCGTGTGCGCGCGCACACACACACATGAGCACTGGGTGTTGTATGCAACTGATGAATCACTAAAGTCTACCCCTAAAACCAACAATATGTTGCATGTTAACTAAGTTGAATTTAAATTAAAAATTATATATATATATACACCCCACACATACACATACATACACATACACATGACACCTGTATACACATACCCTATGCATAGTCCACATGCATGCACACATGTACACACATATAACATATACACGTAACCCCTATGTGCATACGTGTGCACACACGCGTGCGCGCACACACACACACACACACACACACACATACACACACACATACACACACACCCTGACCCTCACTCCTTCCCTCCAGGGCAAGACGTCAGTGCAGAAAAGCAGCTATGAGCCCCTGTGGAATGAGCAGGTGGTCTTTACAGACCTATTCCCCCCACTCTGCAAGCGCATGAAGGTGCAGATCCGAGACTCAGACAAGGTCAACGACGTGGCCATCGGCACCCACTTCATTGACCTGCGCAAGATTTCCAACGATGGGGACAAAGGTCAGCAGTAGGAGACTGGGTGAGGGGACGAGGGCACTGAAGGGCAGGAGTCAGTGAGACCTGCCCTCCCCCACCTCCTCCACCATCTCAACCATTTCCCGAAAGGCACCCAGGCATGGTGAGGGCTTGGTCCGCAGCTCCCCCCCTTCAAAGGAAAAGGGGAAGGTCATGGCTCAGGTCCTCTCATACAGCCTGCCTAAGCCAGTCTGTCTGGATTTGAACTGAGCCCTGAGGGTTAGTAGCTGTGTGATCTCTGAGCCTGTTTTCCCATCGGTGAAATGGAAATAATGATGACACGTATGTACACACACGTTTCACATATGCACATACTGTCTACCGGCTTGTGGGACTGACTCCTTCTAGAACTCAGGCTCTGGGCTTCAGGGAGGTAGAGCACGAGAAACACCTACCTCCAGCCTCGTGGTGCTCACAGGGGACTAGAGAGGGCGAGTGCCGTCACGGGCTCAAAACCTAAGGCCAGAGGCACAAAAGGCCACATGTTCTCTGACTGTTTATATGAACTGTCCAGAATAGGCAAATCCACAGAGACAGAAAGTAGACTAGTGTTTGCTGGGGCTGGAGGTGGGTGACAGGGACCTAACCGCTAATAGGTACAGAGTTTCTTGGGGGCGGGGGGCGATGGAATCAGGTGATGCCCGTACAACAGAGTGAATATACCGAAAACCACTACATGGCACATTTTTTTTTTAAGATTTTATTTATTTATTTGACAGAGATCACAAGTAGGCAGAGAGGCAGGCAGAGAGAGAGAGGGGAAGCAGGCTCCCCGCTGAGCAGACAGCCTGATGCGGGGCTCGATCCCAGGACCTTGGGATCATGACCTGAGCTGAAGGCAGAGGCCTTAACCCACTGAGCCACCCAGGCGCCCCATACACGGCACATTTTTAAATGGTGAATTTTATATCATGTACAGCACATCCTGAGTTTTTTAAATGCCATAAATTTTTTTCTAAACCAGGTACAACAAAAAACAAAAAAACATAGCACATGCTGCCAAATTGGGCCTGAGTTACACATGAGACAGCAAAGGCCAACAGCAGGACAAGTTAGCTGGGACTAGGATCTGAGCCTGCTTCACAGAGAAGGCGTTACACAGGCCGACAGAGGGAGGGTCTTCAGAGAGGAGGGGAGGGGTCTGCATGGGGGAGGGGCGATGGGGGGACCTGGTGAGATGCAGGTCTGCACAGACCGCTAAGGGCCAGAAGGCCAGGCTGAGGAATTTGAGGGGAGCCGGCCTCTGTCCCTCAAAGAGATTGTAGGCAGCCCGGGCTTCACGGAGCAGGAGGCAGGGAGCCTGACCTGCGAGGGCTCCGTGTAAGCGAGGAGGCTGTCTCGGGCTGCCCATGCTCAACAGATGGGTGCGGCCCTAAGGCCCCCCCATCGGCCACACGCTGGCTCACAGGCTTTCTCCCACTTCCAGTGTCTCGCTGAGCAAGGCATGGGGTTCTCGGCTCAGCCACCGGGAGTTCCCCAAAGAGGTTCCACCACTCCCATGAGCCCCTTGTCCTCTCCCCGTGGCCCACAGGCTTCCTGCCCACGCTGGGCCCAGCCTGGGTGAACATGTACGGTTCTACACGCAACTACACGCTGCTGGACGAGCACCAGGACCTGAACGAGGGCCTGGGTGAGGGCGTGTCGTTCCGCGCCCGCCTCATGCTGGGCCTGGCCGTGGAGATCCTGGACACCTCCAACCCCGAGCTCACCAGCTCCACCGAGGTGCAGGTGGAACAGGCCACGCCTGTCTCGGAGGTGAGGACCCGGGGACTGGGCTGTCCTCCAGAGCCCCCAGCTCGGGCAGCCTGGGACTGCGCTCTGCCTCGTGGTGCCCTGTCTGCTCAGAGGGCCAGACCCTGTGATGAAGCCTCCTTCCCCAAGAAGCAGGGGCCCACACTCTGTCCCTCGTGGGGACCTGCCCCCCCACACTGCCTGTGCCTATACTCCGCCTGGAGGTCCCAAGGGGGAGCCTCCTCTCTGCCCTCTTCCTGGCCATGGTTGTCCCTGTCCGGGGATACCCAGGCTGGAGGGCAAAAGGATTTAGGCCTTCAGGGTCTGGGCTGCTTGACTGCACAGCAGGGTGGGGGTCCACCCCAGTGACCCAAAGGGCCTGTCTATAAGATCATAGGAGGAGGCCTGGCCCCAGGTCCAACATTTCTGCTGAGGTTTGAGGATGGTTTGAACCACCTTCCCCACAGAGCTGCACAGGGAAAACAGAAGAATTCTTTCTATTTGGAGCCTTCCTAGAGGCCTCAATGATCGACCGGAAAAATGGAGACAAGCCAATCACCTTTGAGGTCACCATAGGTGAGTGCTGGGCTCACAGTGGGGTCTTCAGGCCTGGGGGCTGCTGGGTGGTAAACGTACCACGAGCCTGGAGGGAGGGAAACTTTGACCACTTTCCTTTGCGTGTGCTCAGGCACCCACATAGTACACAGTGTTCGCACGAGCGTGCACACACGCCCACAGCAGTTCCTTAGTGCACACTAAGGTCCTACAGGGCTAAGCTGTGTCTGGGACATGCCTCCCTGCAGAGGCAAAAGGGGAGAGAGTAGGAATCCAGGCAGTGTCCTAGGCTGGACTTTGAGCTCGGTGGTCATCAGGACTCCTAGCGAGGTTTGCCCAGGGTGGAGGCTGTGAGCTCCTTCCTCTGGCTAGTGTTCTCTTGTGTCCAAGCTGGTACAGAATCCAGGCAGCTTCCCCACTCCCTGTGCCCCCCTCCCCTCCTGCAAACCCAAAGCAGCACCCGGATCAGAGGGCGGACACCTGGAGGGAAAGGATTCTAGGCCCTCGAATGCCCCGTTCTGCCTCCAGGTAACTATGGGAACGAAGTTGATGGCCTGTCACGGCCCCAGCGGCCTCAGCCTCGGAAGGAGCCTGGGGACGAGGAAGAAGTTGATCTGATCCAGAACTCAAGTGACGATGAAGCTGACGAGGGTGGGGACCTGGCCTCCGTGTCCTCTACCCCACCTATGCGGCCCCAGGTCACCGACAGGTGAGCCAGGTGGAAGGAGGGTCCTGAGTGGTCTTGCCTGCTGCCCTGCATCCTCACATGGGCTGGCCTCCCCACCTCCCCGCACCCCAGTTCTCAACCTCCCACCTCCTCCCTACCCCCAGGAACTACTTCCATCTGCCCTACCTGGACCGCAAGCCCTGCATCTACATCAGGAGCTGGTGGCCGGACCAGCGCCGCCGCCTCTACAACGCCAACATCATGGACCACATCGCCGACAAGCTGGTCAGAGCCGGGCGGTGGGGGGAGGAGAGGAGGAGGGGAAAGCAGGGGGCGGGGGGGTGGGGCGAGCTTCTGAGGGCCTTGACCAGCTTGGAAGCTTCCCTTGCAACACACTAGACAGTCTGCCCAGCAGCTTGCCGTGGGGGGGGGGGGGGTAGGGGGCCGGGGGTGAGGACTGCAGGAATAGCCCCAGCACGACCTCTGGTCCTGTCCCTGCTCCCATGTCCCAGGAGTGGGGTGGGGGGTGGGGGTTAGGGCTACCTGAAGTGGAGTCTGGGAATCCTGGCCCATTCTGTCCTGGTGTTCTCTGGAGGAGGCTGGCCATCCCCTCTGTCTCTGGCCGGCATTGCACCCCACGCCCATCCAGCCTTGACTTCTGCCCAGTCCCAGCGAGTCCACTGGGACCACAGACCCACAGCCCAGAGGTGGCTTCTTCCTTCTGGAAGAAACAAAACCTGGAGAATTCATGGTTTCTATATGGTGGCAGGACCTGGGAAGAGGGGGGCTGGCTCTAGTGAGGGGTCCCAGGTCTCTGGCCCTTTGTTCCCCTGATGAATGGCGGGAGACATTGGGGAAGCTGGGGTTGGGGTCTGGGGCTCAGCATGCACCCTCCCTCCTGGCCCACAGGAAGAAGGCCTAAACGATGTGCAGGAGATGATCAAGACAGAGAAGTCCTACCCCGAGCGCCGTCTGCGGGGCGTCCTGGAGGAGCTCAGCTGTGGCTGCTAGTGAGAAGAAGGGGTGGGGCGAGAGGGGCTGGAAGCAGGGGGCTGGGCCAGGAAGGAGGTGTGTGCAGGTCTGCTCCAGGGGTGGGCTCCGCTGAGCTGAGCGCTGCTCCCCTGGTTCCCCAGCCGCTTCCTGTCCCTTGCTGACAAAGACCAGGGCCACGCCTCCCGCACCAGGCTGGACCGCGAACGCCTCAAGTCCTGCATGCGGGAGCTGGTGAGGACATGCTGGACCACACAGGGCTTCAGGGGAGGGTGCCCGAGGTGGGGGGACATCTGTCTCTGAGATCACAGCCATCAGGCCAGCCCCCTCAGTTGGGCGGCACTGCCTCAGCCCCTCTCCCACGCACCCCGACCCCCTGCAGGAGAGCATGGGACAGCAGGCCAAGACCCTGCGGGCACAGGTGAAGAGACACACGGTGCGGGACAAGCTGAGGCTCTGTCAGAATTTCCTGCAGAAGCTGCGCTTCCTGGCAGACGAGGTGTGCCCCCAGACCCGAGTGACTGGCGTGGGGAGGGGCTTGCCCTAGCACCAGCTAGAGGCTCCCCCCTGCACGCCTCCCCCTCTGACAGACCTTGGGGGACAGAGACCAATGAACCCTTCCTCCTGTCTTGTGGGAGTTGAAGGAAGACACAGCCCTGGGGCCCTTCCCTCAGCAGGCCCAGGCCTGCCCGCCCCCAGCAGAGGCTCTGAGGGTCAGTGGGGCAGCGCTGGCCCTGGCCACGCCCTCGCTGAGCGGCCCCGCCCCTCCTGGCCCCAGCCGCAGCACAGCATCCCCGATGTCTTCATCTGGATGTTGAGCAACAACAAGCGCGTGGCCTACGCCCGGGTGCCCTCCAAGGACCTGCTCTTCTCCATGGTCGAGGAGGAGCTGGGCAAGGACTGCGCCAAGGTCAAGACGCTCTTCCTCAAGGTGCCAGAAAACTGGAACGAGAATTGGGGGTGCGGTGGGGTGGGGTGGGGCGGGGCTGGGGGCCGGGGTTTGCATCTGGCTTCTTCCAAAGGCTCCACCTCCCGGCCTGAAGGGGTGGAGCCCTCAAGTAGCAGGTGCTCAGAGAAGGGGTGGGGGGAGAGAATAGGAAGAGGGGGAAGGGGGCCAGATGGCTTGGATCGGCCAATTCCCCCTCGGCTCTCTTCCCTCGCCCCGCACCCCAGCCCAGTGGGATGGCTGTGGAGGGGCAGGGGCAGGCAGGCCGGCCCAGGCCCTTGCCCCTTCCTTTCCCCATGGGCTGATGCACCGCCACCCGCAGCTGCCTGGCAAGCGGGGCTTCGGCTCAGCGGGCTGGACAGTACAGGCCAAGTTGGAGCTCTACCTGTGGCTAGGCCTCAGCAAGCAGCGCAGAGACTTCCTGAGCGGCCTGCCCTGCGGCTTCGAGGAGGTCAAGGCCACCCAGGGCCTGGGCCTGCACTCCTTTCCACCCATCAGCCTGGTCTACACCAGTGAGTGAGGGGACGCGGCTGGCTGTCAGCCCTCACTCCAGGAGGGTGCTGGAGGGGCTTCCGGGTACGGGGAGCCTCAGCCTGCTCTCCCCACAGAGAAGCAGGCCTTCCAGCTCCGAGTGCACATGTACCAAGCTCGCAGCCTCTTTGCCGCTGACAGCAGCGGCCTCTCGGACCCCTTTGCCCGCGTCTTCTTCATCAACCAGAGTCAGTGCACGGAGGTGAGGGCCCACAGGAGGAGGGAGGAGTCCTGGAAGGCCCCTGAGTGTGGGGGAACCAGAAAACAGATTGGCCAGCAACCCACATCCTTAGGGGACAGCCATGCGGATAGCTACGGGCCCCCGCCACCCTGGTAAAGGTTTTAACTGTGGTTAGTTTCAACACAGGAGAAAGGGGAGACAGTTGGGTGTGGGGGGCCCGGGAGCAACCTCACGTCCGCCTTCATTTGAAGCTTTTGAGAAGAACCAGGAGGCATGACACTCTTGTCTCTGGAGTTTCCGGAAGCCTCTGTGACTTGGGGTGACTCCTGCTCATGTACCTGCCCACACACCCCCACCCCCACCCCACGCTGCAGGTCCTGAATGAGACCCTGTGCCCCACCTGGGACCAGATGCTGGTGTTCGACAACCTGGAGCTGTACGGTGAAGCCCAGGAGTTGAGGGATGACCCCCCCATCATTGTCATCGAGATCTATGACCAGGACACCATGGTATGGGCGGACTTGGGCATCACGGAGCACTCCACACCTCCCCCCGCCCAGCCCCCTAGCTCCTCAGCCAGGGTGCCAGCGGGGAAGCTGGGAGTGGGGGACTGCTGACCAGCCCCTCCAGCAGACCCAGATGTCTCCTGCCCTGTCACTGCAGCCTGTCCCCTTCCCAATGCCAGGAGCCTCTGGCATCTCTGGAAGGAGCTGGGCCAAGTGTCCCCCTCCCCTTCCTGCCACAGGCCGACCCAGCTCAGGCCCAGAGTCATCGGGACATAGGCTGTCACTTCCTGCTGTTATCAGCCTCCCCACACCCCTGGGCCCATCAGCCCCATGCCCACACCTCCCACAGTCCGTGGCAGCCTCACAGCTCTCCATGGGAGCTCTGGGCTGGAGAAGGGAAGGATGGAGGTGACCCCCTGCAGCGCTGGGGACCCACCCCTCCAGCTACCCAGATACCCTGAGCACTCTGGACTCTGGAAGATCTCACGGCTAGCCCCGAGTCCTACACCTACATTTGCTGCAGGCCTGAGCAAGTCTGTGGCAGGCCCCAAGCTTCAGTTTTCCCCAACCGCAAAATGGAGGGATCACACCTGCCCCTTAGCTCCAGGGGCTATGTTGAGGACTGAAGGAGACCCCAGGTGTGAACACGCCCGGTGAACTCAAGGGCTGGGGGGCCACCTTGGTTATTCATCATACCAGGGCAAAGCCGACTTCATGGGCCGGACCTTCGCCAAGCCCCTGGTGAAGATGGCGGACGAGGGGTACTGCCCACCCCGCTTCCCACCACAGCTCGAGTACTACCAGATCTACCGTGGCAACGCCACGGCCGGAGACCTGCTGGCTGCCTTCGAGCTGCTGCAGGTGGGGCTACAGGGCCGGGGCCGGGGGTCGGAGGCTGCTGTCCTCCCCGTCCTGCTGGGAGGCCAGTTTGACCCCAGCTGGGACGTGGTTCTTGGGGGCCTGGGGCCTCGGCCTTCCCTGTCTCCCCATAGCACCTGACAACTAACCCACGGGAAAGGAGAGCGTGACATTCTGGCTCCCGTTCCCCAGATTGGGCCAGCGGGGAAGGCGGACCTGCCACCCATCAATGGCCCCATGGACATGGACCGCGGTCCCATCATGCCTGTGCCCGTGGGCATCCGGCCTGTGCTCAGCAAATACCGAATCGAGGTTCGTGAGGGCTCCGTGGGTGTCCTCCGGGCCCTGCCCCGGACAGGCCGTGCCGTGGTGGCTTCCTTGCCCCTTTCACTGTCTTCCCGTCAAGGCTCACGTGCACACTTCACACTGCGGGTACCCAGACGGCTTTGGCAACCTCAGGCCACTCCTCATTTTTCAGACAAGGAGACTGGGGGCCTCGGAAGGGAAGTGACTCATCCAAAGTCACACCCTGAGCCAGTGGCCGAGCCAGACGCTTTCCGGGTCCTCACTGAGCCACACTGCGTCATTCCAGGACCTCCCCCTGCCCTCCCGTCTGTGCCCCCACGCCCACCCACACCCCAGAGTCCCTTGCGGATGCTGGCCTCTCATCAGCTCTCCCGGCCCTGCCCCTCCTGACTTGCTGCCCCCCTCCTCCCCACCCCCCAGCCTAGCTCCTCCTCAGGTGGCCCAGCCCACCCTCCGCCGGCCCCACTGACCGCGGGGCTCCCCTATCCACCCACCCAGGTGCTCTTCTGGGGTCTGCGAGACCTGAAGCGGGTGAACCTGGCCCAGGTGGACCGGCCACGGGTTGACATCGAGTGCGCAGGGAAGGGGGTGCAGTCATCCCTGATCCACAATTACAAGAAGAACCCCAACTTCAACACCCTCGTCAAGTGGTTTGAAGTGGTAGGTGCAAGCCCCAGGGCAGAGCCGGGCCGAGCGGGGTGTGGCCTGTGTGGCTGGGGGCAGCCGCTCTAGCCCCCCCACCCCGGCTAAGCCCAGGCTGCTCTTGCTCAACCCCGCCCCAGGACCTCCCAGAGAACGAGCTGCTGCACCCGCCCCTGAACATCCGGGTGGTGGACTGCCGGGCCTTCGGCCGCTATACCCTGGTGGGCTCTCACGCCGTCAGCTCTCTCCGGCGCTTCATCTACAGACCCCCAGACCGCTCGGCCCCCAGCTGGAACACCACGGGTACGGCCGCGTCCCAGGGCCCAGGCCTGGCTCCACTCGGTCCTAGGGAAGAGCTTCTGTGCACCCTCCAGGCTATGCCAGATATCCCCCAGTGGGCAGTGGGTGCGAGGGTGCAGCCCCCTCTGGGGGCCAGGCTACCTTTGGCTGCCCATCACTTGAGAGCCAGAGAAGGCCAGAGCCACACATGCTCTTCAAGGGCCTAAGGGAAGGAGGCTTCCTCTGCTGGTTTATGGATGAGACCCCAGCCTCCCTTCCAGCCTCCGCTGTTTCCCCCCACAGCAGCTCACCCTTCTCTCTGGCTCACGTTCCCCCTCTCCTTAGGCCTGTCTTTTCTCTCTCAACTGCCCTGTTCCTACCTCTAGCCTCAGAATGCTCCAGAATCGGCCTCAGACCCCTCTGCCTTCCAGCTGCCTCTGACTCTCCCTGTCATCCCTGTTCCTCCCTGTCTGTCTGCCTGTCTGGTCATCTCTCTGTCCAGCCAGGCTCCTCCGGGACGGCCATGTGCTGTGCAACGGGGGCCCCTCCTCTCACCCCACAGGGGAGGTCGTGGTGAACATGGAGCCAGAGGTGCCCGTCAAGAAGCTGGAGACTATGGTGAAGCTGGACGCGGTAAGGCGCGCGGGGTCAGTCCCACGCTAGCCGGGCCCGGGAGATGCTTCTCAGGAGCAGGGCGGCCTCCTTGGGTGCACAGCCATGGCACTCATGGTCAAGGGCTAACCTTGGCTACGTGTGCCAGCAGTCCATCCTCACTCCGTCCTGGAGAGCAAGACCGTCCACTCCGCGTGGGCCGCAGTGTGCATGAGCGAGTGCCCGTGACGGGCGCGGGGTGTGCATGGATGAGAGACAGAGAGACAGTAACCGCCTGAGGGAATAGCCTGGGATTGTTTTTCTCCAACAAACACCCCCATAGACAATAGGTTCTTTGCATGAACACCAGTGTCCCTTCCAGAGCTCCCTGGTTTTCCATCCTGGCCATTCACAAACCACCCTCCCTAGGCCCAAGCTGGGCAAGGATTTCCAGGTGGAAGCTCCTTATTCCTCTCAGTTAGGGGGACTGGGGCCATTTGTCTGCCAGAGAGAACCCTGTCATCTGGGGTTTCGATGCAGAGAGGGTGTCTTCAGGGGCAGGTGGGAAGGAGGCCCTGGGAGGCCAGACGTGGGCTTCCTCCTGACCACATCCTCTCCACTCCGTTCTTGACCTCAGTCCTTCACGCAGCCCAGGGCACCTCCTCGCTTCTGAGGTCTGAGCTTGCTCTGATTGACCTACCCTGGGCCTACAAGTCCTGCACGCCAGAGGGTCCCAGGCAGCCGGCTGAGTTAGCAGTGGGGACGGTTCTCAGGGGAGGGGGGGCACTGCCCGGAAAGCTTTCTGCTCCAGGGCTATGCCTGAAGATCCCCTGCCCTCTCAGCTCCCATCCTCCCGAACTCCTCCCTCAGGGCTCCTTCTGGGGCCGGGAGAGAGCCCCCTCATTTCAGATCATCAGTGACATGGAGGCCAGCATGAACCTGAGCTTCCCCATCACCACCCAGGCCCTGGGCTCTGGTGAGGTGTTTTCACAGCTGTGCAACTGTATGCGCATCTGCTGTATTTGTAAGGCTCTGGGCCCGGGTGAGTGGGGGGCGGAGAGCTGGAGTTGACCTTGTCTAGCCAACAGGACCAAACTCCCACTGCATACAGGCCAACCTCCCTGTCCAAACCCGATTACCCATAGGAGACATCTGGGGAGTCACAACCATGCAAGTGCCCCATCCGCACCTTTGGACTCAGCAGAGACCTGGCATGGATGGTTTGAGTGAGGTCCCTGTGAGCCCAACACGCAGCCAGGGCGGAGGACCAGCACCTTCAAACGTTTGGGTCGAAACGTCTGTGAAGCAGGCCTTTCGCAGGCTCAGCAGACAGCATGCCCCTTTCAGGGCTGAGCCCACAGAGCACAGGGGCTCACACAGTGAGCCCCCTCTCAGCTGATGAGGGCTCACTGTGACGGGGCACCTGCCTGTCACTCAGGCCCCTGATGGCTAATTCTGTCCCCATCTCCTTGGTTCCCTTCTGCAGACTTCGGATGCTGTCATCAAGGTGGATGTGGTGAGTGTGGGGCCGTCTGGGGGCTCTGAGGAGATAGAACCCTACAGTGGCATAGGGCATCAGGCCAAGGGGCCCCACATCTGGGACTGAGCCACTCCCCAGCCCCTGGACGCTTGGGGTCAGCACACCCCTCCACAGAGGCAGAGTGAAAGAACTATTCAGGCAGGAAAACCCCCGAGTGCCAGGAGTGCCTTGGCCAGCGGCTAGAATTGCAAAGTCATGATCCTCCTCTGAGCCCTGGCATCCTCCTCCAAGCCCAGCCCCTTTGACGGTGGTGGCCCCCAGGAGCCTCACAGAGTCTAGGGCTTCCCAGAAGTAAATAGAAGGGATGGGGGATGATCTGGGGCTCAGAGAATGGCCAGGGAGCAGGGCTGTAGGCAGGACTCTGGACACGGCCAAACTTCCAGGCTGACGAGGAGAAGGAGAAGAAGAAAAAGAAGAAAAAGGGCAGCTCAGAAGAGCCAGAGGAGGAGGAGCCGGACGAGAGCATGCTGGACTGGTGGTCCAAATACTTTGCCTCCATTGATACCATGAAGGAGGTAAGGCCTCAGGCCTGGGCTGGGGAGCCAAGGAAGAACAGGGCTACGGGAGCTGACCCCAAGTCCACATCATCCCCTCCTAGCCAGCTTCTTACCCGCCCCCCACCAGAGCCAGTTCTCACACTGCATTAACCTGATCTTGGAACAGACTTGTCTCACACCCTTGACATACTAGCGCAGGACCCGCCTTTTCCAAGATGGCGGTCGGCCTACCTTCCCTGGCTAGGTTTTCCCTTGTCTTCACTCATTTATACCACAAACATCTCCTCAGTATTTATGATGAGTCAGATACCATCCTAGGTAGTGTGGGAGCCAAAGCCCATACCTGGCCTAAGGAGCCCTCATGGACATGTGGGCTGATATAGGACAGGGTGATGACAAAGGCAGATCAGTGGGGGAGTCAAAGGAGGCTTCACAGGGAAGGTGACCTTTGAGGAAGAGGAGAAACATGTTCAGAGGCCAAAAGGGAGCGATGATTTGCATCCGTTAGGACTTGCATCTGTTCATACTGCTTTGCTCTCCACATCTCTGTCCCTGTGGCTGTGGAATGTTCTTTCCCCACTGTGTGCACACAGCTTCCGCCTGCCAAGGCTGCTTGCACGGTCCAGAAAGTGCATCTCTCCTCTTCCTCCTTTGTCTCTGTCCACCCTGCCTACCCAGCTCAGGGCCTTCCCTGACTGACCAACCAACCAGGAGGGGCGTGTGCCTGTGGTGTGTGCTTCCTTGGTAGGACCTGAGCTGATCCAGCCACCCTCCCTCCCCGGGCTGTTTCTGTGACCCCGGCTGTGTGTGGGGTTGACTGTCCACTGTTAGGTTAGTCGGCTAAGCTGCTGTAGCGAGTTAGATTGGTGTGAAGAAGACAGAAGCTTCTTTCTTTCTCCCATAATGTCTCTGAGAGTGGTGTTAGGCTAGTAGGGGGACATGACGGCACCAAGTGCAAACCCCTGTGTCTGTGTGGTTAGAGACGGCTCACCCTCGGGTCCTAATACCAGAGCACAGGAAGAGGTAAAGAGAAGAAGAGGAAGCACACTCCTTTCCTCTTAAGGGCCCAACCCAGAGTTTGCACATATCCCTTCCATTCACGTTGTCTGGAATCTAGTCCCCGTAGCCACACTTAGCTGCAAGGGAGCCCACCTTCCCTCCTCTTTCTTTCGGCAGCAACTTCGACAGCAAGAGGCCTCAGGCATTGACTTGGAGGAGAAGGAGGAGGTAGACAACACTGAGGGTGAGCCTGGGACGGTGGGTCTCTCCCTCCCATCCTGTTCCCCCAAGGGCCGGCTCCCCCACCTGCCACACCAGTGGCTTCTCTTTCCCCTCCCAGAGGCCCACACAGCTGCAGCAGCCACAAGCCACCAGCCTGGGCACCAGGAGCAGGCTTAGGCCTTCATCTAGGGTGGCCTGTGCTCAAACCCGTTCAGCAGCCACCGTGCTGAGCAGACACTTAGAGCCACAGGACATCAGAGCTGGAAGGGAGCTCAGAGCTCCAGCATTTTCCAGACCTTTCCATGGAACACTGTTAATGGGTATTCCAGAGGGAAAAGAGCATTCTTTGGTTAAATGGATTAAACAGGTCTTTTGGCACAGGACTTCCCAGTGCCTTTAATATACAGATATTATAGTCTTTAAGTGGAAGATACAATATAAAATATTTCCCCAGCGTATCTGACCATAATGTATCCTTTCTTCTAAAACATTCCACCAACATCTACAGCTGATGTTCCCCTGAATGAAGTTTGGGAAATGCTGATAGAGATCCGTCCTCTTAATGGGACAAACAGGTAGCTTGGGGCGAGAGAAGAGAGTGAGCTGGCCCCTTGCTGCGCCACTCAGGTCTCCTGACTCAAGACGCATGCTTCTTCCCTGCTGTCCTCTGCTGGAGGACCTGACAGCAGTCTGTACAAGGTCCCAGCATGGCTTTCTGGGTGCCCTGCACCCGTGTGAGGCAGGTGTGGCAGGAGGCCTGGTCTGCACTTTACAGATGAGTACACAGACCCCTGAGAAGTCAAATAAATCAGCAAAGTAAATCAGCAGCGGGTCTGGGTCTCTCACCTAGAACCTCCTGCTCTGTCAATTCTGCCCCAAACTGACCAGGGCCTCCTTTTCTGGTTCTGACCAGGCCTGAAGGGGCCGATGAAGGGCAAGGAGAAGGCAAAGGCAGTAAAAGAAGAGAAGAAAAAGAGAACCCAGAACCCCGGCGCCGGCCAGGGCTCGGAGGCCCCTGAGAAGAAGAAACCCAAGATTGATGAGCTCAAGGTGAGGCTCGGGGAGCAGACCCAGGAAGGGGCGTGGGATCCTGCCTGGGGCAGGACGTGGCAGATGGGGCAAGCCAGAGGCCATGTGGTCACGCCTTGTCCCCCCGGCGGCCCGGCCCGGCTCAGGTGTACCCCAAGGAACTGGAGTCCGAGTTCGACAACTTTGAGGACTGGCTGCATACCTTCAACCTGCTGCGGGGCAAGACGGGAGACGACGAGGATGGCTCCACTGAGGAGGAGCGCATCGTGGGCCGGTTCAAGGTCAGGCGAAGGACATGTGCCCGGGCCCTGAACCCTGAGCCAACCCCCTCCCCGGCCAGCTCTTATCCACTCCCCAAACCCCGAGCCCAGGGCTGACCATCAGGTGGAACTCTCAGCTACACTGACGGTCAAAGTATGAAAGTATTTCTATGCTGATTAAAAAAAAAAAAAGAGCATCTGCTACTAGCTGCCCACCCTCAACATTGCCCTGGGCGCTCCCTCCAGAACCCCGAACTTCCGTCTGATCCAGCAGCTAAAGGGTTAAGACCCAGAGCAGTAGGGTGCAGACCCTACTGCAGTTTTGAATGCCACCCTGTGCCTGTGGGAACTGCACCCTGACGCCCCTGCCTTACCCCAGGGCTCCCTGTGCGTGTACAAAGTGCCACTCCCGGAGGACGTGTCCCGGGAAGCCGGCTACGACCCCACCTACGGCATGTTCCAGGGCATCCCCAGCAATGACCCCATCAACGTGCTGGTCCGAGTCTATGTGGTCAGGGTAAGACTCCCCTCAGATCCTCTCCCCATTGTCTCCCAAGTCCCTCTGCCCAGGGGGAACGTGAGCAGCTGCTAAGCGGCCGCCCCAGCTGGGAGACACCAGGAAGGTCACCTGGTCTAGTTGCCACCTTTTTCCTTTTTTTAGGATTTTATTTATTTGAGAGAGAGAGAATGAGTGGGGGTGGGGGCAGAGAGAGAGGGAGAAGCTGAATCCCCGCTGAGCAGAGAGCAGGACACGGGGCTCCATCCCTGCACCCTGGGATCATGACCTGAGCCAAGGGGAGACGCTTAACAGACTGAGCCATCCAGGCGACCTTAGTTCCCACCTTTTATGGAGCAGGAAGCCAAGACCTGAGACAGACAGTGACTTGCCCAGGGTCACACGGCCAGGCTCCTGTCTCTGGTCCAGGGCTCCCACCCTTTGCCATCATGGGACCATCAGGGAGGGGGTGAGGCACTGGAGGAGGAGCAGGGGGTGTGGGGAGGCTGCTCAGGAACACCCCTCCCCCATCCCAGGCCACGGACCTGCACCCCGCAGACATCAATGGCAAAGCTGACCCCTACATCGCCATCCGGCTGGGCAAGACAGACATCCGGGACAAGGAGAACTATATCTCCAAGCAGCTCAACCCTGTCTTTGGAAAGTAAGGCTCCTTGTGTCCCACATGCCCCCCCCCCACCTCACCCCAGCTTCCTCAGGCCCACCCCCACCCACCCTACCCCACCCCTGACCTCCAGCTCTTCCAAACCCCCACCCTGCCAGGTCCTTCGACATCGAGGCCTCCTTCCCCATGGAATCCATGCTGACGGTGGCCGTGTACGATTGGGATCTGGTAGGCACCGACGACCTCATTGGCGAAACCAAGATCGACCTGGAGAACCGCTTCTACAGCAAGCACCGCGCTACCTGCGGCATCGCCCAGACCTACTCCATGTGCGTGGGGCGGGGCTGGGCACTCGTGCTGGCCTTGACCCTGAAGACAAGATCAGAGATTGTGATTTGGGAAGGTGGCTCTAGAATGGTTTCTGTCCCGGGCCAGGGCGGCTTCCCTATAGGCTCTGGGCAGACCACAGATTCTAAAACAAGGGGAGAGCCAGAGGATTCCAGGACAGAGGAGGCAGGGCAAGGAGAGAACCCCGGGCTGGGAGGAGAGGAGGCATTGCCCCACAGAGTCCACTGGGGACTGGTTAGCCTCTGTCGCTGACAGGCTGCGTGACTCTGGTCACATCCCTCAGTTCTCTGGTTATCAGGGTCCTCATGGGAGTCTTCGAAGTACCAGAGGAGAGGGCACAGTTGGGGAATGGGTTGGCCTACCCTGGGGGAGGCTAAAAGCCCATCCTTGGGACACCAGGGAGCCTGGAGTCAGAGACATCAGCCTCCAGGAGACCTGGTGTCTCAGGTGGGACCCGCTTGCTGACAAGGGGCAGCAGCCGCCTTAAAAGAACTGGCTGGAGCCCATTACCACCTGGGGATGGGCCCAGCCACACCCTGAGCCCCCACGAAGCCCGTGTGTCCCCTCCCACAGACACGGCTACAATATCTGGCGGGACCCCATGAAGCCCAGCCAGATCCTGACCCGCCTCTGCAAGGAGAGCAAAGTGGACGGCCCCCACTTTGGGCCCCCCGGGAGAGTGAAGGTGTCCAACCGTGTCTTCACTGGGCCCTCCGAGATCGAGGACGAGAATGGTAACGGGGCTCTGGACACAGCCCCGGGTGGGGGGAGGGCAGTCAGAGGCCAAGAGGAACCCACACTTCCCTGTGGCAGGACCTTGAAGCCTAGACTGGGGTCTCCTTAGACCCTCTGTCTGTCAGCCTGGAGTCCCACTCCTGTCTGCCCAGCCTCTGCCCTCCCATCCTGCACAGCACCTGCCCACTTGTCTTCCCTCTCCCTCTCAGAATTCCTGCCAGGTAGGAAGGTTCTCCCCATTCTGCAGATGAGGACACTAAAACCCAAAGTGTTACAGTGACTTGCCCGAGGTCACATGGCTCTTCAGAAGCAGAGTGAGGTATGGGCTCAGATCTGACTCCGAGCCCCTCCTTTGCCCATGTGGCACCTCCCAGAGAATGGGAGCCATGTGTGCTGAAGAAATACTGCTGGCCACCTTCGGGGTGCCGGGCCGGGAAGTGGATTCCTGCCCTTCCCACTCTCCCAGCCCAGGAGGAGTCTCTGCTCAGCTTTCCCAGCCAGAGCAAACCCCAGAACACAGGTCTCCCTAGGCTTTAAGGGGCAGCTGAGACCTTGGGCAAGCCAGTTCTTCCCCTGTGCCTCAGTTTCCCCAACAGTAAAAAGGAGATAAGATAGCCAGGTGATGGTTCCGGGGCCTCTCTGTGCCCCTGAGTCTAGCCCAGCACAGGTCTCTTGTTCTGCTGAGGCCATGTGTGCAGCCGACCCACCCGCACCCACAGGTCAGAGGAAGCCCACAGAGGAGCACGTGGCGCTGTGTGCCCTGAGGCACTGGGAGGACATCCCCCGTGTGGGCTGCCGTCTGGTGCCCGAACACGTGGAGACTCGGCCGCTGCTCAACCCTGACAAGCCCGGCATCGAGCAGGTGACCCTCGCGGGCCAAGATCTGAGGTTCTTTAGTATCTAGGATCGGGGAGTCCCAACCGGAGTCTGTAGAATCCTCATACTGGTCGCCACATCCCCAAAAATCTGGCCCCACCGTGGCCACTTACAGTGACTCCAGGGGCCAGAGTAACATGGGATCTCAGGATAAAAATGGAGGAACTGGGTCCTGAGGGAACATAGGTTGAGGGGTGCGGGTGGGGGTGGGGAGGCGGCAGAGGAGAGAGCTGGCCTTCCTGGGCAGTGGGGGAGCCCGTGGGTAGATCAGCTACGCTCCCCCCTTCTCCGCAGGGCCGGCTGGAGCTGTGGGTGGACATGTTCCCCATGGACATGCCGGCCCCCGGGACACCTCTGGACATCTCCCCCCGGAAGCCCAAGAAGTGAGCTTCTGCAGCCCAGCACCTACTTCCTTCCCATCCTCACCCCTCTCCACCCCTCCACAGTCTTCCCTCCTGGAGGGGCCCCAGGCTCAGATCACCCACATCACCTTCGTCAGTGGTGCTTTCCCTGTGGCCTGGTGGGGGAGGGGGAACAGAGCAACCCAACCCCTGGAGCCCTCAGTGGGGCTGGCCCTGGATGGGCCCTCTTGGCCATGGCAGAGCCACACCCCTGGGTGCAGTCCCAGAGTCCGAAAGGCGATGTGCACTCGCTGGCGCCCTCCAGTGGATTGCCATCCTCACAGCGGCCACCACCCCTGAGCCTGCTCTGTGTTGTCCCCACTCCAGGCTGTCACTAACCTCTGCCAGGTTTTATTTAAAACCCCCGCTGAGGAGATATGCAGGAGGGAGGCCAAACTGCCTGCCTCTCCCACTTGACCCTGGCCAGGTCACATTGCCTGCCTGGTCCTCAGTTTTGCCATCTGTAAAATGGCAGGATGGAGTTGCTGCCAGTTCTGACACCCTGGGTGCCTGGAACCAGGGCCGACTGCAGGGATGGGGAAGTAGCACAGGCCCCACACTCAGAGGGGCCCCATGCTTATTTCAAGATGGCGATATTTAAATTCTTAATTGTTTAAAATTCTGCCTGGAATAGCCTCCAGGTGTGAGGTCACAAGGGTGCTGTTCCTGGGACGGCCACTAGGGGACACATCACCCCACTGTGTCACCCGGGATTTATAGTCCAGGTATGACATAACTCCAGGGAGAGCCACACTCCAAGTGACATGGAGGGGGTGACTCAACCTCTCTCCTAATGGCTGAAATGTAACCACCAATTTGCAATGACAATTTTACTTCAAGGGGAAAAAATCCTCTTTGGGGACAAGGACATAAAGGAAACCAGATTGCATGGGTGTCCACTGTCAGTTGCTGGGCTTCAATATGCACATGTGTTAGAACTGGATGTCTTCTGGCCTCTGGAGACCGGGATCATGCTCAGGAGCCCCAGCAGCGACCCCTGCCCCTCCTGGCCCTGGGCCAGCCTCCGTCCAGGAGTGTGCACCAAAGTGCTCTCGGCCCTGGCGGGCCGGCCAGACAGGCTTCTCCTAGAGGTCTCTTCACAGCAGCCATGCTGGCTGGTGACCCTCTCTCCCTCATCCAGGGCCCCACCATCCCCCTGTCCTCTCCACTCCCCCTCCTCGCCCCCTTCCCTGAATCAGCTCTCTCCACCCCAACCTGGCCCAGACCCATGCTCACCCCAAGTCCCCAGAACTCCCCTTGGTTACCTGCCCCATCTAATCCAAGACCCTGGGGCAGCCGGCAGCCCCGGACTGCAAGCCAGCCTCTCCCCTGCCCAGGTACGAGCTCCGGGTCATCGTATGGAACACAGACGAGGTGGTCCTGGAGGACGACGACTTCTTCACTGGGGAGAAGTCCAGTGACATTTTTGTGCGGGGGTGGGTGAGAAGGTCCCTGACTGGGATGGCGGAGGTGGGTTGGGAGGCACGCTGGGCTGGGTGAGCCCATCTTCCTGGGAGGCAGGAGAAGAGGGAGGGGGCTCCCTGCGGGCAGCCACAGGTCTGAAGCCGATGACACCGGACAGGTGGCTGAAGGGCCAGCAGGAGGACAAGCAGGACACGGATGTCCACTATCACTCCCTCACTGGCGAGGGCAACTTCAACTGGCGCTACCTGTTCCCCTTCGACTACCTGGCTGCTGAGGAAAAGATCGTCATCTCCAAGAAGGAGTCCATGTTCTCCTGGGATGAGACAGAGTACAAGATCCCCGCAAGGCTCACCCTGCAGATCTGGGACGCCGACCACTTCTCCGCGGATGACTTCCTGGGTGCAGGGCTGGGGAACGGAGCGGGTGGGGAGGGGGAGGCTGAGGTGGGGGGAGCCCACCCTGGGGAGGGTCAACCCAACCCGGCCCGTCAGAGCTGACTCTGAGGCTGCCGTAGGGGCCATCGAGCTGGACCTGAACCGGTTTCCCCGGGGCGCGAAGACGGCCAAGCAGTGCACCATGGAGATGGCCACAGGGGAGGTGGACGTGCCCCTGGTTTCCATCTTCAAGCAGAAGCGCGTCAAAGGCTGGTGGCCTCTCCTGGCCCGCAATGAGAATGACGAGTTCGAGCTGACGGTGCGGACCACTGTGGCTTGGGCAGTGGGAAGGGCTGGGCCTGGCTAGGGTGCTGAGGGCCCAGCACCCCTCCTGGGCACTGGGATCCTTCTGTTCCTTTCTGCAGGGCAAGGTGGAGGCAGAGTTGCATCTGCTGACAGCCGAGGAGGCAGAGAAGAATCCTGTGGGCCTGGCCCGCAATGAACCTGACCCCCTAGAGAAACCCAAGTGAGTGTGCTGCCTGCTCCCCCACCCCCAACACTGGTCCTTGGGGCCACAGGAATAGGAAGGAGGGGCTGGAACCTTGTCTTCTTGCTCCTGCTAAGCATGCACCTCTGGGCTCCCCCCTTTCTGCTTCCCCGCCCCCCCCCAATCCACCTCTCCCTCTGAACCAAAGCACAGGCTACCTTTGCAGGAAAGCGGCACCTCTCCCAGGGAAGGCCCCATTTCGCAGAGTAAAATGCTCTTCCTAGTTTTGGCCAGAAGCTAGCAGTTGCAGCGGTGGGGTGTGGGGTCCCCAGCAGCCTTGATGGCGGGGAGGCGCCCAGAAGTGCCCACACTCAGCTCAGGGGCGCCCCCCGGTGACGAGGTCCTGCCACAGCCTGAGCCTTTGCCCCCTGTGCCCTTGCTCCATGCTCCCTCTGCCCTCTTGCGGCTCCAGCCTACCAGACCCGCGCTTCAGGTTCTTGAACCTGGGACACGCACACCGCAGGCTGGGCCTCCAACTGCTGCAGCTCGCGCTGCTGCTCCCCCTCCTCGCCCTCTTCCTCTACCTGGTGCCCGGTTGCTTGGCTGAGAAGGCCCTGGGGCCTGAGCCTGACATCCTACTGGCTCTGGTACTCCTCACTTCTTTCTCTGGGGTCTGGGCTGTGGAGTTCAGCAGCGTGTGACACACACACACAGGGCAACTTCCAAGCCGTCTCCCACGATCCCACAGGCTCTCAGAACCCAAACAACTGCTGTCCATGAGTGCGTATTAGGCCAGAGAGGCCCAACAACTTGCCTAAGGTCACTGAACAGATTAGAGCTAGGACCCAGCCCAGTTTTCAAATGACCAGCTCGCTGTTCTGGGCAGGACACCGCTTCCTATCGTGGTGACAGCCAGCCAGCCTCTAACCCGGTGCCACTGGCAGAAAGCAGTTGGCATGTGGAGGGGGGACAGGGAAAAGTTTGGCCAGAATTAACCAGCAAGCCCTCACTAGCTCCCACCAGCTTGGACCTCCCCACCCAGAGCCTAAGGGAACCGGCCGGGAGGCTCTCCATCCTGGCCCCTCAGCTTAGCCCCCTAGCCCAACGTGTGCACTGTCTCTCTCCGCCCTTTGCCAGCCCCAGAGGCAGGGTTCGAGTTTAACCCCGCTGTGCATGTAAGGAAACTGAGGCTCAGACAGGGGCCAGGAAACCAGGTGCCCTGCACCGGAGCCCCACTCTGCCCCGAAGGCTCTGGAGAGCACGGTCTGCGTCCTCAGGGGATCACTGGGACAGGAGTTTGAAAAAGCCTATTCAGTACTTGAATGTTCTATCTGACCTCTTATAAAACCTACTGTGCTGTAACACTGACTGCAGAAGGGAAAGCTTAGCCGGCCCTCCTGGCCGGGATGCTGGGTGAGAGGTGGGGAAGCGAGTGGTAGGCATCCCACAGGGGCTCCTCAGAGCCTCGGCAGGGCCCAGTGCGGACAGATGCTCATGTTTCCCAGGAAGGGGGTGAGGCTGAGACACGCTGGTTTCCCAGAGACCATGTGGGGCAGCCCCGGAGCTCAGACAGGGAGCAGCCCCGGTGGCGGCCCCTTCCCTACTGAGCAAGTGTCAGGGGTGGGGGGAGAAGGTTGACAGCTGGGACTGCCGGAAAGTCTCTCGGCCTTGGGAGGGGCCCAGGTGCCAGGGGGTCCCACAGAGAACCCCCCACCGCCAGCACGTAAGAAGCAAAACTGGTACTTAGAAAGGGCGTGAACCCTGACTCCAGTCACTGCTTTCGGGACCAGGGCCTGTGGGGGTCCAGAAGCGCTGAGGGCACCGGGTGTCCCCGGGCAGACCCACTACCTGACGACCTGTCCCCCCCACAACCCCCAGCCGGCCTGACACCGCCTTCGTCTGGTTCCTCAACCCCCTCAAGTCCATCAAGTACCTCATCTGCACGCGCTACAAGTGGCTCATCATCAAGATAGTGCTGGCCCTGCTGGGGCTGCTCATGCTGGCGCTCTTCCTCTACAGCCTCCCCGGCTACATGGTCAAGAAGCTCCTCGGGGCGTGAAGCCCTCAGCCAGGCGGCCACTCCTGCCTGGCCACTCCTCTCCCAGGCCGAGCCTCTGCCCCTCCTCACCCTGGGGAGCCCAGTGTCCACCCCTGTAGCCTCAGGTCCCAGAAGCCTGCTGCTGGGCCGGTGACCCCGCCCCTCTCATCATCCCACCTCCCCCCCAGGCCTGCTGCTTGCCCAGGGCCACCCATCTGGTCCCCGCCTGTGGGGTGGGAAGGGTGGGAAGAAGTGGGGTCCTGCCCCTCCTTGGCTGAAGCACCCTTGGCTCCCTATGGCCACCCCCGACCTTCTCCCAAGCCTTCCAGGGGAGGAATAAAGCTTTAACGGAATTAACTGAGAATTAGCCAGTGCCCAGAGCTATGAAAAGAATGAATAAGCAAAAAGCACCACCCTCCCTCCCCCACAGCATCCTGTGAGCGAGGCCACACCACCCTTCTCTGTTCTGCACTCGTGGGCCAGACCTGTCGCACCAAGGGTGTGGAGGCGGCTGCTTCCGCCCTGTGGCCCTCCACAGTGGCTCCTCCTGCTGCCCAGGGAGCTGCTGTGGTGGGTTCACGAGCCACACTCTGCCCTGCCTGTGGGTTTTGATCGCTTCCCAGAGCTTCCTCTGTGCAGTCCAGTGCTCAGAAGCCTAGAGGAGGCGCAGCGAGGGTGAACCCCGGTACCCTACCCCGTGCCCACCCGCCCTGCCCGGCCCTCGTGGAGGCCAGGCTGGGAGGTGGTGCTTGCAGTGAGAGTTGGGTTTCCGTTGGCTGTTCCTTTCTTGAGTGGTGGTTTGTCTCTTAATAAAAAGAATTTAACACTGAGCTGACCAGCACTGGGCCAAGTGGGGGGACCAGAATAGTGTCACAGGGTCGGTGAGGCCTCTCACGCTGGCAGACTCAGCAGCAGCTGGACCCCTCCGCCTCTTCCCCTTTGGATAGTCTCATGACCCGGGGTTCAAGGAGGGCTGAAGGCACTGGGCCACCTGCCCAGGCTGCCCATGGGAAGAGCCTCACACTATACCACGGGGAACCAGGGATCCCAAAAGCTCACCAAAAGGGTCCTGCAGGCCCAAGGACAGTGTGAAGGCTGAAGAGTCTACAGGAGCCCAGGCCACATGGGAGGCTCAGTTGCTTAAGCCTCCAACTCAGCTCAGGTCTCATCTCAGGGTCATGAGTTCAAGTCCTACACCAAGCTCTACACTGGACATGGAGCCTACTTTAAAAAAAAAAAAGAAGAAAGAAAAAAAAAGACCCCACAAAGGCCCCAAAGTTCCAGCCTCCAGCCAACTGCCCCCAGATGCGAGAAGGGGGTCCCATGCCCTTGGCCTAGGCCCAGTCCCACAGTGACCGACCTGTTCTGGCCCAATCTGAGGTGGCCTAGTATGTCACAGGACCTGAGCTCTTCAAAGAGATTCAGCCACAACTTTTTAAAGACTTTAATGGTGATGGCAGTACGGGTACCGGCTCATGTTGCCTTAGTTTGCCGGGCCCTATCCCGGCAGCTCTGGAGACTCAGAGTGGTCCCAGGCAGGTCCTCAGGGAAAACGTGCCAGGGGCAGCTCTGGGCCCGGCCCCCGCCCCAGCATACAGCCTGACACGGCAGCCTTCGGAGGCTCAGCTCTACTGCGTGGGGACCCGGAGCACTTGAGTTGGTGGAACTTGCAGTTCAGAGTTTATCTGGAAACGAAAGCGGAGAGGTCATTACACTTCTCCCAGGGCCCTCCTCCTTCGCACCTGTGGGCTCTCCTCAACCTCCAAGTCTCTGTAAACATTTCCTCCCCAAGTGCTTCTGAACGCTAGCGAAAGCCGCCAGGCTGCCTGCCTTCAGAGAAGTCCTGCAGCTTCTGGTCTGGCTTCTGTTCCCTCCAGCTAACAACGTTTGGTGACCTTCTGAGCCTCCTGCTCTGAATCACTCTCTCAAATCCTCCGTCCGCCCCTCACCTGTGCAACCCACCCCCCCGGGTCTAGCCCTGCCCTTCCCTGCTCCTCCCCACCCTCCTAGGGCAGCAGCACTGACGAAAGTGTGGGCCACACAGCCCTCTGAGGCCTGTCACTGGCCGAGAGGCCATCACGACACCAAGGCTTACCACAGCCTCCGTTCAGGTGTGGCCTGGGGCCTGAAACCATGGCGGGGCCACACTCCCAGTTCCCTGGCTTGTGGCTGTGGCCTCAGTCACCTCAGTCACTTCTCCCACACTGGTGACAGAGGACCTGCCCTCAGCCCAGTGTGTCAAGACTTGTCCCGGCCCATGGCCTCAGTGCTACAGTGGCAGAGCCAGCCACTGTGTGACGAACGGACTCTACCCTTTGAAGCAGAGACGTTGAGATTCCTTCTCCCGCTGGCCAAGGGGAAATTGCCCCAACCGTCACCGGCATGATCAAGAGTGGGGACCAGAGAATATCTGTCCCGGCTGGAGCGTCTTCTAACCACGTCATATCCAGGCCGGACAACCTGGGCCAGCAGGGTGGGAAGGGCCCAGGGCTCTGGGCATGTCACAGAGTCTCCCGATTTTGATTCTCCTTGTTGCGAGAATCACTTGTACCCTATCGACTTCACAGAGGGGTACGAGAAAGGGGAAATTTCATAAGGTAGGGCCCTGTGGCCTGGGACACTATGGCGGGCTTTGGCCCTGTCTCTGAGAATGGTCCAGCAAGCAGCGGGCACCAAAGACCGTGGCATCAGAGGGGCCCTATTATAGCCCAGACGACCTGGAGGAGACTTGGAGCAATGTCCTCTCCATTGGCTGATAATTCTGTCCCAACCTGAGGCACGACTGTTCATATTTTATGTCACATCTCAGTGCTCCTTTGCTTCTGGTGAGGGAAGAAACTCATCTCCTAAGAGGAGTCCCACGGCCTCCCTCAGCCTCCTGCCTGCCCTCCTCGGAGGGTCCCTGCCACCCACCTTGGAATCTAGATACTGTTGCAGCAGCATCTGGAGCTCAGTGTTCTGCTGCTCCAGGGAACGGTTCTCTAGCAGCAGCTTGGCCCTCTGGGTCAGGACGAGGCTTTGGGTGGAAAAACAGGTTAGAGGCTCATTGACTCCTCTTCCGTCCTCTGCCAAGGAGGGGTTGGGATCTCTGGGTTTCTGTTGTGGTTAGAGGTAGAAGAGGAGCCCAGAAGCCTCACCCACCCACCGTCCTGCCCTGAACTGACCAGGCGGGCAGGAACAGATTGGGAGCCCGGGGCCGGAGGCCAGCCACCCAACACCACAGGCCCCTTTGGCAGGAGGTTTCCCTCCAAAGGCAGCTTTTTCTCTCCAAGCCAGGGAGGCAGATGAGGCCCTGGCAAGTGGGACCCTTCCCCAGCGACTGCCTGGCCTCCGCCTTCTCCTGCGCCATGCCATGCGCACTCGCACTCACTGGTATTTCTCCAGGGCTGTGTACAGGGCGTCCCAGAGGTTCTGCGTGGCGTCAGGGATAACCGTGGTCAGGGCCTCCCAGTACTCCGAGTCCTTCGAGTTATCTCGCACATACTTCATCTTCACTGGTGCCTGAGAGTCCCTGAAGGTCGAGAGCAGCAGTGGCCTCGTCTGCACCTGGCACCCCTGGGCCCCCACGTGGTGCCAGCCTCGGCGCCCACCCCTCACACTCTTGCTTTCCCACCGCCCACCTACCCACTCGCCTACACCAGCCTATCGGTTTATGGCAGAGTCTCAGAAAAGGCACGTGACTATCATCAACGTTCCCGATTCCTGGTGCCACTGTCGCCTTTGTGACAGCATCACTGGAGTTCTATCCACCCCATTCTCTCAGCCAGATGACCTCACTGGCATTCCATCCTGCCCATTTTTTTTCACTAACGCATCTCAAACCCCCCTCAAAATTCGCCTTCCCCTTGAGGATAGCCTTGATCCAAGATATCATCACCTCCACTGGGACAAGCCCTCAGTTGCTCTCCTGTAGCCAACATCACCTCCCTCCCTGCCACCAAAGGGATCTTTCAATGCAAGCCTAGGGATGCCTGGCTGGTTCAGTGGGTTAAGCATCAGCCTTCAGCTCAGGTCATGATCCCAGACTCCATGCTTCTCCCTCTGCCTGCCATTCTCCCTCTTTGTACTCAATCTCTCTCTCTCTCTCTGACAAATAAAATCTTTAAAAAAAAAAAAAGGCCTACCCATGGCTGCCCCACTCCTCAAAACCGTGGTCTGGCTCCAGTCCCATCAAGGCCAAGTCAAAGGTCTTGGGCACAGCAGACAAGGCAATTCAAGATCTGGCCTGGCTCCCCACCCACCAGCCACACTTCCCAGGGAACACCCTGACAGCAGCCACACCTCTCTGTCATGATTCTCGAACACACCTTTCCCCACACTGTAACACCCTGAAATGCCCTTTCCCCCACTTTATCCACCTCAGAAAACCCAGTCTGGGTGTCTAAAGCCCTCTCGGACATGCCAGATGGTGTTGCCACTGCTTCCTGTGAGCAGCGTGACAATTGTTACATTCTGGTCATTGTCCTGATGACAAGGTGCGACCTACACACAGCAGACCCCGTGACTGACTGCCGAATGAATGAGGCATGAGAAAATGCAAATCACGCGTGCCCACGGATTCCTCCAGCCCTCCGCCATCATCCTTTCCTTCCTGCCCAGGTTCCAGCCCTCTCTCCTGGGCCTCAGGAAAACCCTCCAGCATCGTACTTGGGTTTCTTCAGACCCATGACGAAGGCCTCCAGGATCTTGAGGACATCATTGGGGTGGATGAGCCTGGGAGAAGGGGGCGCCTCCTTCTCTTCCGGCTCCCCTTCCACGGGGCTTTCCTCCTTCTGCTCCTCGAGGTCTATCTGCTCTCCTGGCTCCTGTCCCGACATCAGGCTTGTTTGCTCCTATGGGGGTGACAGATGCCAGGGGTTGAGCTGGAGAAACACGCAAGGGTGGCTGTGGACCGGGGGTGCAGAGCAAGCATGAGTGTCTGAAGACAGAAAAAGGAGAAGAATTCACAGTAGGTTACAGAAAAGATGCAAAGACACATTTACAGGAAGGAAGGAGCGGTGAGCGGCAAGAGAGGACGAGAAAAGGGACACATTTACAGGAAGGAAGAAGCCGTGAGCGGCAAGAGAGGACGAGAGGGGGGATGGGGTCAGGGAGAGGCACGCGGGGGCTTCAAAACAGTGATAACCTCCTATTTCTAAATCGAGACTCATGGGCATTCATTTTACTGATATTCATAAAGCTGACATCACATATATATTTATCTTTTTGAATCAAAAATCACAAACTACCTTTAAATTTTTTAATTTAAAAAAGTCTTCCTCCTCCTCGTAGTTCATTCTCGTGGTTCATTCCGTTCACCACCCACAGGCAAACCAACGTCATCAATGTCTTACCCTCCTTCCAGAGAAATCCTCTGTCCGCACAAGCAAAGCCTTCCCTCGCGTTTTCACACAAATAATCATCTGCGGCAGACCCAGTTCTGCGCTTGGCATTTTTCACATACTGATAAACCTTAGAGATATTTTCACATAAAAAAAAAATGTGTAGAGAGCTTCCTTGATTTTTTGTTTTGTTTTGTTTTGTTCCTGGTGCATAGCATTCCGCTGTCTCGATGCACCACTGATGAGGAAATCAACCCCTTCATGATGGAATTATAGGTTGTTCGAAATCTTTTCCCATTTCGAGCGGTGCTGAAACCCATGAGCTACAATAAGCACGTGCTTTCGTCGTATTGAGACAGAGCTGCAGAGCAAAATCCCAGAGGAAGATCTGCTGCAGACAGTGTTTGTGGTGTTGTCATCCACACTGCACACTGCCCTCCGCGGAGGCTGCGACAACCGGCTCATTAGCAGTGACAGGTGCATGTCTGGTTCCCACGCCCCGGCCGTCACTAGATGCTATCAAACTCGCAGAGTTTTGCCTACGTGACGGGTGCAGATGGAATTTAGAACAGTTTTCATTCTCACTTCTCTTATTATAAGAAGCCTGGTTGTCTTCTCATATGTTTAGAAGCTACTCATATTGCCTCTTATAGATTTTTGTTCATATCCCTCATCCATTTCACTGAGTTGTTGGTCATTTTCTTATTGGTTTATTTGAGTTCTTTTTTTTTTATTATATTCTTTTTTTTTTTATTTGAGTTCTTTATATATCAAAGAAATAGGCCCTTAACTGTGGTAGGAGTTAAAAACATTCCCCACCCCCACCCCAGCTGTCATCTTTATCTTAATTTTGCTTTTAGTGATTTTTGCCCCGCAGAGTTGTGTTTGTTTTGTTTTGTTTTGTTTCACGTAGTCAAATCCATCCTATTTTTCCCCCTTTATGGCCTCTGGGTTTTGTTCACCCTGCCAATTCTTCTCAGAAGCATATCAGGATACTCACCCTGGAGCCAGCAGTACGAAACATATTTTTAATTCAAGTTTTTAATTTTTAAGTTAAAACTTTATAATATTTTTTAACATGGTGGCTTCTTTAGAATAGTGCATTACAATCAAGAAAAGAATTACAGATGGGCCTTGCTTTGTAGGGAAGTGGTAAGGATCAAAATATTCAGAACTTGATGGGCCCAGGGCTCCCAGGGGCTGAAGCCTGGCTTTGAGGGAGGGCCCAGGAATAGACACCTTGGGCCTTAGTGTGAGAACAGACTCCCATCCCCCGTCATTCTTTCCTTTGCAAACAGAAATAGTAATAAGACCGGAAACACTACTGACACAAAACCTTCACTGTTTCTCCGGAAGGATTATACAAAGGCAGCTATGTCCTCTGGGGGCTTCCAGAATTTCAAACATCTCTCTTTTATTGCACTTCACGTTACCTGACCGGAGGGTGAATGATAAACTCGGTATTTGAGGAAGAAGTTCACCAGTTTATATAAGTCGTCCTCGCTTTCAATTCCAAGGGCCTGGGGAGAAACAGGAGTATTGCTCAAACACCACAGCAAGAAGTCCACCGGCTGGGAGAGTTAACAGACCCTCTGCTCCTAAGAGCTGGAGGTTTGACTTGTCTCCCGAGCTCCCTAGTACCTGCCACGGCCCAGAGTGAGGCCACTCGACACTGGGGAAGCTCAATGAGATCACATCTGAGCAGAGAAACAGCGCTCAGAGTCACGAACAGCTCTGTACAGGCCTGGTGGGTATGAGAACGCTAGAGGAGGCTGGACACACATCCGAGTTCAGGGGTGTAGGGGAGAACCTGCAGGCTGAGAGCCAGGCCGTGAGAGAGAAGCTAGTAGAGGAAGGGTCAGGGCTGGGAGACTCCGTGGCCAATCTGTGGCATGGAGAACGAGGAAAGGGAAGGAGGTGACAGAGAGCCCAGAGAAGCCCGGAGACCCATATCTCTTCCCAGGGCCAGGGCAATGTTGGAAAAAAAGAGGAGGCCGGCTTAGAACGCGGCCCCCACCCCATCGACTCGGCCCAGCGGGACCCACCGAGAAGATGGCGTCCAGCCTCAGCAGATAGCATTCGTTCTTCTCCAGGGGAAGGAGAAGGCTCAGCAGCTTGCTCTCTATGAGGAAACCCTGAGAAGGAAGATGACATCTCCAGTCAGAGACGGGTTTCCGAAATGAGTGCCGGCTCTGCAGCCTACCTCTCTGTAACTGTCAGCGATGACTCCACAGAGCAGGGCCCCGGGGATGAGCCCTTCCTGGACACAAGGCCAGTTCTCGTCATGGCTTTAGTTCCTCCCACCTCAGAAGGGTGCAGGCTCACCTCACCCCCAGCCCCTGGGCAAACTTCTAAGTGCCCCAGAGCAACCCATACCTGATCCAGTCACAGATCCTCACCCGCCCAAAGTCGCTTCGCTCAGAGGCTGGCCCTCCAGTATCCGGAGACCAGGACAGCAGGCCCTGAGATAGGGGGCGGTGGGGGAGGACATGGCGGCGGGGGGGGGGGGGGGGGACACAGCGGGGGGTGGACAACCATATCGCAGCCCAGGGTGCATGACAGTGGGGTGGGGGGAACACTGGGCACCCGCCCCCACTCAGAGCTGGGAAGGCCTGGGGGAGGGCTGCGGGGGAGGCAGCCACTGGCAGCAAGCTGGTGAGAGAGAGCAGCACCTGCCCCATTGCCTCTCCCAGCAGGAGCCGCCCTCAGGGGCAAAAGCCAGCTCTTGGCCAAAGGGAAGTGTCCCTAGAGGATGGGAGGCTGCCAGTCCTGGCTGCAGCTCTAGGACTCATCTCAGAAATACGGGCTTGTGCACCAGTCATATTGCTGGAACACCTCAACTCCCAGCTGAGCCAGCTCCAGCACCCTTGACACGAAATCCCGTGGGTCTGGCTAACATGCCGCAGAGATATCCGGAGCCGGACACACCCCGAGAAATCACAGACCAAGTTCCCAGAGTGAAGCCACGTCAGCTGTGGCCACGCTACTCGGCAGGTGGGCTCACCCAGGTGAGACAGGCGCCCCTTCTCTTGCAGAATCAGCTTTTTTTTTTTTTTTTTTTTAATTAGCAGGAGCCCGTGGGCCAACTTGGCCCACACCTTGCTGACCCATGAAGGGAGGACCCCTTTGCCAGCTGGGGGCAGCTCTGAGGCTGGGCCTGTCTGTGAATGGCCCCAGCTCTGCTGCTCAATGCTCATGGCCTCCTGCATCCAGGCCGCATCCGGCCCGGCCAGCCTGGGCAGTAGCAGCGCACCGGACACGGGGGCCAGGGGTCCTTCCAGCGCAGCCCCACGTGGCCAGCCTCACCGACTCATCACACAGAAGCATCAGGATCTTTCTGGTAGTCCTCGGGGAAATTTGCTTTGGCAGGTCGAGGTAAGACTCTGCTTCCGAGGCGGCCTCCTCCGTCCCCTCCTCTTCTGCAGACGGGACAGAGAGAAGAGAGAAGGGGGAGAAAAGGGAGATCCTTGCTTGATTTTGTTGACTTTGAGCAACAAACAGCTTTCCTTGAGAAAATTTACCCATTATAAACCCCTTTAAAGTCCTATGGAGTCTCATTAGCCAAAGAAAGCCTAGTGTAGCAAAATCAGGGAGGCTGGCAGTTGGTTGGATACGAGACTAGCAGGAGAACTCTGCCATCCTACAATGCTTTGCTGTTCTAAATTTCATCTCTATGCCAACATCATACTCAAAACCCCGCCATGACCAGGAAGTGGAAGGGAGAGTTTGCACCTGTTTATTCTCACATTAGAGAACAATCTAGCATCTGCTAGGTGGTTTCTAAACCGGCCACAGAAGAGAGGCTGCCAATGAAACCACGGTCCAGGGGACAGCCTCACTTCTTAGCAAGAACTGGTATCTAACAGCAAGAGCCAAACATTTTCTTAATTAAAATTAGAAATTTAAAAATGTTTTATACTGTATATCCCTCATCTGGAAATAGTCCTAAAAAATTGTCCTACCAGGCTTTACCAGTTGTTCGAAAGATAAAAGGAGACAATATAAATGAAGATATTTTGGAAAAGTATAAGACACATCTTGCTGGTGGAAGTGCAAAATGGTCCCGTCGGTATGGAACAGGATCTGGCCGAATTACAGAGGCCTTTACCCTTTGAGCCAGGAGTCCTACTTTTAAGGATCTATCCCCCAAATTCACAAATTTATGTTCACAAAAATATGCAGACACAAACGCACACAGCTATTTATTGCAGCAATGTTTATAAAAGCAAAAACAAACAGACCAAAACCTGGAAATATTCCAAGTGGCCACCAACAGACCATATCTGAGTAAGTTATAGTGTGGCCACACAAAGGAATACCAAACAAAAACGGCATGAAAAACGTGCCCTCTTACTACCATAGACTGATCTCCAGGATACTTCGTAAGTGAAAAAAGCAAGATGGAGAAAAACATATGCTTTTCATTAAGAAAGCAGGTCTTTATAAATAAAAAGAAATATATATACACATTTGTTTGTAAAAGCAATGGAAAAATAAACAATACATTTTTAAGTAGTTACCTACAGGAAAAGGATAAAAATAGAGTGGGGAGGGTAAGACTACATTTCCTCCAGTATACCTTGTTTTATACATTTGATTTCGGAAGGATGGAACTATTTTACATAACTATAAAAACAAAGTTAAATTGTAAAAAAGCAATCCCTAATAATCAAAAGTAAAACAAAACAAAAAGACCTAAGTATGTATTCGCTTGGTGACATAACCAAATAGAAACCATTCTAAGTGGCTTTAAAAGGCACCAGTCAGGGCACCTGGGTGGTTCGGTCGGTTAAGGGTCTGCCTTTGGCTCAGGTCACGATCCCAGGATCCTGGGATCCAGCCCCATGTCAGTCTCCCTGCTCTGCAGATAAGTCCGCTTCTCCCTCTCCCTTTGCTCCTCCCCTCTGCTCCTGCTCTCTCTCGATCACTCTCTTTCTCAAATAAATAAATAAAATCTTTTAAAAAAATAAAATAAAAATAAAGTAAAAGACACCAATGGGAGTGGGTGGTGGCTGTGTGACTCGGTTAAGCATCTGACTCTTAGTTTCAGATATGTTCTTAGGGTTGTGAGATGGAGCCCAGTGTCCAGCTCCTCGCTCAGTACGGGTTCTTCTTTGTCCCTCTCCCTCTGCCCCTCCCCCAGCTCTCTATCTCTCTCAAACAAAATCTTTTAAAAAATAAATAATAAAATAAAATTTAAAATAAATAAAAGACCACACTCTGTCTGTACATCCCTAGTGGAATGTGTCCTAAGAGTAAAAAGAACTTCAAAAAAGTTCAAACAATCTTTCATAATCATTTTGTTAGTGCCCAGTGGATACTTCATTCTGCAACTGTTCTGTGGCTGTGGGAAAAACAACAAGTAATTATTTTGGAGTCACTGTACACCAAGATTTTCAAGTTAGGAGAAATGAGATATACCTTGATAAGGTTAAGTAAAAATTCTGGCATCCCGATGATGAGGAAGTGTTGGAAGGAACACGTGATTAATTTTATGGTGAAAATGTAATTCTACACCCTATGCTCATCCATTAGGAAGCCCTAAAAATCGATCTATCCCAACTAATGTGCACTCCAGCTCCCAGACTATGGCTTTAAAATACCATTCCCTTTAAAAGAACCAGGTCGCCTTGACCTTGAGAAATGGCTGATTACAAACTTGAAGCAGGAATGTTATAATGTGAGACTGGAAACTGGGTCATTCTGGAAAGCCTGGAAGCTATCGATGACTACTGAGGTTGTGTCAAAAGGACCCAGAAGCCAACAGGAAGAGACCCCCACCAGCCGGAGGGACAATGTGAGCACCTGTAAGAATAAGGGCAGTAAACGAAACACATCAAATTTGTTTAAATCCAATGTGTCCATAATGGTATGTTTTTATTAATTAATTTATATATTTGAGAGGGAGTGTATGGTGGGGAGGGATGGGGGAGAGAGAGAGCACGAGCAGAGGGAAGAGAAACTCAAGCAGACTCCAAGCTGAGCACAGTCCCACGTGGGACTGGATCTCACAAACCGAGGTCACCACCTGAGCAGAAACCAAGAATCGGACACTTAACCTACGGCACCACCCAGGTGGCCAATGATACTTATTTTATAAAATGTTACTGGCCACCTTTGGAAAATGCTAAGAGACCCAGCCATTTACTTTGAAAACCAGTAAAGAGAGAAAGAACAACATCTATTTTTCCTGTATGAACTGTGCCTCAGGGTAACAAATAGCTGATGAGGGGAAGATTCTGTTTCCAGAAGTGTTCCAGCTACTACGCGAAGACATATGATAGAATGTAGAATATCGCCATTTTGCAACCCCTAAGGCAATGAATGGATCTTAGACAATGACTACCAATGGCTGCCAACCGCCCAAAGAGAGAGAGACAACCCGCCATTAGTTTCTCTCAGTGGAGGTACACGACAATGTACTCAGCAAAACCAAACCGAACCTGAATCTGATCAAGCTTCTAGATCGAACTACCAGATTATAATACAGGGAAGAGGGTAAAGCTGTCAATTAACTTAGAGACTTAGAAGCCACAACGATGGGCCTTCCAGCTACGAGACCTCCTCCCTTTCTCTGGACTTCAGCGTGCTCGTCTTTGAAATGAATGGGTTGACCTGATGGTCGGGACCGGCCAGAGGCTCGGGGGCTCTGGGGCTCTAGGACGCCATTCCAGTCACCTGCTTGCATCAGCACCTCCTCTAAGATCTGCGCGGCAGACTTCCGCGGCTGCTGAGAGATCGGTCCCACATTCCTCAGGAACCAGAAATCCGGTGCCGTCCAGGGGAGCCCCAGGTGATGGGTGTGAATGATCCTGTCTACAGCAAAGGCTCTGCTGATCAGATCCTTTGCCTCCTCTTCGTTCATCAGCCAAATCTCCCGAAACTGCTTGTCATCAACAAGAGCAAAATGCCTGTGAAGGAGAGTTGCTCGGCATGGCCAGCGGACCCCGGGGCCTGGCCTGGGTCCCCTCCATGAGCAGGAGGGTGAGCCCAGAGGTGGAGCTGTGGTGCCTCCCCCATCTGGGTCACCAGCTCTCTTCTATGACAGACAGCCTAGACGCAGTCATCACGTGTCTCAAGAAAAGGTAGGTGACATGCAAGGGAAGGGGCGGGGAAGACAGCACGAAGGACTCTGTGCCCCCCATCTCTAGTTAGGACAAGTGCCTGGGACCCAGGTCCCTAAAATACCTCATGGCTCTCTGTAGCTCCTTGAACTGCGTCACAAAGCGTTTGTAGTCGGAGGTCAGCGACTGGTTCTCCTCCTGAAAGTGCTTGATTTGTTTGTTGTATTTCGCTCTCAGATTGTTGAGGGCATCATGCAGGCTGTGGGGCAGAGGGGACAGAGTTCATCTGTGGCTGAATAGAAGCAGTGGTGTCCATTCCTCTCAGCAACTATACAAGCGCTACAGACCCCAGGGCCAGAGCCATGCAGGTGCAGAGAACCCTCCCGTTTATTCTGACACCCAGTGGCCCCGACTGTGATCGGGAAAAGGCCAGCCACAGGAGATAAGGGGATGGTCCATGACTAAACACCTCCACAACGGTCCAGAGCCCCTGACACACTGAGGGACAGTCTCCTGCTCAGAAGCGTGACCCAATCCTCCCCAACACGCCGCCTGCAAGCGTGTCTGTTTGGAGCGCCACCTCACGTCTTTAAAGGGCAGATCTCAACTATTTCACTGCCATGATCTGGATGTTCAATTCCAGTCTAAAACAAGGAAAACAGAAGGGAAAAAAGTAAAACTTCACACCGCAAGTCTACGAGCTATGAGCCCTCTATCCTCAGAGAGCCAATACTGTTCATTCACTCCCTCCCTCACTCATCAAACATGCACGGCCTCTTGCCAGGGCTCTATTTGAATACAGCGAGAGTACAGGGATATGTTCCAACAGAAGGTACTATCAGTTGAGCCAAAGGCAAAGACACACTCATCACAGCAGAGCATGAAAGCGCGGTGGGGGACACTTTACACAGGATTCCGGGGAGCCCAGAGCTGAGGCCTGGAAGTTACCCTCTAGGGGTATGGCCAAAAGTTCCAGCACAGTGAGGGACAGTGATAGCCTGCCAATGGCCCTGCGGGCCCAGGCATGTCACAGCTCCATATCTCACTGCTCTGAGAGCTCTGGGCATGGAAACTTGTCTCATGAAATATGAATGGCAGGCTCGGTTTTTAGACCCAGGACCATATGTCAGACTCCAAACCCGTGAAGAGGTGTCTTATGTCAGTGCCCCACTTACACAGGAAGACAGAGTCTGAAGGCCTACATATTTTCAGTTTAAAAATTCTAAAAATAAAATTTTCTGTCTTAAGCATTATCCTGAAATAAACATAGGGTTCCTAAACACACAAACATTCACCCTTCATGCTTCCAGCCTCAATAAAATGCAAAATCATTTAACTTAGGCTCTGATAAAAGCCCAAGTTAAAAAGTGATATCTGGGGACACCTGGGTGGCTCAGTGGGTTAAGGCCTCTGCCTTCAGCTCAGGTCTCAGGGTCCTGGGATCGAGCCCCGCATCAGGCTCTCTGCTCAGTGGGGAGCCTGCTTCCCTCTCTCTCTCTGCCTGCTTCTCTGCTTACTTGTGATCTCTGTCTGTCAAATAAATAAATAAAATCTTTTTTAAAAAGTGGTATCTGATAAAAAGTGATATCCATTTCATTTCCTTAACTACAACATTCTAGGAGACTTTCCACATATAGATGTAAAAAACTTTTACTAAGAAAAAAAAAATGTATTAAGTAGCCATCCCAAAGTGTTTTTCCCTGCAGCACTCAGTAAAGGGGTTTCTATGTGTCATCTAACCGTAGAAGCTAATAAAACAAAAATCAACTCAAGGTGCGTGCTGCAGGTCGGGGCAAGGCATCAAGACAGGAACTAGACAGGACAGGTGGCTGTAAGGGGAGGCTCCCCAAAACGTCCCCTCCTCCAGGACTGGCTGGAAGCTAGAGATGGAGGGAACAGAGGTGGAGGATGGGAAAACTGGGGGGTAGGCAAGCCAGGTTTCAAAACTTGTCTCCTGGCAGTGACAGCGACTCTCCAAGCTTAAATGTCTTTCAGCAGTCCCAGATAAAGTGAGGAGGTGAGGTTGATTTAGGGACATGTAGCTGGGAGTCATAGAGAAAGAGGTCATTATTCAGGGCACCCGGGTGACTCAGTCGGTTAAGCCTCTGCCTTCGGCTCAGGTCATGATCTCAGCGTCCTGGGATTGAGTCCCGAGTCAGACTCCCTGCTCCGTGGGGAGCCTGCTTCTCCCTCTCCCTCCACCCCCCACTCATGTTCTTTTTCTCAAATAAACAAAATGCTTTTTGAAAAAAGAGATCATATTCAAAGCCATGAGACTGGTGTAGAGGGTCGCTGGAATAAAAATATAAAGCGAAGGGAAGAGATGCTTTCCAGAATATCTTATCAGGCAAGAGAAAGCAGAACCACCAAAAGAAGCCAATTAGGAATACACTGAGAAAAAAGAGCAAATATTTTAGAGTCATGAAAGCCAAAGAAGAAAGGTTCTGAGATTTGGTGCCAGTAACAACAGGATGAGACCTGAGGAAGAGCCGTGGTTGTTTGGTTGTTTGGTTCCCTCTGATCATCTACAGAGGGAAGCGGCTGTCCAGTTCTGGGGTCAGAGGTCAAATTAGGAGTGTTGGAGGTGAGGTGCGGGGCTGGTGGTGAGAGGAAAATGGCCATGTGATCAAGAAGAGGAGGAGTTGGCCTCACGTAGGGTTGGATAAAGGGGTTTTCAGGGTAAGGTGACTGTGCAGGCTTGAAGTCAGAGGGAAGAGCCAGGGAAGGGACGGTGGGGTTGAGGTCACTCATCTTTCGGCCCTTAGGATCAAACTCAAGGTCTGCCTCACATACCTGTGCCCACCTCCAGTCCTACCAACCTCCCCCTCCCACAGTGCAGTCTCTTTCATCAAATGTGGAACTTTCGGCTTCCTACTTCCTTGCCTCCAGCCCCGCCCGTCATTCCTGGCTCTGGCCCCATCCACCCTGGAGTCCTAACTCCTTTTCACCAATTCCCATCCCCCCCTCACTATTTCACTTCTTCAGGAAGCCTTCCCAGAGAGGGCCTCACAAACTGTACAGATGTGTGGCTGTCACCGATGGATGGAGAGAGGGAGAGAGAGAAAGGAGAGATCTAGAAAGAGACACACTACACACTTGATCTCTCCTGGTAGGCATATGGTGTTTTTATGGGTTTTAAGATTTTATTTATTTAACACACAGAGAGAGAGAGAGAGAAAGCAAGTGCAAGCAGGGGGAGTGGGAGAGGGAGAAGCAGGCTTCCCACTGAGCAGGGAGCCTGATTCGGGGCTCGATCCCAGGATCCTGGGATCATGACCTGAGCTGAAGGCAGACGCTTAACTGACGAAGGCCCCCAGGCGCCCCTGATTTTATGTTTTTATCTTAGTTCCACGTGTGGTACTTCCTACTTCTCTAAAATGCACAGTCTTGCTTCTGTAATAGCAAGTGGATAATTTACTCTATAGCCGGCTCCACGCAAATGCAAAGTGGGACGCTGGCGTGGGCACCGGCACTGTGTCATCTGCAAGAGCGGAAGATTAGAAGCAGTCTAAATGGCCATCCACAGGGACACTAGATGCTGCCAAAGCTCTGGATGAACTGCTATGGGAACATTCAAAGACACCAAGCAGTGTGTATAGAATGCTATCACTTGGTCTAAAAACAGACTGGGGGCGGGGACGGGAGTGAAAGCATTTATCTGTGTTTGCTTGTATGTGGTTAAAGAAATTCTAGAAGAAACAAAAGAAATGAACAATTACTACAGAGGTGGGAAAGAGGAACCACACAGAACAGGGGGTGGGAGACAGACTTTTTGCAGTACACTCTTTCATGGGGAAGGTGGCGAGGCAGCAGAAAGCATTATTTTTTCCCAAAACAAGACATCTTTTGGGGGCACTTGGGTGGCTCAGTGGGTTAAAGTCTCTGCCTTTGGCTCGGGTCATGATCTCAGGGTCCTGGGATGGAGCCCCACATCGGGCTCTCTGCTCAGTGGGGAGCCTGCTTCCTCCTCTCTCTCTCTGCCTGCCTCTCCACCTACTTGAGATCTCTGTCAGATAGAAAAATAAAATCTTAAAAAAAAAAAAAACTCTTTTAATAAGATTTGTCATATCTTCAGCAGCTCGCACGCCTCTAGAACAGAAGAGCGCGTCCCCATCCCCATGGTCCGCGCGCGGAAGGGGCTGGTGGGCTGCAGGCCCGCTTACCGATTAATCTTCCTCTTCTGCTGGGATTTAATCACTGTGCTCTCCTCGTCCCTCTTCTTCAGCACCTGGAAGTTGTACTCCAGCTTCTCTTGGTTTAGCTGGTAAGTTGCTTTCATCTGCTGAAGCTGCTGCTCAAGAACCTACCGTTGAAGTTTAAAAAAGTCATGATACTCACTGGCCCCAGTAGCATCGGTCGTACCTGAGGGTCCCTGATTCTTCATTCTGGAGTCATGTCAGAGGAGCCGGAGGGACAAGTGCCTGCCCCTGAATTCTTAAAAAATCTGTCATTAGGGGTGAATGAAAGGCCAACCAGAAGAAATACCCATCATTCGGGGCCCCCGGGTGGCTCAGTCAGTTAAGTGTCTGCCTTGAGCTCTGGTCATGATCTCAGGGTCCTGGGATCGAGTCCCACATCGGGCTCTCTGCTCAATGGGGAGTCTGCTTCTCCCTCACCCTCTTGCTCTCCCTCTCCCTCTCTCTCTCACAAATAAATAAATAAAATCTTTACAGAAAATATCCATCATTCTGCTGTAAGCTTAAAGCCTGTGTCCCTACAGCCTGGGAGAGATGGCATTTAGAGCCTTCCAGTCTGGCCCGCTCCGGTGCTGTGCACCAGACCCTCATGGGGAGATACACATCACCCCAGCAGAAACGCAAGTTCTCGTTGCCACAGAGGTGTCCCCGCTCTGATCTCCAACCGGCAGTGCTGGTGTTTAACAGATGGTGTTCATTTTAAAGGACACTAAACATGACCATCCATTCTTTCTGGATTTCCATTATCTATATTCATTCCCTCACCAAATACTGATCTGAGGGCCTGCTCTATGTCGACACTTTTCCAGATGCTGCTGAGAAAACACTGCTGAAAAAGCCACAGTCTTGTCCTATCTAGGAGAGGGACAGATCGACAAGCACCAGTGACAAGAAACACAGGGTAGCCTGGGACGCTCATGGCCTTGAAGGCCAGGCAGGTATCCCCGAACAGTGGGCACCAGCATGTCTGAGACCTGGAAAATGAGGAGTCGCTCATGGGGACGCCTCGGGCACAGAGGTCCAGAGAGGCAAGGGGAGTGAGGTGCTTTGGGGAAACCACGAGCAGTGTTGGGTGTGAGGTGTGAGGCAGGGAATGCTCAAAAAAGATGCTGACAGAGCAGTGGGGCAGTAGAGAGAGATCGCTCTGGGGGCACCTGGGTGCCACAGTCAGTTAAGCATCTGACTCTTGGGTTTCGGCTCCGACTGTGATCTTAAGGTCATGAGATCAAGCCCCACGTCGGGCTCTGCACGCAGCATGGAGTCTGCTTGGGATTCTCTCTTCCTCTCCCTCTGCTCTTCCCATTCATGTTCCCTCTCTCTCTCTCTCAAATAATAAATCCGAGAAAGGAAGGAAGAGAGGAAAGAGGGAAGGGAAGAAGACAGATCATGCTGACTGTGGGTAAAAAAAAAATTTTTTTGTCAAGAGCAGGACAGGGCTAGAGACAGGGCAAATAGAGGCAAGCTTGCTCCCGCCTTTCCTGAGCGGAAATGCGGAACAGACGAACAGACGCCGCAATTAAGTGTAATCAGAGGTTGACAAGCAGGGACAGGTGACATGTGGCACTCTTCCAAGCCTCCTTCCCCCGTCCCCTTCCATGCAGCTACAGGGCCTTGCTAAGGAATCTAGGCAGCGTCCCCTCCCCGCTCCGGACTATCCTCAGGACGGTAACCGGCCAGGAGGTGATGCAGAGAACAAAGGCATTGGCATGGATAACTGAGAGAATCAGTCAAGAGCACCCTGTTTAACTATTCCAGAGAGTTCTAAATCTCCACTGTGGGTAGGTATCTCGCAATGGTTTGTGCCTCCATGTTCCAAATGAAACCAGCCCAGCTGGTTAACATGTGACCAGCCCTGGACATGGAGAAGGCCACCGACCTAGGAGGTCACTCAGGACAAAGTCCAGCAGAAAAGCTCCTCGTTGAATGGAGATAATCTGGAAGGTATAAATGATCTCTGGATTTGCTCTGATTTGGGACAACAGTGAGGAGCTGAGATCCTGGGTGCCTGGTGTTTGCTCTGAGGATGTCAGGACCCCCTTTTTCTCATAGCTTTGCAATAAGCCCCTGGCACTAAGACAGCATTTCCCAAACTTTGGCCATAGGACAGTTTTTACAATTATAAGGAAGTGAGAGCACGTGAGTTCTAGCAGTGAGTGTTCATGTAAATTTCACCCCTGAAGTCCAATCATTAGATAATACTTACAACGGAAACCCACTCTCTATTTTTCCTGCACGACACATCTTGAAAGGAAAAAAAAAATCACTGACTCACTTTTTTTTGTGAGTTTTGTGAAACCACCACACATACCTCACCTGGCTGAACAGGGTTCACAAAACTCTGAGCTAAATTAGTAAGCAGGTCATGTCTTTTCCTTTGTGCCCTGAAAGAACTCACATCTGAGCTGATTTTATAGGCAAAACAACAAACAAAGAAACATGTCACCTGCCGGTTCTAATTTGCATTTCTTTGCCTGCGCTCCTGGTTAATTATTTATTAGCCCATTTCATTTTCTTTTGTGGAACACACCTGCTCCTGCTCTTTGCTAGAATATGGTCCTAGGAGATTGACACATGGAAGGACTAGTAATGCACCACGCACTGTGGGCTTTCCATCTCTAGGGGATCCCAGATCAGCTGCTCGGTCACCCCAGCTCTGGTCCAAGACCCCTGTGGCCTCTGCAGTCATGATGCCCCATGGGAGTTACTGGCAGTGTTGTCAATGAACTTGCAGAACTAACAGTCTGGTTGTCTCACCCAACAGAGCCACCAGCGGCTGCTCGTATTATGTGACTCATTATTTGTTTTCAACACCTGCCTGAGGTAATTTTGGTCCTGGTGACTCTATTGTTAATTATCTCAGGGTTTAGTCTCAACACACAGCCATCCTTGGTTGTCATACGTTGAAGATAGTTTTATATTTTAAAATTGGAATTGATTTTGTTAACTGTCCGCCCTCATTCTTCAATTATCTAAAGATACTGTTGCAAAGCTGTACTTCATGTTTCCAAGACTAACCATGAAACATCGTGTTTGGTTTCTGTGAATAATTTACAAAGATTACAATCTAACCTGCCACGAAAGACCTTCCGTGTAGTGGGGGCTGCGGGTGTTGATCCCACCTTCCCCTTCTTCCTACAACGGTGTGAGCCTCCCCGCGGCCGCTCTCCACGCCATCTCCTGCCCCACAACCTCCAGAAAACCAGCTGCCATCATTGTCCCAAGCAGAATGGAAATTTAAAACAGCCTTTCCCCTGGTCCTGTGGGCTGACTTGGAGAACCTACTGGGCCCCTTCACCTCTGCTCTCAGGACCTGTGCCTTGTTTATCTTTGTGCTTTGCACAATGTTAAGTTCATGGTGTTTGTTAAATAAGTAACTTGGACTTGATTTTTTTGTGATTAATATTCTGGTATTAAAGGTAACAGTTCCTGAAGTTGAACTAAACCATTTTACAATTTTAAAAGCACAAGTAGGACCCAAAGTAAAAAAATATATATATTTGCTTCCTGCATCAAGCACTAAGTGTTTCTAGTAGTGTTATTTGGGGCCAGGGCGATGGGGGGCTGTGGTAAAAATCCCTCTCTAGTACATAATGTTTACAGGCTTCGTTTTGCTCATCAATAATGTCACCTTACTGGCAGTAAGCACTTGGAAAGTATTCATTCTCTTCTTTATTTCTTGTACTTTACCCATCAAATCAAATCTTTGTATTTGGAGCCTTCATATTTTTGTGGTTTGCAAAAATTTTAGTTGTATATTTCAGAACTGATACAGTGCTATGAATTACTTAGGAAAACCAAATTTGATGTTAAGCTGCATACTGAATCTTCTTGACAAAATCGATGTTATTGGACTTTACTATCTAATGAAAGTACACGTAAGGGGCATTATGATCAAGTTTTATCTACAAAAATACCCTGCATACAGCAATATAGCAATCCCTGATTTATCTGTTTCAAGTTAAAATGTAATTTGGTACAGTATACTCCTGGTTTCCATTCTAACACAGGAACTGCACACACTTCCCTGCTCTGAATATCTCCATCTGTCTGCCTCCCACACACCCACCTTCCATGGGCAGTCCAACTGGACAGGGGAAGCCAGGAGACGCGGGTCTCCCAGGTTCTCAGGCTCTCCGTCCCTTACCTCCCTAGTCTTCCATCACCTCCTACCACCAAAAATCTCCCCACATCCCAGAATTTTTTGGCATGTTCAAGCATTTGAGGATTAAATTAAGAATGTGAGGTTTGGGGGCGCCTGGGTGGCTCAGTGGGTTAAAGCCTCTGCCTTCGGCTCAGGTCAGTATCCCAGGGTCCTGGGATTGAGCCCTGCATTGGGCTCTCTGCTCGGCAGGGAGCCTGCTTCCTCCTCTCTCTCTGCCTGCCTCTCTGCCTACTTGAGATCTGTGTCTGTCAAATAAATAAATAAATAATTTTTTTTAATTTAAAAATTAAAAAAAAAAAAGAATGTGAGGTTCTACTCCTACAACTCAAAGGCAAAAATTAATAATAATAATAATAAACTACCCAAGTAGAAGACATACAAATGACCAATAGTTATAAAAGTCACTACTTATCAGGGAAATGCAAATCAAAGCTACAATGAGATATCACCTCATGCCTCTTAGGATAGCTATTGTCAAAAAAAACAATAATAACAGGTGCTGGCAAGGATGTGGAAAAGGAAGCCGCTGGTGGGAATGCAAACTGGTGCAGCCACTCTGGAAAGAGTATAGAGATTCCTCAAAAGATAAAAAATAGAACTACCATTTGATCCAATAATCCCACTTCTGGCTATAGATCCAAAGGCACAGAGATCTGCAACTTGAAGAGACGTCTGCCCTCCGTTGTTCATTGCAGCATATTCACAACAGTCAAGAGATAGAAACAACCTAAGTGTCCATCAGTGGACTAATGGAGAAAGAAAAATGTGGTGTATCACGAAATTGTCCTCAGCCATAAAAAAAGACAATCTACCATTGGCAACAATAGGGATGGACACAGAGGACATTATACTAAGTGAAATAAGCCAGACACAGAAAGACAAATGCTGCATGGTCTCACTTGTATGTGGGATCTAAAGCAGACAGCCTGGGGGAGGAGAAAGAGTGGGGTGTTGGGCGGAGGTCACAAGGTTCCAGTTATGTGGGATGAATAGGTTCTGGTGATCTAACAGTTACAACAGAAGGTCTTTGAGTAACAATGCTGTTATTGTATATTTAAAAATGTGTTAAGAGAGTAAATCTTGTGTTACGTGCTCTCAAGGCAAAAGGAAAAACAAAACCACAGGTGAAAGAACATGAGTTTCCATTATTTCACTGTTTGAGGCCAGCGGTGTGTCCTTTTGTCCCATAAATTATCATAAAACCAAAATAACGAAAGAAAGCTTAACAATAGCCATTTTCATTAAAAATGCCATGTACACACCCCATATACGCAGCACTGCGCTCCCAGATGCCCACTGTTCTTCGTCAGTGACTCCCATTTCCATGACATTACTATGAGAAAGGCCCAGGAAAAGTCTCAAGACCGGTAAGAATGTTTGTAGTCTGGAGAGGCTTTGATGCCACCTTGTCACATTAAGCACAAGAGTAGTAGGGCCTGAAATTCCATCACAGGCTATGTGCAAAAGCTTTAGTCTAACAAGTTTTTCTAGACAGAGACTGAAGTGAATAGCCTGTGCTGAAACATTAAGAGCTAATTACATCACACCTACATGTAATTAGAGATGAGCGTTTTTTTAAACTAACGAAGCACAGAATCCTGGGCTTGGAAAGAACATCACAAACCAGAAAATCTAACCTTCCACTGGGAGAATCCTTCCTCAGCATTGAAGACAGACAGTCAGGCAGCCTTTGAATACTTTATGAGATAGAACACTCTTTGTTCTGTGGGATGACCCTTTTCTACATCGGACAGTTCTACCTATTAGAAAGTTCTTTCTGGGGCACATGGGTGGCACAGTCTGTTAAGTGTCTGACTTTTGGTTTTGGCTCAGGCTGTGATCTCATGAGACTGAGCCCCAAGTCAGCCTCCACGCTCAGCACAGAGTCCACCCGGATTCTCTCCCTCTCCCTCTGCCCCACCAGAGCTCGCTCTCTCTCGAATAAACCAATCTAGAAAGAAAGAAAGAGAGAGGGAGAGAGGGCAGAAGGAAGGAAAGAAGGGAGGGAGTGAGTTAGTTCTTTCTGACGGCAAGTCGGAATCTGCCTTACTGCGATGTCCAACCATCAGCCAGAGACTGTTTGGAATATTAGGAACATTGCAGGCTACCGAGCCAGACAGAGCTGGTTTGAATCCAGGGCCTACCATTTGCCAGGTAAGTAGCCTATTTCCTGGCATAAAAATGTGGTCACTGATTCCTCCTTTCTGTGTTAATGTGTTAATATGTTAATATGTCACAGCAGATACGGCCCCAGATTCCAAGGAGACTCCTGACACATCCTCCCCACCCGCTCCCCCTCGCCTCCCCCTTCCTGCCTTAAGTGCCTGGTCACTCACTAGATGGTGGCTGTTCTGCTTTGGCCCCGACACACTTAGCTTGCCCTGGGGATACCTTCCCTTTGCTTGGCTAAAGTCATAATCCTCCCAGTGATTCCTCAGGTTGTGGTTTCCTGCTTAGCCTCTTGGCAGCCCTCCAGGATTTATTAAAGAAAGAATTCTTCCCCATATATTTTGTCCATGAATTCCTTCAGATATGATCGCTTGAAAGAAATCAGATAACAAATATGTATCTGTTGAAGGGACTAACTCTAGAACGTTCTGGGCAGTCACCAAGGACGAAACCGCCACCAGACGCCGAGCAACAAGTCAGACCTGCACATCCTGCTCCAGCTTGATCTTGATCATGTTGTACTCTTCCCAGTCCCATACCCTCTGCTTGTTCAGCTGCTTCTCATAGTCCTCTACCTTCTTGATGCGGTTCATAAGATACTCCAGCTGAAGGCACAGGAAGACAAGAGGAAAGTCAGCCTTGTCCCTGCCCTGTCTCAGTCCCTCGGGTGGCCTGACCAGCATGACCCAGTGAAGGGTCTCCAAGTGTCAGGGTCTGGAGGGAGTCAGTCAGCCCTCAGAAGCTCCTGGGCCCCAAAGCTTTGTATCCTTTGCCATACTCGGGAGCCTCCTTACTTGAAAAACTCCAAGAGGATTGCTCCATTAAGAAACTAGCCATGGGCCCCGCGGTCAGACATTTGTATTTCTCAAAAAAACCCCACTGGATCTTGGTCAAGCTATTTCTTTGTTCTTTATGTCTCTGAAGTAAAGTGATACCCCCCATCCTTTAAAACATCTTCTGAGTCACAAACATCCATGGCTGGGGTAGAAGCCTGGGAACAAAAAAGAGAGGGGCAGGACCACAGGAACCCCAACGAGCTGCAAAGGAAGGTAGTATTCACCGCCACTAGAAGCAAATGTCACCGTCAGGAGCAGCAGGGACTAACCACGAAGTGGAGTAGTAAATGTCTGCCATGGCAATCCTCCCCAAGATACATAAAGGCTAGTGAGTTCAGTCACAGCAGATACAGCCCCAGATTCCAAGGAGCACCCCTGACACATCCTCCCCACCCGCTGCCCCTCCCCCACCCCCTTCCGCACCCATCGCCCCTTCACCTCTTTGGCATTGTGAGCCTGCAGGGCCCGCTCCCATTTCTTCTTATTACTGGCCAGCATTTCTTGTCGTTCTACCTCGAATGCTTTCTACAACCAAGAAAGAAGAGGGCTCTAGTGTCTGTTTTGATTGGGCAGGTTCCACAGTAGGAAAAAACTCATAAGTAATTGCACAAGGGCCCATGTTCCAACTGGACAGTCCAAGTCAAATCCAAATGCAACCTTGCCAAGTTTCATACAACCAAAGGGGTACAGAAGGAGTTGTGTGGAAATTAGTGTTATGAAGTCTGGACTACCCACAAATTTTGAGAGGAAATGTGCCAAGTGCCCTGTGGCTCAGCCAACATCAGAGGAGGGAGCTGGAGGAAGGCCAGGGCCCTGGGTGAAGTGACAGGGCAAGCCCCGGCATGCGCTTCAATCATGCCGAGGGCTGCTGCATGGTTGGGGTTCCCACGAAACAAAGGAACGCGTTGCTCACAAGAGGTAGGCCAAGGAATGCAGAGAGGAGTCTATAATAATCCAAGATGGTGGGAATCCTCTTGGCTCTCTTCCATTCTGGAAAGGCCAGTCTCAGTGTCAAGCCTTAACATTTCATTTGAATTTAAAGTATTGATTCCTGAACCTATTTTCCCATGCTCCCACCCCCAGCTGCCATAAATACAACAAATAAACAGCTCACACACACCCCTCTCCTCCACTCTTCTTATCCCTCCATGGTTTTTTTTTCTTGCAGAGCACTTATTACCACCTGTCCAACTATATATTTAGTAGTTTATCTGTTTATTGTCTATCTGTCTCCTACTAGAATACAGATCTCATCGAGGACTTTGTTTAGTTCATAGCTGTATCCACAGCCCCCGGGACGGTGTCTGACACATAGCAGGTGCTTAATGAATAGTTGTTGGGCAAGTGCATGAATGGGTAAACAAGTGAAGGGGCTGACATCACAGGACAAGACACCTGTGTCTGTCAGGGCCAACCTGGCCCTCCTCAGGGGCTGCCCCCCGGGGCAGGAGGCAACTCTACCACACCATTACCTCAATGTAATTCAGCTCCTGACGGAAGGTTTTCATCACGTGCTTCACTTGTTCTTCCATTCTCTCCAGCAGCAGGCAGATGTCATCTGACTGCTTCTTCAAATCCTTCACATACTGGTCATCTTTTGTTTTCAACTCCTAGAGAAGAGCAACCGAAAGTTGGTCACCAAATAAGACCAAGGGAAGAGGTGCCAAGCGCACTCCCCCAGGACCTCGCTCTTCAGTATCTGTGAATGCTAGGAATACACAGCTATACACAGAGAAAGTCACTTCGGCAGAATCTGAGGATGCCAGGGAGAAAGCACAGGCGGATGGAGCACAGTGGCCTCAGCTAGGGGCAAAGCCGGACATAGCAGCCGGCGATCAAACCCTCCGTGACTACTTGCTGTAAACCTCTTTATAAGCTCCCAGGCAGCTTACAGCCCCCAGCAGAGCAATGGCGATCCAGGATCCAACACGGGACTCTATCCACTACAGACTACATGCCATTCCTTAACTGAAAACATAAAATCGCATGCATCTTTCTAAGGTCACCAATAATTCTCAGATTTCTCCAAAGCTCTTCCTTCTGGTTGAATTTATTGCCTGAATTGTGCAATAATCTGAGTCATGAGTGACACCTCCTCATTTTTCCATTCAGGAAGAGCAAACCAATAAGCCAGTCAAATCCCCCAGCCTGAGCCCATGCGGCAGAGTCGGGGGCTGGGAGTCTTGCCTGCTGTAACTCGCTGATCAGCTTGTTCTTGTCCTCGATCAGCCCAGCACAGTGCACCTGCTGGGTGTTGAGCATTTCCCACAGGTCCTGGGGAATTCTCTTCTGTTTGCCCTCCTCCCACTTTGCAGTGATTTCATCAAATTTGTCCTGGCTGGTCTTCACTTCGTTCTCCAGCTTCTCGAGTCTGTGGATACAAACACAGTGGCCATGCCAGCCCAGCTGGGGAAGCCGTCTCCTGCTGAAGCAGGCCGGTTCTCGAGAGTCTGAAATACCAAGCCAGGGCCTCAAGCACTGCTCCCACGCACCCCGCGCTCAAAACCAAACCAGCCTCTGAGGAATCTTCTTTTAGCTTAAGCAGTGCTTGGAAGCAAGGAGGCCAAATAAACAAGGTGACCCACAACAAAAGCAGATGGACCTTAAAGCTATACCTACTTACACACGCACATACGCATGCAGATCAACAGTCTGTCACATACTTCCGTGACAAGCTGTACGACTCCAGTGACCAAGGCCTGACTTTACCACTAATGGACTCTCAACTTGAGACAAGTCCATGACCCACAGCAAGCTGCATTTTTCTCCTCCATAAGAGGGAGGATGAAAGCACCGACTTTCCTACGGCTCCTCCCAGGGTTAGGTGAGATGACGCTCGGCACAGCAGTCGTTCAATAAAGGGTACCCATATGATTGTTTCTGGTTATCGACATAACTTCGGGTGTGTGACCATTCCTCTCCCAAATCATCAGTAAATACAGGGGGCCATACGATATATACTAAGGATTATTACACTTCCATCAGAAAGGATGAAAATCCAACTTTTGCATCAACATGGACAGGACTGGAAGAGATTATGCTGAGTGAAATAAGTCAAGCAAAGTCAATTATCATATGGTTTTGCTTATTTGTGGAGCATAAGGAATAACACGGAGGACATGAGGAGATGGAGAGACATGAGTTGGGGGAAATCGGAGGAGGAGACAAACCATGAGAGACTGTGGACTCTGAGAAACAAACTGAGGGTTTTGGAAGGGAGGGGGGTAGGGGGGGTGGGTGAACCTGGTGGTGGTATTATGGAGGGCACGTATTGCATGGAGCACTGGGTGTGGTGCATAAACAATGAATTCTGGAACACTGAAAAGAAATTTTTAAAAATAGATAAAAATTAAAAAAAAAAAACAAAAAACAGGGAGCCATGAAAATAGGGAAACTCCACCATTAAGGAATGGAAAATCGGCATGGCCTTTCCAGAAATTCCAAAAGAGACTCTGTGATGAAGTGTACCGAGGAGGGAACCAGCCTGAGGAGAAGCGTGAGGATGAGAGGTGAGGTCCCCCCTAAGAATGGCCACTAGGACATACGCCAGGACGCTCTCCCTACCTTCACAGACTGTCATTGTAGGAGGCTGCCTCCTGACAAGAGTGCCAACCCCTACAGGACAGGAGTCACAACTTAAACTCACACTTCCCTCTCTCCTTCTTGCCTCCCTTCCGAGCTAGTAGCACAGAGCACATTAATTCACTTGACTTTGGGCCTCAAAAAATGAAAAACAACAGCCAGGTCCTCTTGCCAATTTATCCTATACGTCTGCCACTGAAGACCTTCAGCTTTTCCATTTATCCTATACGTCTGCCGCTGAAGACCTTCAGTTTTTCCTCCATGGTCATAGGAAACAGCCTACCTCCTTGGCGTGGCTGGGAAATCAGCCAATTTCTTGCTAGGTACAGCCCAAGGCAGACCGTGGGAAGTCACAAGAATAAAATCACCAGTTGCCTACTGGTAAAGCTAGTAAAGGTGCTGAAGGAACTCCTTACGCTGAACACCTAAAAACATTGTTAACCCCGTGCTCTTGCGGAGACGAGCTAAAATGGCCACGTGGAGGAAGGGGGAAGAAAGGAGGAAAGCAGGGAGGGAAGGAGGAGATTCGTTCCTAAAGGGCATTAAGGGGATTCTGCTGGACTGACTCTGACACAGCCACTTCCCAACGGTCGGGGAGACCCTGGGGAGCCGTGGGAGAGCCGTGCTCACGTCCGCCCTGCAGAGCGGGGCCTCCGCACCTCTGGCGCCGGATCTCCTCTTCCTCCACTCTCCTGCGGAGCTCTCTGACATCGGTAGCCACCTGGATATTCGTCACCAACTCAGTGCCACAGAGCAGCAGTTTATTCAATTTCTGAAAACGAAGAATGTATGAAGTTAGAGGGGCGCCTGGGTGGCTCAGTCGGTGAAGCGTCTGCCTTCGGCTCAGGTCCTGATCCCGGGGTCCTGAGATCGAGACCTACATCTCTTCGGAATCCCTGCTCAGCGGGGGAGCCTGCCTCTCCCTCTTCCCCCCCCCAATTCATGGTCTCTCTCACCACTCTCTCTCTCTCTCTCTGAAATAAATAAAATCTTAAAAAAAAAAGAATTTATTAAGTTAGAAACCTTTTGCACAGCTGTCTATAGCTGTTCTATCCAGCCAAGCGGGAATCAAAAGCAACCTTAAGATCCTTAAGAGTAGCATGTACTTGACAAGCTCTTTCCATCAGGATATTGGGGATGTGATATCAGAGCTTATGATTTAATAGCACATGTGATTCTGGAGGTACTGTGGCTTATTCTCATTAGACTAGGGACCAGCTGGCTAGCACACTGGCAGATACCCGAGGCACATCTCAGCACTCGCCCCTAGACCCCCCAAGCGACTGACACCACCAGGCACTTTTCTGAGAATTCAGTGGGAGAGGTGAGGTAGAGACAATGGCGACCATCCTCCCACATCCATTCCCTCCTCCTCTCCGAGTAACAGGATCCCCAATTTTAGCTGGACATTGGACCTACCAAGATGGATAAACTTCCCAAACTCCTTGGCAGCTAGAATACAGTCTGATCGACAGAACCTGAGCAGAAGTGATGTGTGCCCCTTCTGACTCATGCATTGAAGGGAAAAGGCCTGTCCTCTGCTGCCGCATCTCCCCCCTTCTCCGGGGCCTGCGTGTGGTGCTCTGGTATGACACGGTGAGCACATGCAGCCACCGAAGGAATGGCAGAAGGAGATGAGGTCCCCGACTTCGAGGAGCTGCCGCATCAGCCCTGGACAGTGTCCTGATGCTCTGAACTACTAAGGAAGCCAGAGGAATAAGCTTCTATGTTGTTTAAGCTACTGTTACATGGCGTCTTCTGTTCCAGACACTCGGGCTCCACCGCTGCCTCCCTTAATAGCTCAACAATTTTGCTATTGGTGCCCCGCTTCTAAATCCCTCTTTGGGGGTGCCTGGGTGGTTCAGTTGGTTAAGCATCTGCCTTCGGCTCAGGTCATGATCTTGGGGTCCTGGGATCGAGCCCCACATCAGGCTCTCTGCTCAGTAGAGAGTCTGCGTGCCCCTCTGCACTCCCCCGTCTCATGTGCTCATGCTCCTGCTCTCTTTCTCTCTCAAATAAATAAAATCTTGAATAAATAAGTAAGTAAATAAATAAATAAATCCCTCCTTGAATTCCACATCAGTGTCTTCACTCCTGACCTTTGGGTGATGACAGGATTTCAACCAAAAATTCAGGTACCCTTAGGCTGTGCCTACATTTTTCTAAGTCTGTTTTGGAACTTAAAACTTCTCCGGCTCTCGGACTGTTTCTGAACAAAGAACCTACGAGCTTCTCCATACGAAGGAGTCACTGAAACAATCAGAGATTCTATTTCATCTCGCCCTCCTAAAGACACTTGGAAATGCAGTTTTAAAGAATATAGAATGGAAGCCTTAACCCCGATATCCAGAGGTATGCCAGAATTTCTTTTAAATGGCCACAGTTGTAGCACTTGTACCAAATGGTTTTACATGCCTAAGAAAGTAAAGGCTTTCCAGTAGTTTTTGAACAGTTATCTATTTTCTGCTCAGACAATGCAAACATCAGAAATTTGTGAATCAAGTATTTCAGACTCAAAGGAAAACTGAAAATGTTACAGTCACCAAGAGACCAACAGACACAGGAAAAGATAAAACTGTTGTTTTCAGATATGATTACATATGTAAAAAAAAAAAAAATAAACACACAAACAAAAGAGACCACAGGATAACTATTAGAATTGACAAGAGAATTTGACAAAATTGCGAATATCAGGTCACTATACAAAAAACCACTTGTACTTTTATATATAAGCAAAAAAAACACTTAGAGCCTCAACGCAAAGTGTAAGACATTGTTTTTGTTTTTGTTTTGTTAACATATAATGTATTATTTGTTCCAGGACTACAGGTCTGCAAATCATCAGTCTTACACAATTTAGCATAAGACATTGTTCACAAAACTAAAGAAAATACCTAAATAAGTGGAGGGATATTTTATACTCATGGATTGTAAATCTCATCGTTGGTAAGATATTAATTCTTTCCTAAATTGATCTATAGGTTCAATCTGACTTCAATTAAAGTGCCAGCAGGGGACACCTGGGTGGCTCGTGGGTTAAGTGGCTGACTCTTGATTTCAGTTCAGGTCATGATCTCGGGGTCCTGGGACTGACCCCCACATCAGGCTCCACACTTGGGGGGAGTCTGCTTGAGGACTTTCTCCCTCTGCTTCCCCTTCCCCTTCAACCCCCTCCCCCCACACACACCACAGCTCTCTCTCTAGAATATATAAATAAAACTTTTAAAAATCCCAGCAGGTTTTTTGGAGGAAACTGACAAACTGATTGTAAAATTTATATGGACATGAAAAAGGTCAAGGATAGCCAAGACAATTTGAAGAATCACAAACTTAGAGGACCTATTCCACCAGATGTCAAGACCTATCATAAGGCTACAGTAGTTAAAATAGTGTGGAACTGGTGTAAAGTCAGACAAGTAGACCAATAAAATAGAACAGAGAATCCAGAAACAAATCCACATATGTGATCACCTGACTCACAACAAAGGTTTATTGCAGTGCAGTGGGGGAAAGGGTGATCCTTCCAATAAACGGTGCTGGTTCAATTAAAAATCCATATACAACACAGCATCCTTGAACCTTACCTTTACACCAGCCACAAAAATCAATTCAAGATAGACTACAGACCAAAATGTACATGATACAAAAATAAAGCTTCTAAGAGAAAACTTGGAAGAATGTCTTTATAAAACTGGAGCAAAATTAAATAGGAAACAAAAGAATCACCAAGTAAAAATGATTGATAAGGGGTAGGGCCAAGGACAGTGGCCCTTCCTGTCGAAGTCTTATGGCAGAACCAGTTATTAATATCTTGATATTAAAGAAGGCAGCATTTGGTTTTTATACATTTTATACATTTCTTTTCTATGCTAACACTTTACAGGACTTGAGTCATAAGTGAAAGGAAGCTTGAACAGCTGCTAATGATGGGGCGCCTGAGTGGCTCAGTGGATTAAAGCCTCTGCCTTTGGCTCAGTTCATGATCCCAGGGTCCTGGGATCGAGTCCCACATCAGGTTCTCTGCTCAGTGGAGCCTGCTTCCCTTCCTCTCTCTCTGCCTGACTCTCTGCCTCATTGTGATCTCTTTCTGTCAAATAAATAAATAAAATCTTAAAAAAAAAAAGAAAAGCTGCTAATGAAAGCAACATTATCTCTTCGGGCTCACACTCAAAGAGTGCTCCAGATGAACCCTGTATCAATATTTTCAAGACCATAGCAGTATAAACTATATCAGGAGGTTCCAGATTATATACAATATCCTTTTGATCCTACCCAGCCATGCTCAGAAATGATCGACATTTCGACAAAGTGACCCCAGTACAGACAGGAGGCAGGACACATCAACGTTACAATGAGCACCAGATGGGGACCAAGAACACACCGCAGCTCAGTGTTCTTCCCGCCACCGTAAGGTATCTTATCTTTGACCCAGTACCGTACAATTCACTCAGGTGTCTCTGTAGATCTCTTTGCTCTATAATGACATTTCAGTAACTTGAGTATTTTTTTTCTCACAGTAAGTGTACTTCAACTTCTGCCAGAAATGCTCTCTCTTCTCTCTGCTTTTATAAGTCCCACCTATTTTTCCAAGATGCAGCTCAAATCCCACTTTCTCCATGTAACCTTTCCCCATCAGGCCCGCTTGGGCAGCCCTTTTCTTTCCCTCAATTCCTACCATCCCGCTGCCCTAGGATATTCATTTAACAGTTAATTAAATGCAGCACTTTGCCAGTCCTGCTTGCTGTTTGAGAGTGTTGTTCATTCTTCCTGCACCTGTTGTTCCAAGTCCTTTATTAAACATTCCAGGAGCCCTGGCATTGCCATGGGACAGCAATCGATGACTTTCTTTTTAGTGGTTATTGAGTACAAGCCCTGCACTATCCACAGGTATACGCAGAGGCTCTCGCTCTCACGGAGCTTACAGCTCTGCTGCGGAGATGCAGGCACACACACTGGAAGTCCTACAAGGGAGAAAACGTCTAAAATGAAACACATGGCACAGAGAAGTACCCGGTGTGTGAATTAAAGGAGCCTGGGCTGCGAAGAAATCATGGACTTGCAGTCCCCTCGAGCTGGGACTTGAGATGGCCTTGATGGAAGGCGTCCTGACGAGAGGAGAGAAGACGGAGGTAGAGGACAGCGGGGAGGAGGGTAAGGGAGGGACTGGCACCCCGGAAGATAAGAGGCACGGAACAGGACGAGCAGAGCCCCCACTGGAGGTGAGTGAGCAGATCGGCCAAGCCAGAGTGAAGGCCCAAGGTGGGTATCGGCGGGAGAGATGATTGACGTTAGGACGGAAACAGAAGGCCTTGAATAGGCAGCGTAAACACCTTGACTTGTGCTAATGAACAGCTCACAGGATGAAATGAAAGCTCACTCCTAGACAGCTCTCAAAATGGGAAAGATTCAAATTCGCTCTGCCTAACTAAAGGCAGGAACACGCAATCCCTCTTGAGAGTCTTCTGGTCTAAGTATGAAAACCATGACCTCACACCCAGCTAGCGTCCCTGGCTGATAGGACCATATGCCACCCAGCTCATACCAGTCTGCTTTCTTCTTTCTGCTTATTGCTCTTGCTTTGATCTTCCTCACTCTCTTTCTTCCCATCTAAATATTCTCCAAGTGCTTCCCTGTGATGGGAGAAAGTAGAGAAGCTAAAGTTATTTCTAGTATGTGGATTCTATATTTAGAGTTTCCATAGTGCATCATACTATATATGAAAATACATCCCATATGGATAAAAATTTCAATATTAAAAAACACAATCATAAGAACACTATAAGTAAATACAGGAGAAAACCCATCTTAGAATAAGACCAAAGCTAGAAAAAAAAAATAAAAATATTGAGAGACTTTACTTCTTAAAATTTAAAACTCTTCTCCTTGATTCAAGGGATAAACTCATAAAAGATACTTGACAAAATTTTGCCATCTAGAAAAGAGAACAGACTCTTTCAAATCAATACAAAAAAGACAAAATAACAATTAGAAAAACTGGCAAAGGACGTGTGGACAGGCAATTTACAGGGGAAATACAACAGGCAAACAGACATTTGAAAATACGTTCAACTTCACATAGAACACAAGAAATGCAATTGAGAAGCCTGTAAGGTATCATTATTCTCCATACCAGATGAGAAAAGATTTAAAAGGTTGATAATGGGATGCCTGGGTTTTCTCAGTCAGTTAAGTGTCTGCCTTCGGCTCAGGACATGATCCCAGAGTCCTGGGATCGAGTCCTGCATTGGGCTCCTTGCTCAGAAGGGAGCCTGCTTCTCCCTCTGTCTGCCACTCTCTCCACTTGCGTGCTATCTCTCTCTCTCCAACACATAAATAAAATCTCAAATAAATAAATAAATAAGTAGTTGATAACATCAGGCATGGGTGCCCAACTACTCACACCACACCACAGCCGGGGATGTGAAGTATAACAACCTGTCTATAAGGCGATTTGGGGGGCGCCCGGGTGGCTCAGTGGGTTAAAGCCTCTGCCTTTGGCTCAGGTCATGATCCCAGGGTCCTGGGATCGAGCCCTGTGTCGGGCTCTCTGCTCAACAGGGAGCCTGCTTCCCCGTCTCTCTCTCTCTGCCTGCCTCTCTGCCTATATGTGATCTGTCTCTCAAATTAAAAAAAAAAAAAATCTTTAAAAAAATTAAATAAAATAAAAAACTAAAATAAAATAAAAGGTGACTCGGTAAGGTTTATCACAAACTTAAATACGCCTCCCCTCTGACCCAACCTTCAGGAATTCCCTGCGGAAAGTACTCAGAGAAATCTGCATGTGGATGATTATTACAGCACTGACTCTACTAGCAGAAGCATGGAAACATTCCTACACACATATTAACCCTCGCTAATACCCACCTGTATCAGAGCTTACGAGACAACAACATAAGAAAAAATTGGAGTGGGGGGCACCTGGGTGAGTCAGTCGGTTGTCTGTCTGCCTTCAGCTCAGGTCATGATCCCTGGGTTCCGGGACCAAGTCCGGAGTCTGGACTCCCCACTCAACGGGGTGTCTGTTTCTCCCTCTCCCCTGCTCAAGCTCTCTCTGTATCTCTCTCAAATAAGTAAATAAAATCTTTTTTAAAATAAAGAAAGAAACAAAATATTTTGTAGCCTATAGAAAGAATGATGTAATTTCTAGCAGTATACAAAGACATCCACAACAGTTAAGTAAAAAGAGCCAGTTGTAGAACAATATGGAAAGTATAATATACATTTTTTTTTGAAAATAGGCTTATATATACATGGAAATTTTTTGGAAGGACATATGACCACAGATGACAATAGCTATTTAAGAGAAGGGAATTTAACTGAGGATTTCGATTCTCTTTATTTTTGCACAGCATGAATTTTACTAATAGCCTGTGTGTGTGTGTGTGTGTGTGTGTGTGTGTGTGTTAATCAGAAAATCAGACCAAAGAAGAGGAGGTAACATAAGGTTCCAGACTATGGGTTTCTTTAGAGGATGCATGGGGAATGACCCCACCAATCTCCATCTCATTTACAACACGGAGGCCCCTCTCCCCTCGGGCACACAGTTGGCCACGAGGACTCCCAGGGCACGAGAAAAATGAAACGATCCTGTGGACCCCATCTGCAGTGCAACAAGCAGATCTCTCTGTCTCATTCTTTCTTGATTTCTTTCTAATACTGACTTCCATTTCCACTCCTTTTGTTCAAAGTTCAGCTCTGCTCTACAGTGTTACAGCATTTTTGAAATGTGGAGTTGTTAGGTCCATGATCAAAGTAGCGAGAGTGATACAAAGCGAAGGTCAAGCGAAGTTCAAGCAAAGCTTTGTTTCGCACCAAGCATCGGGAATCCAGCCAAACATTCGGGGCTGCCTCTTACAGAGAGAGCGACCCTCCCAGCCTTACAGACTAACTTTTAAAGGGCAAAGGCCATGTGGTGGAGCCTGGCCACACACAGGTGGCCAGTGAGATTGTAACACACAGAGAAAGCTACACAGTCATGCTAGGTCACACACGGGTGGCCAATTGAATTACGATTCACCCTATAGTAGATATTTGAACTAGCCTATCACCTTGGTCAGAACTGGCACCCAAAAGGCGGGGCCCACACTCCTTGGTAGCTAGGGAAACAGTATGCGTGCCCCACTGATTGGATGTCTCCACCTGGTCTGACTCGTCCTTGTATTTGGGCTCTATTACCTGGGACTGGTCAACCATATTTTACTAGTTTCCCGGACTTGCTTTTAAGTAAGTCCTCTGGTGGGGTCAGTTTAAGTTTTACTGCATAAACAACAAAATGGCTGTTCAACTGAGATGGAGCCGCTCTGGCTAAATAGGCCCTTACAGAGTTGAGTTACTGCTCCCTGCCAACTCCAAGTCTAATGAAAACCCCATTTTCTTTCTTGTCATTTCATGCACTTCCATATTCTTATTCAATCTACTCCTGGCCATTGCTAAGAGAACTAAGTGTTCCATTCCACTCGTCTTCCAAAGTTGCTGGGTTCATGGATCTCCCACTATCACACAAAATGCACTCGTTCTCTTGACTTTCTACTTTGACCACCAATTAAGTAACCAACTCTATCTAAATAATCCTTCCAGTTGCTCCACTTCCTGGAGCAAAGACCAGTGCTTCAGAAAGAGAAAGAACTCTTAGTTCTTAGTTTTCACTGGAACTCCATTGCTGCCTTTTACTTAGCATTTCTGACTTTCCTAGCACTGCCCTGTCCAAGGAAGGGAGCCACTGACCCCCAGTGACCGATCCAAACTGAAATGTCCTATGAGTATAAAATAGACTACATGGATTTTTGAAGGCCTTGAATAAAAAACAAAGTAAAATACCTCAATATAATTGACACTGATTACATGTTAAAAGAAAATTTTTACATTGTGGGTTAAATAAACAACAAAATTTAATTTCACCTGTTCTGTTTACTTTAACAGGGCTACTAGAAATTTATTGCTTTGTTTCGTTTTGCTTGCTGACCTAGCATATTTTCCAAAGGAGTCAACTCCAAAGAGACTTCTCCCTCCTCAGGTTTACCTCAGTTTCAGGAAACTGCTTCCTTGGGGCTCCCACCCACGTGATCTCCTTGGAGCCGCCATCTTACTGAATACCCCACCTCCTGACCAAACAAAGTCCCTTCTCAGATTTAAAAAATTGGCACTTCATAGATTGTTTGGCTGGATTTCAGGTTCGGGGTTGGCTATCATTTTCCTTCAGAATTTTGAGAGCATTGCTGCGGTATCTTCTACCTTCCAGTGTTGCTATTTCAAAACCTTGAAGTCACTGTGTTTCTTAATCCTTTCCTTGGATGTGACAGTTGTTCTCACTCCAGAAACTTATAGGCCCCTCTGGCTCTCCGGGCTCCTGAAACTCCTGTCTCAGCCCATCAGGCCAATGAGTCGTCTTCAAGTTTTAGCAAGCACTTTTAAGCCCACATGATTGATTAAACCTTTCTTTGTGTATCTATAGATTAGGCATTGCATTGTTTCCTCAAAAGCCTCGGTAAGAAACCCACTTGCACAACCTCCCCACTCCCCCACACACCCACAGGGCACAATACACAGCCTCTGAGCACCAGGATAGTGTCTGTAGCTGGCACCACTGAGTCTGCCCGCAATCAAGAAAGGTTAAACACCATTGTGCTCCCCTTTTACTGATTAACTGCCCTAAAGTTTCTCCAAAAACCTTCAGGCAGATACATCGGAGTTGGTTTTTGGACAAGAGTGTGCCTTCTCCACAGATGGCCGGCCCTCTGAATAAAGCTCATATTCCTTGCCAATCAAAACTTGTCTCATGGGGCGCCTGGGTGGCTCAGTGGGTTAAAGCCTCTGCCTTTGGCTCAGGTCATGATTCCAGGCTCCTGGGATAGAGCCCCACATCGGGCTCTCTGCTCAGCAGGGAACCTGCTTCCCCCCTCTCTCTCTGCCTGCCTCTCTGCCTACTTGTGATCTCTGTCTGTCAAATTAATTAATTAATTTTAAAAAAAAAACTCATCTCTTGAGTTTTTTTCAACTGGCGTTTGGAGCAATGGGCAGCCAAACTTGGGTGTTTCAGTAATGCTCTGAACTTTCTCAATGGTGTGCCCGCGGGTGGGGCTTCTTTCCTCCACTGGGCTGAACATTTTCAGACTGGCGTTCCCCGCCCACCCCACCCCAAGCAGGAAACTTCAGTTATGATCAATTTTCTTGAATACTTCCAGTGATCATTTCCTCCCCTCTGTTCCCTCTGCCCTTTCTTTATGGATCTAGAAAAAAAAGAGTCTAGATCTCCTGGACTGGTCCTCTAATTTCGAAAAATCTTTTTCTCTCCCCGCTTGTTTTTCTTTTTGCTCTACCTTCTAGGCGACTCCATGACCGTTATTTCCTAACCCTTCTACAGTTTTCCATTTCTACCATATTTTTTAATCTCCAAGAGCTCTATTTTGTTCTCTCACCACCCCTTTAACAGCATCTTATTCTTGTTCTGTGGTTGCAATATCATTTCTTTTTTTCTCCAAGGATTGTCTGAATGATAGCCATTTTGATGTAGTACTGTTGTCTTTTTTCCCTACATAGTCTCAAGTTCCTCTAAGTTACTTTTTGCTGTGTGTTCATTTTGGTGTCTACCTTTCATGATAAAGACTTTCCTCGGAAGTCTAGAAATCCTTGGCTACAAGAGCAGGGGGTGCCTGGGTGGCTCAGTGGGTTAAGCCTCTGCCTTTGGCTCAGGTCCTGATCCCAGGGTCCTGGGATTGAGCCCTGCATCGGGCTCTCTGCTCGGCAGGGAGCCTGCTTCCCCTTCTCTCTGCCTGCCTGTCTGTCTACTTGGGATCTCAATCTGTCAAAAAAAAAAAAAAAAAGATAAAGAAAAAAATAAAAGACTGGAGAGCTGAAGGAAGTTCTGAATGCAAGCATGCAGCTTGACAACAATGAACTTCAGCACAGGACCATCTACTTGGATCGCCTGGTGGGCAACTCTGAACGTCGGTGTCTTTAAATCCTTCCTTGGCAGCTGGTCAAATTTTCCAGAGAGACTTCAGTCTCCTGCCTGTGTGCGAAGCTCCAACTTGCCCATATTTCCTGAACAGCCAGAAGGACTACAAGGTCTCAGTGGCAGTGTGCCTGTGGCCACTGTGTTTAGTACAGTGTTTCTGCCTCGTCTCTGCCCAGCACCCCCCAAACTGTAGATCCTCTAATTTACTTCCTCCAAACCTCCCATCTTTTGTGCAAGGTGAGGAAAAGGTTCCTGGCATCCAACTATTTTCCTTCTTCATTTCTACTTCCACTTTAGTGCCCTTCTTCATCTCTACTTCCTCTTGAACCTGATGCTTCCGATTTCCTGGTGTTTTGCAGATTTACTGCAGAGTAAATCAAGCGGGGGGCTCTCGGCTTTCCTCACTGCTGGTTTATATTTCCATAGTCTTGAATCTGCGAGACCATTTACCATCTGTCCTTATGCTTCCCAGCTTCCAAATGTTGTTGCTGTTGAGTCCCTTCTGTTTTGCTTGACTTTTTGGGTTTATGTCTTTTTTATTTAATCCCTTTAAATGTCACGCTAATGGAGTTTTGATAGAGATCCAAGATAAATGTATGTGTTCCATCTGCCATCCTTACACTGGAGTCACATCTCCAGGAATTTCAAACTTCAACTGAGATGGTAGAGACTGGGATTCTCAGGAGCTTTAGCCTATTAAACCCATTCTTTATTTTTATTTGACATTTGATTCTATTAACAGCTTCTTCTCTAAAACTACACCTCAATGGCATACTGAGGCCCCAGCACTTAGGGTGGTGGGCACCAGAGGCAATCAAGGGGGCTACAGATCATTTAAAAATGATACAGTGTGGGGTGCCTGGGTGGCTCAGTGGGTTAAAGCCTCTGCCTTCGGCTCAGGTCATGATCCCAGAGTCCTGGGATCGAGCCCGGCATCGGGCTCTCTGCTCAGCGGGGAGCCTGCTTCCTTCTCTCTCTGCCCACCTCTCTGCCTACTTGTGATTTCTCTCTGTCAAATAAATAAATAAAATCTTTAAAAAAAATAAAACATTGGACTCTGAAAAACAATCTAAGGGTGTTGAAGGGACGGGGGTGGGAGGTTGGGGGAGCTAGGTGGTGGGTATTATGGAGGGCACGTATTGTATGGAGCACTGGGTGTGGTGCAAAAAACAATGAATTCTGTTATGCTGAAGATATATATATAATGAAAAATAAATAAAATAAAAATGATACAGTGGACTAAAAGTCTGTCTGTGTATTATTATTAACATGTGCCAACAACAAAACAAGGTCAGTGACAGAACACTCCTTTCTGAAAAAAATCTTCTGTTAATCTAAGTTCTAAACAATTTCTACAGCTACTGTTAATCTTTTAATAATATGTATGGGGCACTTGGCGGGCTCAGTTGGAAGAACATGAGACTCTTGATCTCAGGGTTGTGAGTTCGAGCCCCACGTTGAGTATAGAGATTACTTTGAAAAAAATCTTAAGGAAAAAAACATGTATGTAGGCTTCGATACAGCAACTTTCTATGTGTTATCCTTTAACAAGGAAGTTAATTCAGAGAACACGAAGAATACAGTTGGCCTGTGACACACACAGACTAAGCTGCACACACGTGTTCTAAGGGCATGTTTAAAACGGCTCTGTCGTCCCAGCTCAGTTAGGCACAGGGTAAATCCCTAACCCTCAAGGTACTACATCTCCCAGCACAAGAGGGATTTGATATATGAGGCTCCTGGGTAGCTCAGTCAGTTGGGCATCTGCCTTCAGCTCAGGTTGTGATCTCAGGGTCCTGGGATGGAGCCCTGTGTCAGGCTTTCGGCTTGGTGAGTCTGCTTCTCTCCCTCCCCCTCTCCTCTTGTGCTCTCTCTTTCTCTATCTCTCAAATAAATATGTAAAATCTTAAAAGAAAAAAAAAAGAGGGATTTGACATGAACAACAGCCCAGCTATTGAAAACATGAAGAAGCTGAACTCTGTTTAGTTCAGTTCTGTCGTTCTACATGTAATCATTCTCTAAGCCCCACAGAATTCTTTTGGAAACACTTCTTCATGTTTTTCCTTCCTTTCCCACCCAAAAATACAGTAATGTAATTAAAAGGTATCGATCTGTCCCTGTTTTCTTATTTCATATTGTAAATTTTATTTAAAATTGTTTTTTCATTGGCCTGGTTACCTAAACAAAGTTCAATAGAAGAAAACACTCTCCTTTTCAGGCTATTATTATTTTAAAAACTCCCCAGCTCAGGCTGTTAAATTCATCTGGTCCACCTCTTTACCTTGCATATTCATTTTCCCAGCAGCACCACTGGCCACTGATGGCATCTTTAGATCACGGAGATAATCCTCTGTCAGTGTTCCCTTTTCTCTCTGTTTCTAAACACACAGCTTTCCTAGGGCTTGGCGTGAGTTCTCCTCTCATCTTTTTATCCTCTTTTCCAGTGTAAGTCAATCCTTTCCTATGGTTTTCAATACAATCATAATGCTGTTGACCCTCTGCACTGACCTCTCTAATCCAGAATTCTCTTCTGAGTTTCAGACCCATATCCAACTGCCTAATAGATATGTCATTTTTAATGTCTTCCAAAATCCAACTTCATTTAATATGTCCAAAGCCAAACTCTCTGAGTTCCAAATCCTGCTGCCTCACTTCCCCCCGTAGCTTTATCGGTTCAGTACAAGGCACTACCACCTACCCAGCTGTTCTAGCCATTGTTGCATTTTCCCCGTCTTCCACCAGCATATCCCCAATCAGAAAATCCAGGCAGTTGAAGCTCTAACACATGTCTTGAGCACATCTGCTTTCTCTCCAATCCTACCAGACCAACTTCATCCCTCCCCCAGACCAATGCAACGGCTTCCTAACTGCTCTCTTCAATTACACTTCTGGCTTCTCCAAGCCCTTCCCTCAAAGAGCAATCAGAGTGATCTCAACATACTTAGGAATTTGAGAAACTCCCACATTAAGTCCTTGGCCTATGGGTAAGAGCTATCATGACAGGGAAGGCCGAATGGATGTCACTCTTAAGCGGGGGGGGGGGGGGGGGGGGATTAGTGTCACCCTTAAGGATGTCAAGGATACAGGAGGGGTGATCCCGATCAAGTCTCCATTTAGATCACCACTCTGGTCCCTGCAAAAACATTTTGCAGCACATTTTGCATTCATATTTACGTCCGACAGATGATAATGTTTACTCGTATAACCCAAACACTTACAGGGTCACGTTAATTCTCTTGATCTCAGTTAAAATATAGTCTGAAGAGATAAGGACCATCTGGATATCCCGCAGAACATCACATTGATTCATTACATCAGATTGGCCTGTAAGCCAAATATGACCCACTGATTTTTGTAGGGCTCACAAGCAAAGAATGGTTTTTACACTTTTTAAATGGTTAAAAAAAAAAAATCAGATAACTAAGCAGAGCACAGAGGATTTTTAGGACAATGAAACTATTCTGTATGATACCATAATAGTGGACACATGTCATTACATTTGTCAAAATCCATAGAACACCAAGAGTGAATCATGATGTAAACTATGAACATAGGGTGATGATGTGTCAACTCAGTTTCATCATTTGTTACAAATGTGCCACTCTGGAGGATGTTGATAGTGGGACAGGCTGCACATGCGTGGGGGCAGGTAGTGGACTGGGAAATCTCTGTACTTTCCACTCAATTTTGCTGCAAACCTAAAATTTCTCTTAAAAAATGATCTCTGGGGGCACCTGGGTGACTCAGTGGGTTAAAGCCTCTGTCTTCGGCTCAGGTCATGGTCCCAGGTTCCTGGGATTGAGCCCCACATTGGGCTCTCTGCTCAGCAGGGAGCCTGCTTCTCTTCCTCTCTCTCTGCCTGCTTCTCTGCCTGCTTGTGATTTCTGTCAAATAAATAAAATAAAATCTTTTAAAAATGATCTCAGAAGATAAGATCAATATCTGAAAAATATTTTGTGACATGTGAACATACTACATTCAAACTGCAGTGTCCATAAGTAAAGTTTTGTTGGAACACTGTCACACCTCTCTGGGCCCCTTGCATCCAAATGGCCAGGAGACAAGAAGTCACCATCTTGGTAGGGTGGCTGACCCTGGCCACCAGGGCAAGGTACAAGTGCTGTCACACAGAGAGGTGTTCAGGAATTCAGAAGATCATGCAGGTGCCTCTCAGTACATGACAGCCCAGTGTGTCCGTGAACGGACAGGTGCAACAACCCTGGCCTGAGAAGGGTATGATTATCAGTCTCAGACCCTTCAGGGATGATGAATTGTGTCATACAAACAGATCAGCCACTGAGACCTGCAGAAGTGACAGCTGAGGTCCACTGCAGAAATGCTTGTGGAAGGCAAGCTGGGATGGAAGAAGGAAAGAAAGACCTCCCAGGGGATGTCACGGATGGCCTGTGTCTTCAGTGCACTGCTCGCAGCGCACGGCACAGCAGCCTCTCCGTAAAAGTGCTAAGAGGACTGTTCTCTCCGTCTTGGACTTTCCAAGTGTGTTGAATGTCTTCATATCCCATACTTGGCTTGATGGAATCTTGTGGAAGAAATTCTTCCTATCTCACCGCCTATCTTTCGGCTCACACGCGGGGCCCGCCCGCCGCTCCCCTCAGAGCCTCCCGCCGGGGGAAAGCGCCCGCCTCGCCCCCGCCCTGCGTCGCGGGCACCCGGGGCTCCCCCGCTGAGGACCCGCCCAGACCGCCCCGCTCACCGCCTCCGGGCTTCTAGGCGCGCGGCGATGCGGAGGCGCCGGGCCTGGATCCGCTCCTGAGGGTTGTCAGAATTTATGGACGGCCCAAGAATCGGGGTGGACAAGGGTTCCTCCTCCTTCTCCTCCAGGACCCCCAGGGGTCCCGGCGGATTCATGACACGTGCCTCCCACCCCAAGCAGCTCCTCCAGGACCACCGCCAGACCGCCGCCGGTTGCTAAAAACAAGCCGTTGCCAGGGAGAGGCAGTCACCTGACTGGCAGCTGGAGTGCGCGCGCACACAGCACCTCAGGCCCCGCCCCCCGGTATTTGCGTGCCAGCCTGTGGTCTCTTTCCCGGGTAGATAATGGGACTTGAGCTCTACCTTCGCGGGGTGAAAATGACATCAGTTTCATTCAGTACTGTACAAATAGCGCCTAACATAATACCTAATATGCAGTAAGTGCACAACCAGTGTTTGCTGAGTGAAAGAAATGTACACAAGTGTATGCTCACTGCAGATATTTATAATATTAAAAAACTGTTATGACCCCAAAATGCATCAATAGGGGAACTGGTAAGTTTTCAGGGGTTGGAAAACAAGGCGGTCGCTAAGAATGGATCTGACCTAGAAAGAGGTAAAGATTAAATGAGAAAGAGAAGATGTAACACAATGTGTAGAATGTAAGCCAAGTTCTATTTGAAATGTATCTAGTATATAGGGAAGAAAAATGAACAGAAAATAAGGCTGATGATCAAGGAAGTTACTGCCTGTGTTCTCTTTATGGTTTCAAATCTCACATTTAGGTCTTTAATCCATTTTGAAATTATTTTTGTACGGTGTTAAGAAAGTGGGCCATTTCCCGCCACATCATTTGTTGAAGAGACTTCTTTTTCCCACCAGATATTCTTTTCTGCTTTGTTAGCGATTAATTGCATATAGTTGTGAGTTCATTTCTGGGTTTTCTATTCTGTTCCACTGATCTCTGCGTCTTTTTTTCTGCCAGTATCATACTGTTTTGATCACTACGGCTTTGTACTATAACCTGGAAGTCTGGAATTGCGATGCCTCCAGCTTTGCTTTTCTTTTTCAAGGTTGCTTTGGCTATTCGGAGTATTTTGTGGTTCCATACAAATTTGGGGATTGTTTGTTCTAGTTGTGTGAAAAATGCTATTGGTATTTTGATGGGGATTGCATTAAATGTGTAGCTTGTTATACGTAGTATAGACAGTTAAACAATATTTGTTCTTTCAATCCATGAGCATATAATGTTTCCATTTCTTTGTGGTGTTTTCTATTTCTTTCATCAGTGTTTTATAGTTTTCAGAGTACAGATCTTTTACATCTTTGGGTTGGTTTATTCTTAGGCATCTTAGTATGTTTGACACAATTGTAAATGGGATTGATTCCTCATTATTGGTGTATAGAAATGCAACAGATTTCTGGGGCACCTGGGTAGTTCAGTAAACATCTGACTTGATTTTGGCTCAGGTCATGGTATCAGGGGTGTGAGATCAAGCCCCATGTCGTGTTCTATGCTGGCACGGAACCTGCTTAAGAGTCTCTCTCCCTCTGTCTTTACCTCCACTCCCTCTCTTGAAAGAAAAGAAAGAGAGAAAGAGAGAGAAAGAGAGAAAAGGCAGGCAGGCAACAGATTTCTATACATTGATTTTGTATCCTGTGTTGTATGCAAGTACACTATACTGTACACTTGAAACAAATAGTACACTGTATGTTAACTGACTGAAATTTAAACAAAAAAATTAAAAACAAAGGGATACATACACCCCGATGTTTATAGCAGAATTATCTAAAATAGCCAGATTATGGAAACAGCCCAAGTGTCTGTTCCATTTACTGATGAATGGATAAAGATGTGGGAGATATATACAATGGAATATTACACAGCCATAAAAAAGGAATGAAATCTTGCCATTTGCGATGACATGGATGGAGCTCAAGAGTATTATGTCAGGAAGACAAATAACATATGAGTTCATTCATATGTGGAATTTAAGAAACAAGCCAAGGAAGGGAAAGAGAGAGAGGCAAACCAAGAAACAGACTCTTAACTATAAAGAACAAACTGATGGTCATCAGAGGGGAGGTCAGTGGAGTGATGGAGAAATAGATGATGGGGATTAAGGAGGGCACTTGTGATGAGCATGGGGTGTTGTATGCAAGCGTTGAATCACTATACTGTATACTGCATGTCCGCTAACCAGAATTCAAATAAAAACTTGGGGGAAATAAATAAAATGCAGAAATTGATTAATATCCATTGTTTCCCAAATTTACACTGCTTTAATAAAGTTTTTGATTTGGGAAAAAAACACAAAGTAGGTATGACTGTGGGTCTATGGGTGGTTTTTATTTTCTATTCCAAAAAAACTTTACAAATAACACAAATCACTTTTGATGTAATAAAAAACAATAAAGTTTATTTTTTTTAAAGAGTGGTGACAGAGGTTCCTGAAGAGACTGCAGCAAGCAAATGTCACAGATAAGAGGGTTTGGGGGGTAGGTTGTAGGTGTAGGTCCAACTTGATAATTCACAAATATTGAGAGGCTGGTCCTCACTGGTAGGCAATGCCTCAAAACAAAAAGCAGAGATGCGGGGTGCCTGGATGGCTCAATTGTTAAGCCTCTGCCTTCGGCTCAGGTCATGATCCCAGGGTCCTGGGATCCAGCCCCGCATCAGCCTCTCTGCTCAGTGGGGAGCCTGGTTCTCCCACTCCCCCTGCTTGTGTTCCCTCTCTCGCTGTGTCCCTGTCAAGCAAATAAATAATATCTCTTAAAAAAAAAAAAAAAGCAGAATGCTTTGGAGAACTTACACTAATAAGCTCACGAAAGAAAGAGGATACCCTAATCTGAGCAGGAAACAACTGACATAAGCATGTGTATTTATGACCTGTGACTAGCACATATCTGTGGCTGCTCTCCAAAGGAAATCAAACTATAACTGGCAAGTTTCTTGATGCTGTACGATTGACTGCAATGAACTCAGGCGCCCACAATGAGTATAACTTGCCACAAAGACCCAATAGTCCTTTCATCCCACCCCTGGGTAAGTATGGGATGATAAACACAAACCCTTCTGGATATATGGGCTTCTTTTGCTATGCAACAGGCTTGCCATCTACCTTCAGTATATAGTCTTTTTCCAAGGAAATGATACACTGACTAGATTTTAGTCTATGAAGTCAAGTCACATACTTAATTCCACATCCATAAGATTACAGCAAATCATCCCATCAAACATCTACATAATTTCTTGGCTTATTCCTGTCTCCCAATTTGTGTGAATTTTACTAATAGATTCTCAGAAGGCAATCTTCTTTTATTCATTTCCAAGTTATTTTTGAAACTGCCTCACCCATCATCTTTATGTACTGACTACTAAAGGTACAAAGGATGGAACAGGGAAGGGAAGGAAGAAGGGGAGTCACGAGTAGGTCATAAGGCTTAGGGAAGAGTTCAAAGTTATTAGGAGAAACCAAGCACCTACCTTAGACCACACACTGTGCTAAATACCTCCTTGCATCATTCATAGCACATATGCGTGACTGCGGCAATATTACTAATCCCATTTTACAGGTGAAGAAACTGAGTCTCTGAAAAAAAAATAAGTAACTTGCTCCGGGTCAAAGCTTGCCAGGCCGAACATGACTAAGAAATGGTCATGGCATTAAAAGCTTGGGAGGGGGCGCCTGGGTGGCTCAGTGGGTTAAGCCGCTGCCTTCGCCTCAGGTCATGATCTAAGGGTCCTGGGATCGAGTCCCGCATCGGGCTCTCTGCTCAGCAGGGAGCCTGCTTCCTCCTCTCTCTCTCTCTCTCTGCCTGCCTCTCCGACTACTTGTGATTTCTCTCTGTCAAATAAATAAATAAAATCTTAAAAATAAATAAATAAAAATAAAAAAATAAAAGCTTGGGAGGTCTTGAGAAATTTTCAGAATGAAGGCAAAAAGAAAAATGGAAGGAGCAGATATCAAGTTTGCTTTAGGGGAACTTGCAAGCAAGGAGAAAAGATGAGAGCAGGAAGAAGAGCAGGACATTTTGGAAGCACGGCGGCTAGGCTGGGACAGGCCCGTGCTGCTTACCTAGGACACACCTGTGATGCTACCAGGCACGGACTGGGTGCTGGCGGTCTGCAGATACAAGGGCAGGGCTAACTGCTGGTGCAACCAAGAGGCTGGGAGGGCCAGGGGACTATGAGCACACTGCTGGACAGCCAGCCTGGGCTGCAATAGGACTTACCCCTCGCCTTCTTTAAACCTCTTACAGGAAATTAAAATAAATAAATAAATAAAAGTTAATGCCTGCTGCTATAAGTGGGGAGATCAATTCTGATGGAAAGACAGGAAATAGTCTCAGAAGCAATGTTAGGAAATATGAGGTTTTTCAATAAAGCTTATGATTCATACACTAACGTTTAATTGTACCAAGTGTGGGTCATTCAGTTCTTATGGAATTAGTCTGGAAAATTAACATTCTTTCTGTAGGAAAATGTTTTTAAGTACGAGACAACCACCTCACAAACTAACCTGAGTGTGACCCAGTATTATTATATACTGCCAGTGCCCAGCTCTGGGGAAGTCAAGAGCAGGACACCATGAACCGCTGTTACTGCCAACTGCCTGGTACTCTGCTTTCTGAAACAGGGCCCAGGACTGCAGAACACCCGGCAGCAAGCAGGCTGGTGGTTATTTTTTTTATTTATTTATTTTAAGAAATTTTATTTATTTGAGAGAGAGAGAATGAGTGGGAGGCAGGGCAGAGGGAGAAGCAGGTTCCCCACAGAGCAGGAAGACCCATGGCAGGGCTCGATCCCAGGACCCTGGGATCATGACCTTAGCCAAAGACAGACACTTAACTAAGCCATCCAGGCGTCCCTGGACTGATCTTTCTTTAAACAAACAAAAGAAAAAAACATTTAAAGTTTTGTTTTAAAATAATCAGTAACAAGATCTTAGGCAAGTGGCTGGACATTATTTTCTCCCCACAGCTCCCTCCCCTCCTGCACTTACCAAGGACAAAGAAGACAATCTGAAAACAGTTAAAAGGATTTAAAAATTATTTACTCTTTACTTTTATTACAATAAATATTTATCAACAATAGAATTAAACAATTTTAAATTAAAACCTACTGCATTACTTTTGGGGTTCACAGCAGCAGAAACAAACATAAATCCAGTTGAAAGGGCAAGGCTTCCAGAATCCAGTGGCAAGAAACAGTCGGGTCTTGATTATCTGGGCTCGCAATAGGGAACAGTAACACCAATGATGCGAAAGTGACAAGTGACGGTGAAAACCCACAGCTGTCATCTATTTGTGCGTCAAATTACCTAAGACCTCGCAACACTGGAGCTCAGGAATTTAAGCAAGGTATGAAGTCCCCGTTCGGCAAGGGCTGGATTTTATCCCCTCTACGAGCCCTTGAGCACAACTGCTCCCCAGCTGCCTCTGGGCCAGGAATGGGCTGCATCATCCTTCAGAGCCAGAAGCCTCAAACCCTGTGGAAGCAGCTATCTTTCTCATTCGCAATCCCTGCTGAAAGGGAAACAAAGTGGCATATTTCAAGGCCCTTCCTTGGGGATGAAGAGGAACTGCAAATAGGAGAGACTGTGGCTCGGGAGCGGGAAGAGGCTTCACAGAGTTACAGGTTACATGCTAGGTCCATGAGAAGAGAACACTCTCATGAGGGCTCACCATGTTGCAGATAATCAAGAACGGACTGCACGGGTAAAGGAACGTATCATACATATAATGCAGAAATATGTGTCCATATTAAATAGGTACATACACACGCCACACCATGACCATAACCAGGTCAAGTAAATGCTATGTTATTTACGATGAACACACCAAGTTCTGGACAGACCGATGATGAAAAAGCTCACGGAACGAATTGAAAGAGGAAACAAAAGACTTTGTGCTCCCCTTTATCTTCCACTCTAATATACTCTACTTGTCGCTACCACATGCCGGCTGCTTAAGTGGGGTTGTTTCTAGGGACCTGAGAAGGGAAGGAGTCATCCTTTCATTTCAGAATGTTCCCCAAAGCGAACTGCGATGGCTCAAGCAACACAGCTGAGTGACTGATTCGGCCGTGATTCCCGCCACCTCTTCTTAGTCACAGGGCATGAAGCCTTACTCGGAAAAGTACCAACTTCTCTACCTACAGTTAAATTCCTGCAAATTTAACCTATTATACGCTGGATGGGAGGGTAAGGGGACAAGGTAGGTGGTAGGGAGTTTGCACCTGGGCAGTAATTCACTGCCTCCCCATTACCCAGAGAAAAATGCCATTTTTTTTTTAAACAATTGAAATTTGGAGTTTAATACTGAAGTCCGCTCTCTTGGCACATTTTGGAACGAGCAAGTCATTACATGTCACTGGGACTTTGTCTCTTGAAAGCTAATAGGGTAAGTTAGCTAAGCAAAATAACCTACAGTGTTAATATTGTGGGCAGTTGTAACTGGCAGTTGTTAGAGCCTGCTGCTGAATGATACCAGTAATTCAAACAGATTTAAAACGCAACATTCACAGATCTTGCAAAATGAAAACTCCTCCCATAACGGGTTAATAACATCACATACTAACTAAGCAGGTCCCAAGTAAGGTGAAGAACTTACTTTAGAGATTTTTAAAAAATTGCTTGTCAAGAATATCAGACTGATGGCAAATTGTGTGTGTTTTAATTAAAAAAAAACTAAATCAAGTCTAATCTTAATCATTATCCACAGAAACTGGTCAAGAGAAGACTTTAGCCAAAGAGCCATCAGGCATCCTGGCATTTAGCCATTCCTGGTTATTTGGTATTGTTTTTATTTTTGTTTTTAAGATTCTTTTTTTTTAAGTAATCTCGACACTGAACATGGGGTTCGAACACACAACCCTGAGAATAAGAGTCGCACGCTCTACCAACTGAGCCAGCCAGGCTCCCCCACACCTGGTATCTTTAATACTGTCTCTAAGTTCCATGTCACATTAGGTACTATATGGCCATGATCCAATTCACAAGGTTTAAAAACAGCACCACTCTGATTTAGCCTACCTTTCTAAAAATGATTCTGTGAAGAGTAAAACAACATGAATGGGTCTGTAGAAGACCAGACAAACCTTCTGTTAGGTCCAAATGGACTTTCCTACAGAGATAAGGCCTTGTTGAAATATTCTAAAATCAGTCCATGTACTATTTTCCAATTCTGGGAACCTGGCCTTTCTGACAAAATGAAACACCACTCCCTCACTCAGGCCACCTGTGAGAGGGTTACAAATGACAGAACATCTTTTGCTTCCCTAAATATAAGCTCATTTAAGATCTCTGTCTAAAAAGTAGGTCCCTGCCTAAAAACAAAACAAAAACCCAGCTAGATTACTATCTCTTAAACACTTTTTTATTAAAGAGCGAAGCATATTATTAGCAAGTGGATTAAAAAGTAAGGTTACATTTATTTTGCAGTAGCCAATAAATCCCACTCCCATGGTTCCACAAAAGGAACATGTCGACACTTTCTCTGAAAAAGCTACACAACCATGATTTACCATACACCGTAATGTAACTGCCTACCAATATGTCAGTCATCTGTGCCACTGTCAAAGATGAAAAGTAAAATATGCAAATCACATGGGTTACCTAATTAATAAAGGAAAAATCAGAAATCTACTTAAGCTTCCTAAGATGTACAGAGCATCACACTTTCAAGTTTCACAGTGGTTAGTTTAACACCGTTTTACTGTTAAAACTCACTTAAAATGTACATGTCAAAGTGCTTCAAATGCAGCATACTAATTAAAATTCCTTCTGGAAGGTTCTAGTACTGGCAGCTAACTTAGGAAGGTTATTCACCCAGAGGGTGCTCAAGAAAGGGCCTGCTCTTACAAAGACACCTCACAGGACGAAGAAAATTCTAATCTGACCAGATATCTCCTATAGAGTACTCAATTAAGACCAGAACTGAGGTCAAGATAAAAGCCACTCTGAACACAAGACTCAACACAACCAAAGATTTCTGTATTTGTTTTTGGCTTTTTTGGGGACCCAAAGTCAAAAGTTCTAGCCTATCGGTTTACTCTGTTCCCTCTGGCACGTTCCCAGTCCTTGACATGTCAAGACATCTAAGGCAATCCAGGAGATATGGAATGTGGCAAGACCTAGGTGCTCAAAGCAAGTGGGCGTCTCTGTCCTAGGTGTAGCAAGTCAAAAGAGAGACTGGCTGAAGAATGAAAAGGAAGAGTTACACAGAGGCTTCTAGTTAAAATATAAAGGGGAAAGAGACCCTTTGATTCAAACACCTTCAGTTTATCTTTTTATTTTCCACAGGTTATAGAAGAAAAGTCTACTTTGGAAAGCAAGGAACACTCCAAATGTTTTTTGACTGACTACAAAATAAATTCTTTGAAAACTGAACACTTGGGAACCTTTCAAATTCACATTTGAATTTGAAGTTAGTGGCGGAACGACGATTTAAATTTTAACTATTTTAAACTCTGCACTGCATTAGGATCATTGAGCACTATAGGCACTGGGCATTTAAGGTGATCCTTTCTTCTCCTTCAGATGGACCCTATGCCTGATTTTTCTTTTCCAGATTCCCCCAAAGCCGACTCCGGGTCATGATTAATTCTTTCTCAGTACCTCTTTAGAATTTGGGCAACTCTAGACATACACTCCTCTTCCCCATACCTCTATATTAAAATAAATGACATGATGGTAGTAGTAGAACATTCTAGACCATAATCAGCATGGAGCTTTTTAAAATTAGAATTTAAAATATTTTAAGCATGATATTATTAAAAGGCCAAGGACTATTTAGGTTTTTATTTTGAAGTTATTCACTCCATTACTTGAAACTAAAACTCATGAACTACATCTATTATGTATAAATGGAAGAATGGCAGTTTCAACTGTGATGATCTTAAACTGTGTAATGCACTAAAGATCATGAATGTTAGTAAAGGATCAGAAAAGGCAGCAACAACATACTCTATCCAGGCATTTTAAGGATTTTTCTATCCCATGCTCCCCTCAAATATAGGGGAATTAATTTCTGACAAGCAGGAAAGGACATTTTTCATACCATAACCTGACAAGTAACTTCTCACAGGTCTAGGTAACTTTGGTCAGCAGAAACACAAAGCAAACATCTGGCCTGGCTAAGGCACTCATTCTGAAATGTACAGAAAACATGCATGTATGACCAACCATGCCACTGCTCCCCAAAGGCGGCTCAGTGTATGCTGGGAGAAAGGCTGGGGTGGAAGACTCACCCCAAAATATCATGCATAAGCCTGAAGTATCTTTTATACTTTGGAAATGTTATGATAATTGGTATGACACAAATGCACAGAGCTATTTGCAAGTTAAATCCTGCTTCAGCTGCTATATCACTAAACAACAAATGGGGACTTTCGAGGTAAGTTCAAGATGGCAGACTAAACCAAGAAAAAGTCAGAAGTCCACTGAAGATTTACAAGTCCATGGTATTCTCAAACAGTACTACACTCAGTTTCACTTTCGTCTTGTTGAGAGCCACCTTTCATCTAATGGTGTCAATAAAACTGTGGCGCAATTCTTTACCCCTACAGAGAAACAGGTCATGAATTAAACGCGCAAAACCATTTCAAATAAACTCGATGCAATGGAAAAAGAACAGAAAGACACTCTGAGGTAAAACAGCCCCAAAAGTATAGAACATGACCCTACACCACAAGGGTATTTTTTTTTTTTTTTTAAACTATACTGTACAAGGTGAAGAAAGCCTGTGGTCCAAATTTGTCATTTACAAACATCTCTCAGTTCTCTTCTTATATAATACAGATTAATCTTATTCTTGTGTACAAGATCAGCAAAAGGTAAAATGATTAGCTCAGAAACCTTAGAACAAACAAAGCTTTGTTCCCAGCCCAAATTACCACTTAATCCTATTCAATTTTATAGGTGACAAAAAACAAGGTCTACAAAAAATAGAGTTACCGTTACTTCATTTGTTCATTCTCTGACCTACATGATGGCGATTTATTAATACAGAATCACTATCCACATTTTCCAGCATCCATTTCTCACCATGTTCAGTCTCAGAAAAAGTCACTGAATATATCTCAATCTTTATGAACCATTTTAAAAAAAATGAATACAGAACCGTAAGTTAGCTCCTTGACTCCTCATTTCTAATAGCCTGGATGACAATGATTAGGATTTACAAATTTAAAAACTGAAATATCGATTACATAGTTATTTTTACAAAGCAGCAGACTGAAATTCAAAAAGGAATACACTATAATTAAATTTAACAATGGTCACATTCATAGATAAATAATGGTTAAAAATTTAATTACATATCAACACAGTGGTGCCTATTTTATCCAAGTGCAATCCATCCAAAAAAAAAAGGGTTTAAGATACACTCTTCATTCAAGCACAAACTTCATTCAGTGGAAAATTAAAGAAAATCAGCAAGTAAATTTCACCACCACCAAAGTAAATGGAGACAGAGTCAAAAAGAAATAATATATCCACATTCATGAAAAGGTGTAATCTACAGATCAACCACAGTTAAATCAAAGGGATTTTTATGTTTGTCAGTAAACTTCAAAAATTATTCCAGGTCACATTAAAGACAGTAGGTACTCAGTAAGGCATATATATCAAAAACTTTCTTCAAACGGGGAAGCAGACAAATCAAGAAGGGAAGAATTTCTACTTCTTTAACCTTATGAAATAAAAAACACGGCACTCTCACCTCTATAAAAAAGAGATGGAAGGACAGAAGGAAGGAGGGTAGGAAGGAAGGCAGGGCAAACTGAATCAGAAAACTAATTTTGTATACGGTTCATAGCAGGAATTCATAGTGAGGCTCATGAGATTTCTAAGTCCAAAGTAAATTTCTCTTATAAGGAAGTTTACCTGCGTTCCCTACAAGTAATTACCGTAAGACTGGGGCTGTCACATGCATTCATATAAACATAGTTCTCGGGCACCCAGTCTCAGCAACTTGCAGCTGAGGGGGGAAATGCCACATTTAAACGATGAACCATGTCAATGAGTAAGCTACAATTATGATCTACTCTCTGCTAAGTCAATCGAACATTTTTCTTTAAAAGAAAATTAAGTCATTTATCAAGATCTCTCCCAAACAAAGAGAGCCAGAACACTAGAGAATCTAAATATATATATACCAGCTCTCTCAGCGCATGAGGAAAAAAGGCATTTCCATGGGAAAGAGAAACCAGTATTTGGCAACTGTACATCATAGTTCTGTGATCATTTGGCATCTCTTGCTAAAGGTGACTTGCTCTTACCTTTTTCCTATTTTAGATCTGGGCTATTGATAACTTCCACCGCTAAAGACCTACTACTAAAGTAGTACCAAATATGAAAACATTTTGCCATTTTCTTAATGTTATCAGTGTTCCTAAACCAATTTGGGGACTTTAAAAATAAAAGCAAAGCATCCTTAACTCTGTATGAACCAAAATACCATAGACTCATGAAGCTAAACTCACTAGAAACATTTTGCTTATCTAAAGTACATTATGCTCAACCAAAATGCCACATGGTTTTATAAAAAATAAAATAAGTTGTGAGTTAGCAGGTCCAAAATTCCATAAGTTCAGATCATTTGTATCCCTCCTGCTGTCCAAGTACTCTACAAACTTGAGTTCCCAGGTCTGTTAAGCAGGTCATTTTTAGTTCAATGGTGATGGATGAAATATTTACAAGCATCTTATTTACAGTACTTTTTTCTGTAGATTACAGGCCAATGTTCTTTTCCTCCATTCCTAGTCAATCTGAGTTTGGTTTCCTCAATGAGAAAGGATAAATCTGAAAATGGCTGCTCAGCTGCTTTACCTGCAGAAAACCAGAACATGAGGTAGTGACAAATACATTCCTAATAAATTTTTCAAAGGACACAGAATTCACCCTCTGGAGATAACAATTTACTGATGTGGCAAAACTCAGCAGAAGTAAAGAAAAGGCTTTTCTAGGATAGCTATAGAGCTAGAAGGCTACAGAATTCTGTAGAATTCCAGAACTATCCCTGGGAGGGTTAGGACTTAAACCTAACTCCAACATGTAGTCTTTCCAGAGCCCTCTGGACCACACAGATTCACACCCAAATCTGCTGAAATATTATAGGGTTAGCTGACTTATAAGATCTAGTAGATCAAATATTTACATACATAGTTTGACTCAACTGCTTATAGCATTTCTAGGTAATCATTCCTAATCCTGAAGAAACTGTATAGAAGTAGATCTGTACATTTTATGAGATTTAGGCCATGCTGGTTAAGGTATTCCTGGTGGGTAGGCAAGACCCTGATTATGTGTCAGTTACCAAATATCATTTATTTGATACTTTCTAGCTCTACTGTTATTATCTATATGTCAATAGTTCAAAAGTGAATGCTTTTTGTATTGCTGTTTCACCTTCTGGTTAGAAGTTGCAGAAGTGGCAAGAGCACAAAGACGGACAAAAAAGATGTTCCTGGGGGCGCCTGGGTGGCTCAGTGGGTTAAAGCCTCTGCCTTCAGCTCAGGTCATGATCCCAGGGTCCTGGGATCGAGCCCCACATCGGGCTCTCTGCTCAGTGGGGAGCCTGCTTCCTCCTCTCTCTCTCTGCCTGCCTCTCTGCCTACTTATAATCTCTGCCTGTCAAATAAATAAATAAAATCTTTAAAAAAAAAAAAAAAAAAAGATGTTCCTGGAATTTTTTTTTTAATAACTTGTATTTATTTTCCAGGTTTTTAACAGTGAAAATGTACTACTTCTGTAATTTAAAGAAAAAAATGTTTTGGCTTGGTTTATGTACAGTTGCCTAAAGATATGCTTCTGAGGAGTTATAATAAATAAACACAATTATAAAAGACATTTACAACAACATTCTATTTCATACATGACTGATGAAATAGAAGATAAAAGTGTTAATACAAAGTGAAACATTTATGTTAATATGTGCAAATAAAAACAATTATGTCTTCATGTCATAATCCCTAGTTATCATGGATTTTTTTGTTCATCTATTTTTTTTTTTTTTAAAGATTTTATTTATTTTTCAGAGAGAGAGAGAGTGCAAGCACAGGCAGAGAGAGTGGCAGGCAGAGTCAGAGGGAGAAGCAGGCTCCCTGCGGAGCAAGGAGCCCGAATGTGGGACTCGATCCCAGGACGCTGGGATCATGACCTGAGCCGAAGGCAGCTGCTTAACCAACTGAGCCACCCAGGCCTCCCTTGTTCATCTATTTTATCCCAACAAATGTAGGCTACTTTGGGGAGAACACTAAGAGAAGAAACCTAAGTTTAGCAACATATGCACAGCACAAAGTAGTTACCAAGCATGACAGGTGCCCCCATCTTAAAAATATGTTCAACGGTATAGAAAACATTTTGTTTCTCAAACTGAGTCTGAGCAGGGTTCCTTTTAAGACAAGTATACCAAATAGGAGCATTTTAAGAGTCATAAAAATATGAATAATAATATGAATACCTTTTTACATTTTTCATTATGAAAAATGAAACTACTGTTGGAAAACAAAGAAAAATATATTCCAGATTGTTCACTCGAACTTTAATTTATAAAGATGAAAAACTGGAAACAACATAAATGGTTAAAATAACTGGATCATAACTAAGTACACTGGATAATTATTAAGTACTCTCCTTGATGGAATATTGTACAACAATAAAAACTGTATTTATAAGACCATGCTAAAATACATAAACTAATTAGAAAAGACTGTTAAAGTGTGAGGAAAGAAAATAAACTTGCATGGTTCTCATTTTCACTTTATCTATCTTAGTCCATTTGCCCTGAAACTATTCTCTTGCTTTAGAAGAGAATATTAAGGTATGCAAAATCCTCCTTAAATCCATTCTCTCCTAATATTTCCCCCTGGTAAAAATGTCCCTAATGCTAATGAAGCAAGTATAGAAATAAATCATCAACAAACGGGATTATTTGGTCCTCATAGAATTAAAAGTACGTGAGAATTTACAATTCCATTCACCAAGAAAACAATTTACATTTCTACTTAAAAACAACTAATTCCTCATAATAATTATCCAGCTTTTAAATTATTTGAAGTTACTGTGACATATTCATCAGAGAAATGATATCTGAAATTATGCACCTGGATATTATTTAAAATGTATAGAGAATAGCCAAATTCTTCCAGCTACTTTAATAAGCAACTTTCTTTTGAAATTTTCCCCTCATCTCCTTTCCTAGTACTTACAAGAACCAAATGGAACCCCTTCTGCCTTAGATTACTCACCACTCGTACTCCATAATGGATGTGGGCCAGAGTGAAAACAGCTGTTAACGTATATAAGAGAATGCTCTCGACGTAAGAGGCTATTCCTAAGTTTACCACCAGGACAACCAAGAAAAGAGGAACCAGGAACCAATTCAAAGATGGGCACCGGGTGCTACTCATTTGACAAACAATCAGCTGACACTTGAAGTTAGGAGAAAAAAAAAAAAAATGAATGAAAATTTAATTAGCAACACACTTCCAAAATTAGTCACTCCAACATTTAAAAAGCATTCGAGTACTTGAGCCAACAGAGTTCCACGACATTATTAAAATCAGTATTTCTCAATTGCTCATCTGCCCACACCTCCAAACCCACGGACCCTCAGAGTGTGTGTCAGAAGAGTCGGGAAGAATAATTTAGCAAGGCTGCTAAAGAAGGGATTCTGCCTAGGTAACAGTTTGGATAAAAGAAATTTCTCCCGGGGCGCCTGGGTGGCTCAGTGGGTTAAAGCCTCTGCCTTTGGCTCAGGTCATGATCCCAGGGTCCTGGGATCGTGCCCCACATCGGGCCCTCTGCTCGGCAGGGAGCCTGCTTCCTCCCCTCTCTCTCTGCCTGCCTCTCTGCCTGCTTGTGATCTCTGTCTGTCAAATAAATAAATAAAATCTTTAAAAAAAAAAAATTTTTCTCCCAATTTTACGTATGGTATCTGAAAAAAAGAACTTTCAAAACAGCCTTTTATAGTTCCAGACAACTGAACTGCTTCATGGAGCTGAGATGCTGCCTTCTTCAAGTCAATTGCACTGTCATATTAACACCTCAAGACCTCTCTGGCTCCCTTTCCTTTCAATACCTTACTCAAAGTTCTATTCCTTCGGAGATACCTTTCATATAATGTATTAATATTTCCAGATCTTTAAACTCTGTGAAATCGATAGGACTGGTGATATTGAACACATGTTACAGACACAGAAACATAAATTCAGTGGATTCCTTATAAAGTAAAAACATATTAAGTTTTTAGAGTTAGAGCACAGGCTCCCTGGTTGTCAGAACCGTTAAGGTCTCTTCTCAACAACTCCTGATCTCTCCTATCTGTCTGCTGTCTTGCTGGGCCATTGCAGAGAAAGGGCTTTTAAAAAACATTTTATTTATTACAAAGTTTTTACTCCCTGTCAATCTGAAGATCAGCTGATTTAAAAATGTGTGTGTGTGTGTGTGTGTTTTCTCTCAAAAACCCCTTTCAGGCTCCCTAAATTAATCATTAGATCTGCAGCCCTTTGGAACAGGAAAAAATCATTTTCAGCATGCTCTGTCTTAGGGGTTCTAATTCTATCAAGTTTCTAATAGAAAATATCTTTAAATTAAAATCTGCTTATTTTTAATACTATATAAAATTTCTCAAATTATCAAGCTTTGTCATATATTCCTTAGATATATTATGACTTTTAAAAGAAAAAAAAAATCTTGGGGCGCCTGGGTGGCTCAATGGGTTAAAGCTTCTGCCTTCAGCTCAGGTCATGATCCCAGGGTCCTGGGATTGAGCCCCACGTTGGGCTCTCTGCTCGGCAGGGAGCCTGCTTCCTCCTCTCTCTCTGCCTGCCTCTCTGCCTACTTGTGATCTCTGTCTGTCAAATAAATAAATAAAATCTTTAAAAAAAATTTTTTTAATTAAAAAAAGAGAAAAAAAATCTTACTGTGATGTTGGCAAAGGCTGTTCCAACCATAAAGTAGAATACTCTTGGATGCAACTCTAAAATATCTGAAGGCGACTGAAGGATCCATGCTGTAGACAAAATGAAGAGCAAACATGGAGAAAAAAAGGGAACCATAGCTTCATAGACTGAATTGTATTTCAAGGTGTTATTTTTATAGCTTCTGAAAAAAAGAAATCAGGTAATACAAAGAACATTATTACATATAAAACTTACACTGCATTTGTAAATTTTATAGTTTTCTTTTTTTTTAATTTTGTAGTTTTCAAAGTACTTTCACACTTACTCACTTACACTCATAATACTCCCATAGCACAAATAGAACCAACTTTACTAAACCCATTTTGCAGACAAGTTAAGTGACGATGTGAGAATTTAAATTTACTTAACTTGCTACCAAGTGGCAGGGCCAGGACTAGCATGTAAGTCTTCTGAGCCCTAGTCCCCTGGAATGTAAAGATGCACAGAACTTGATCTTTGTTTTGTGAGATTTACAGTCCAACAGGAGAAATAAAATGCACACAACACCACAAGGAAGTACCTGGGAGCGCAGCTACGATACAAAGTAACAGAGAACCCACCAGGGGAAGACTGCACTGAGATTGCCCATAGCCTGTCTCGGTATCTCCAGCACACACTCCGAGACAGGTCTGCTCATCTGAACAGAGCCCAGATTCTAGTCTGGCTTCTGCTCCTGATTACACGATCTACACGATCTTGGATGAGATCCCGCCCAATCAGGACCGCATCCTTAGAAGATGAGGAGAAAATGTTTCCAACTCTAAGGCCTTCAGAGCCTTGAATTTTACGGTTTCTGTGAATGCCTGCCAGCTGCCATAAATAGGGAAGATTCATAGAGCTTGGCTGGACACAGCTAGGATTCTGCAGGACAGATCTGAGGGCTGAAGGATGAAGTGGGAAGGGTTTCAAGCAGAGGAACAGTACTAGAGAGAAGTGGGAGCAAAATTACCAAGGAGGGAAACAGCAAAATGCATTCAGGTTCCCTACGTAATTTCCGTGTGGCTAAGCAAAGGTGGAGAAGTGCAGACCAAAGAAAAAAAACACCACCCAGGAAACTCCTACCTAACCCTTGCCCCACTTCTCTGGCAAGAACTTTCATATAATGCTACCTGGAAATCAGCAGAGATCAAGGGTTAGGTCCTAAACTACACAAGTTCAGAAATTTTATGATCATGCTGACTAAACTTACACAGAATCAACTTATAAAAACTTACAATCAATTTCTAAAAAGAACATAAACCTCTCAATATTCAACAAGAACACTCACCTTCCCAATTCACTCCACAAAAAAATGACAAATGGAAGACTGTCTGGTGAGCCAAAAGCTGTAACAAAAGCACCAGTAGTTCTGTGCTGTGCTTGAACTGAGTTCTCAGCTGCCACTGTAGACCCTACATGACCCTGACCTCATTCCAGATTCAAAACATAGGTTTCAGAACCTTTCCAAAATGCCCAGATCCCAAAAGTAAAACAGATCCTAAAATTCATCTAAGTAACAATTTTCACATTTCTTGCCCAATTAAGAAATACTTACCTGAAGAAGTTTAATAAACTCATTGGAAGAGTCACACATAATGCACAGCCTAAAAGGAAAAATATTTAAACTATTGTTATTATTATTCGAGTGATTTTTTAGAAATTTCAAATACATACAATATTTAATGCTTTTAGACCCAATAATTCGCAGGTTCAAGTTGACTTTCGTATTTAAATTAAACACACTTCTGAACATTTACAAGCAGAAGAGCAGCAGTATAGCTTGCTGATTCAGAGCAGAGGTCAGGGGCCAGATGGGGCTTGAACCTCGATTGTGTCTGCAAGTTATGAGATTTCAGGCAGATTAACGTTTCAGTGCCTCAATTTCTTCTTTTATAAAATAGACATAATAGTACTGACCCCGTACAGTTTTGAGAATTAAATGAGTTGTTAGACATAAAGATACCTGGAACAGTACCTGGTGTGCAGTAAATTGCATAAGTGTGAGTTACTGAAAGAGGGGCTGATTCATGGATTCTGTGGTTTCCCTTTTCCACTTATTTTTATCTCCCTAGCATTCTGAATTTCTCCACCCACCCCTAAGCATACACTGGTTCTTTCCCCTCAAACCCGAAACCAAGGACAGCCTTCCCAAGAAGCCCTCCCCTTGCTTCTGCTGCCCTCGCTATCTATTTCTTCTCTTTCTCTCCCCTATCACTCACCAGACCTTCCTGTGCCCTTCCTCAGAACTCATTCATTCTGCCTTCCCTCTGCAGAAAACTGTACTCTGGAATTTACCAAGTTCTCCTAATGATCAAATTCAATATTCTTTCTTCACTCCTGACTTCTAAGTAAAGGACTCTGTTGACGCTCCACTAACTGCAATTCTTTCCTGCCTTGGCCTTTGCGATCCATTCTCCCAGCGCTGTTAGTTATCCAACCATTACATGTGCTGTCCTTTATTGGCAACTCTGCCTCCTGGCATATTCCTAACTCGGCATTCAACTGTGCTTCTATTCTCCCCCTGGGAATCCTCTCTTATAGCTTTAACTATAAGCTTCCTACATACAACTCCAAAATCTAGTGATGTACTCTCGGGCAAATCAGATGATCTCTCTGAGCTTCAGATTCCACAGTTGTACAATACGGATGGGTTAAATGACTTCCTAATGTACCTTGCATTTTTTAAATTCTCTGATTCTACAAATTATAGAGATGTAAATTCCTGATTTTTTTTCCTCTGTCACAATCCAAATTAACACCTGTGGCAAGTTTCTGGCTACATCATTTGGGTATTTCACCGTCACTCAACAAATCAGCCCTAGTCTGACCACTCCAGACTCCCGCTGACTGTACTTGGCTTGGGGTGGGAAGGTGGTCAATGTAGCTATGAGCTTAAGGATCAAAGACAGAAACGTATGCCCTCAAAACGACTCCTAAAGACATTTTGCTAAAAACAGATGAAAAGACTAGAATCCACCAAACAGAAATCTCATTTGAAAAGATGAATTACTCTGCCACTTCCAAGCCCAACTATGACAGTTACCCAAGTTAGAAGAGCCCAGAGAGAAAGGAAGACAGCTGACATCCTCAGAAATTTTTAGCAACTGACACTGTGTCAAGTTAGGAAGTACTGATAGGGGAGCCAGAGCTGGATTAATTAACCCAGAATCACTATAGCTCTGAGGTGTTGAAAATAGGCTGACAGAAACTTGCAAAAGATTTGCTACCAAGAGTATTTTTAGCTTAAAATATCTTAAAATAGCTTTATCTTAAATACAGCAGGCATAGAGGAAGCCGGGCTATATATAGGTAGCCAAAGAGACATACTGTATCTTTTATTTCTCCTCTAAATAGCACCTAATGTACTTTCCATAAAAAGTACAGGCATACCTCAGTGAGATTGCGGGTTTTATTCCAGACCATCACAATGAAGTGAATGTCACAATAAAGCAAGTCACATCAATTTTTTGGTTTCCCAGTTCATAAAAGTTATGTTTCTACTATAATGTAGCCTATTGAGTAAAACAGCATTATGTATAAAAAAAATGTACATGCCTGAGCTAAAAAAATACCTCATTATTAAAAAATTCTAACCATCATCTTTCAGCTAGTCGTAATCTTTTTGCTAGTGGAGGGTCCTGACTTAAGGTTGATGGCCGCTAAAGGTGGGGATGTCTGTGGCAAGCTCTTACGATAGCAAACAATGAAGCTTCCCACATTGACTCTTCCTTTCACAATCTCTCTCGAGTCTGCAATGCTGGTTGATGGCATTTCATCCACAGAACTCCTTTCAAAATAGGAGCCAATCCTCTCAAACCCTGTCACTGCTTTATTCAACTCAGCTGATGTAATATTTGAAATCTTTTGTCATCCCAACAATCTTCACAGCATCTTCAACAATGGATTCTATTTCAAGAAAACCACTTTCTTTTTTGGTCTGTGAGAAGTAACTCCTCATCTGTTACATCATGAGATGGCAGCAACTCAGTCATATCTTCAAGGCTCCACTTCTAATTCTCTTATTATTTCCACCACAGCTACTTACTTCCTCCACTGACATCTTAAACCCCTCAATGTCATCCATAAAAGTCAGAAATCACTTCTCCCAAATTCCTGTAGATGTTGATTATTTTGACTTCTCCCCACGAGTAGTGGCACCTAGAATGGTGACTCCTTTCCAAAAGGTTTCCAATTTACTTTGCCCAGATCCATCAGAGGAACACTTTCTATGGCAGCTACAGCCTTACAGAAAGGTATCTATTCCTTCAATCATAAGACGTGAAAGTCAAAATTACTCTTCAATCTCTGGCAGAATGGATGCTGTGTTAACAAGCAAGGAAATGACATTAATCTCACTGTGTATCATCATCAGAGCTTTGGGTGACCAGGTGCTTGTCAATGAGAAGAAATATATTGAAAGGAATCTTTTTCTGAGCAGATCTCAAGAATGGGCTTAAAATATTCAGTAAACCGTGTTGTAAACAGATGTGCTACCATCCAGGCTTTGTTGTTCCATGTAGAGAAGACAGGCAGAGTAGATTTTAACAAATTCTTAAGGGCCTTAGTACTTTCGGAATAGTCAATGAGCGCTGGCTTCACCTTCAAGTCAGAAGCTGCATTAGCCCCGAAAAAGAGAGTCAGCCTGTCCTTTGAAGCCAGGCATTGACTTCTCCACTCTAGCTACGAAGTCCTAGATGTAATTTCCTTCCAGTATTAAAGTGGTCACATCTAGACGGAACACCTGTTGCTCGTGTAGCCCCTTCCTTAATCACCTTCCAGATAATTTGCTGCAACTTCTACGTCAGCACTTGAGGCTCCACCTTGCACTTTCATGATACAGGTAAGCCTTCTTTCCTTAAACCTCATGAACCAACCACTGCTAGCTTCAAACTTTTCTCCTGCAGCTTCTTTACCTCTCTCAGCCTTCAAAGAATTGAAGAGAGCTAGGGCCTTGCTCTGAATTAGGCTTTGGCTTAAGGGAATGTTGTGGCTGGTTTGATCTTCTATCCAGACCACTAAAACTTGCTCTGTATCAGCAAAAAGGCTGTTCTGCTTTCTTACCACTCATTTATTCAGTGAGTAGCACCTTTCATTTCCTTCAGGAACTTTTCCTTTGCATTTACACACTTAGCTAATTGGTTGGTGGCGGGATGGGGAGGTGCTGGCTTTGGGCCTATCTTGGCTTTTTCCTCACTAAGCTGAATCATTTCTAATTTGTGATTTAAAGTGAGAGATGTGTGACTCTTCCTTTCACTTGAATGCTTAGAGGCCACCACAGGATCACTAACTGGCCTAATTTCAATAGTGTGTCTCAGTAAGTAGGGAGGCCTGAGGACAGGGAGAGAAAAAAGAGGGAGAGCAGGGTAGGTAGAGCAGTCAGACACACCCAGCATTTCTTAATTAAGTCGCCATCTTATATGGGTGTGGTTTGTGGGGCCCCAAAACAATTCTAATAGTAACATCAAAGATCTCTGATCACAGATCACCATACCAAATATAATAATGTAAAAGTCTGAAATATTGCAAGAATTACCAAAATATGACTGAGGGAGACATGAAGTGAGCAAATGCTGTTGGAAAAACGGCGCTAACAGGCTAAAAGGTTGCTACAAACCTTTGATTTGTAAAAAACACAGTACCTGCAATGCACAATGAGGTGAGTGCAATAAAATGAGATACCCCTGTACTGGGAAAGCGGCTTTATTTATTTGTAAAGAAACGTGGGCTTTTGCTTTATTTCAGAGAGAAGAATTCAGGTAAACTTATAAACTACAAAGAAAGTTATATGCCTCTTAAAAGTACCCACTTAACATTCAAAAATGTATCTCACATACCAGAGGATTCCATCTTATTGTTAAATCTGACATTTAAACATAAAATGCAGCAATATTGCCATAGGTCTAGTCACTTAAAACAATTCGCTATGTGGCGGGGAGTGAAAAATAGCTAGCCTTTTCAAGGCAGAGGATTCAGTTCATACAGAAACCCAAGAATGAATATTTGGATTTGGAGAACAGTGGGTTTCTAAAATATCTGTAGTTTAGGGCCACAGAAAAAGGCCCAAACCACTGCCTAAAAGCCAGGGCCTAATGCACCGCATTCTCAGCTGTTTCTAAACCCTACCCAATGCCCATTCTATTACCAAGCTTCACTGGTAGTGAGAGAGCAGATTATTTTTTAGACAAGGGAACAGAGCAATCGCCAAGAGTTTGCTATTTTACTCCTTCAGAGGTCCTAATGCCACTCCTAGTGCCCCAAAATCACAGCCCCAAATAACTTCCTCCTTGCCTCTTTGCATAGGAAACACTCTGCCTCCTGTAGATACCCACTCTCACTAAAATCAAAAGGGAAACATTATCATGATCAGAAACTTTTACCTAACAGCCAGTGGCAAAAGAAGGAGAGTATCTGAGAGGAACAAAGCCTCAACTTTTGGAGTGGATGTATTATGAAGTAGTCGCTACCTTTCATCTATTCTACTTCCTACAAACTAGTGATCTTCAATTTTGAGATAGGCATGAAATCTACACCAATGTGGATCTATACTAAATTTGGATCCTAAGGAACAGTCTAGACTAGTTTAAATAGTTTACAAGGTTTATGTGATTTTGGTATTTATTTCCTTCTGACAAGAAATAGACCAAAACACAGAAACCTCGTTTTCCTTACTGGTTTGGTTCAAACCAGGACTGCAGGGTCGTTCTGCTTGCTGGAGGGTGTGGGAGAGAGGGAAAGGTGGTATGGCTTGTGATAATCAAACACTGGCTTCAATAATAAAGTCATGTTAAAATAGGCTTCAACATGGAGCTTCTTACCAATAATCATTGCAGTGAATAGGTCTCTATATAAGAAATTAAACAGGAAAGGTTCATACCAGGCCTCAACTCCCACAATCGCAGTCACTATGTAGACAAAAGATATAGTCTGGAAGGAAAATGCAGACAAAAGCATATAGAGGCATTAACAGCTGGAAAGATCAGGGAGCCAATAATGCTGTATGCAGCCTGAGTCTAGTAAATAGCTTTAGTAAAAGCAAGAAGTACACTTAAATTCGATACTGTGGCAAGTCTTCTTGCCTTTAAAAATGTCTTTTTCTCAGCAAACAATGCCATAAAATAACTAACTTCTAAACAAGGCAAGCAACTGGCCATAATTTAAAACACTGTAAGGCCTGTCAGGATTTGGTTAAGGCACAGGATGATCCAATTTGCCTACCCAATCACTTTCTTCATACACACTCCGAAGTCTGATGCTCTACTGGGGCCTTAGGTGCAAATGGGCAAAATGGCAACATAAAAAGCTGGTATTCAAAGGCAGGGAGAGTTAACAGCAAGCCTATTAAGTAAGAGAAAACAAGTATCTCTACTCATTGAAACATGGGCAGTAAAGGCAAAAAAAGCAACAATTACATGTGCATATCTTTATTTACAAAAATCAACAGTTCAAAGGAATATTTATTAACATTAAGAAGCTAACCATTTTTTAGTAATAATGACATTGTGACTATGGTTGCTTAAAGAGTACTCTTACTATTAGAGATAGATATAGTAAAATACTTATCACATACTACCAGGAATTTTCTTTAAACTAACTGGGAGGAAGGCGATACACGAAACTGGACTGGCCATGCAGCTGCTGAAGCTAAGTAACAGGTATATAAGGGCTCACTATGCTATTCCACTTGAAACTGCTCATAAATAAGCAAGAAATAACACAAGACAAAAAGGAAATTTTTAAAAAGCACCAAGTCAGTTCTAGCCAAAAAAGCATAAGGGCTATAAAGAAGGAATGACAAAAGCTTGCCCCCAAAATTCATGGCAATGTTGAAAATTTAAGGCAGAACGTGTACTTACCACTTGGCTAATGTCATATCCCCACGGCAGGAAAAGAATCCCTGTGTTATATTTTTCCCAGTGGGACAGGATGAAAGAAAACAAAACTACCCATAGCAGGAGATAAAGAACAAAAACACTGACACCAGATGGTCCTCGTCCAAATATGGAATATACAGTCACAACAAAGTAAACACATGACCAACTATCCAGGCCATGGTCAAAAAGCTCCCCTAGAGGGGTGCTGGAATTGGTTCTCCGGGCTTGCTTTCCATCCACACCATCTGCAACAGAAACACATTGCCATGGGAAAAGGTCAACATCTGTACCAGTATGCAGAAAGTCGTCTTTAATAAACTGGAGAAACACAAAACAAAACAGATCAGCACTATCATAGGAATGTTAATTAAAGAATAGCTACCAGCCGATACATTTTATAAAAATCCAGCCTTTAATTCCTACAATTCAAAGATTTCAGAAATAAAATCTGTTAATTTCTCAGAGTATAATCTAAAATTTAAATTTGGGGTGCCTGGGTGGCTAAGTAGGTTAAACATCTGTCTTCAGCTCAGCTCATGATCTGGGGGTCTTGGGATCAAGTCCCACATTAGGCTTCCTGCTCAATGCGGAGTCTAGTTCTCTCTCTCCCTGTCAAATGAATAAATAGAATCTTAAAAAATAAATAACTGAAGAGCGCCTGGGTGGCTCAGTGGGTTTAAGACTCTGCCTTCAGCTCAGGTCATGATCCCCAGGGTTCTGGGATTGAGCCCCACATGGGTCTCTCTGCTCAGCAGGGAGCCTGCTTCCTCCCCTCTCGCTCTCTCTGCCTGCCTCTCTGCCTACCTGTGATCTCTATATGTCAAATAAATAAATAAAATCTTTTTTAAATAAATAAGTAACTGAAATTAAAATACATTACATCACACTAAATGGTGTCAATTTTAGATCTGAGGACAAAGCATCATAGTTGGACTCTGAATTCTTCCAAATGAGCCTAATAACTGAGTTGTTCCACTAGTCACAAATGTTCAACCCTCCAGAGAATATTCCATAGTTACTCATTACAACTTATCTAACCACTCCTTGCTCTAAAACACCCTGTGTTCAGTCCCAACGCCTATTTCACCTTGTTTGAAATTAGTCATTTTGTCACAAATGTACACTTCCACAATTTATTTTTTATTTGACAGAGAGAGAGAGAGATCACAAGTAGGCAGAGAGGCAGGCAGAGAGAGAGAGAGGGAAGCAGGCTCCCTGCTGAGCAGAGAGCCTGATACAGGGCTTGATCCCAGGACCTTGAGATCAGAACCCGAGGCAAAGGCAGGGGCCCACCCCACTGAGCCACCCAGGCACCCCCCACTTCCACAATTTTAAGTGCTTTCAGAAAAGGCTTTGCACGTAGAAGGCATTCAGGAAATATAAGAATGTATTAAAACCATTCAATGCACTATTCTTGACGCTGTGAAGATTACGAGAATAATCTCAGAATAAACTAAGCCTGTGCCCTCAGTCTACAACTAAGAAAGGAAAACAAAATGTGGTAATTAAAGATACAGTACATCCCAAACCACAGGAGAATACAGAAAAGGGACAAGTACCCTTCAGGCTAAGATAATCAAGAACAGCCTTCCAGACCGGATGAAACCTGAGTGGAGACACAAAGAATGAGTTGGATTTCAGTAAATAAGAGTATGAGGTTTCAGGAGGAGAGAGTGCTGGCAGCAAAAACACCAAGACGGAAAAGCACATGAGTATTCAGAAAATGCCGAGTAGTTCAGGTTGACTAAAGAAACCAGTCTGTGCAACAGGCAGTAGGGAGGCTGGAGCAAGTTTTATAGTTTCAGGGAGGACAAGGAGCTACTAAAAGGATGTGAGCAGGGAAGTTAAAGGGTGAAAGCCGCAATGAGCTTTGTAAAGACGCTGCTGTCATCGGCGGGAATGACAGGCTGGAGCGAGCACACTAATCCGCAGGCCCACACTGACATGGGATCCAGTGGGAATGAAAGGCTGGAGGCAGGTGAAATATTAAGAAAATAAAAATGGCAATGCAGTAAAAGGTGATCCGTAAGGCTGAAGGACTGAAAGATACTCTCCAAAATTTCCCATCTGGCTAACCAAGAGAGGGGTAGGAAATAAAGAAGTCCGAAGAAGGAGCGTGACTGGTGTTAAAGAGGCTGAGTACAATTTTAAATGCTAAAACTGAAGTGTTGGCAAAATTATGCACACGGTAATATCAAGCAACTCCACCTAAGGCACTCACTAGCAATTCAGAAGACAGACAAGGGCTTGCTAGACACACAGGAGTCATCTCCACAGTGGGAAGGATCAGGACTGCCAAGGGAATGAGCAGAAAGAGAAAATGAAGGATAAAGCACATCGGAACACCTTCACATTAAGGGGCAGAAACAGAGGAGCCGGGGGGCTGGGGCGTGTAAGGAGAGAAGGAGGGAGAATGAGAAAGCCTAGTTAAAAAGAAGAGTCTGACGCATAGCTCTGCACACTTGTGCAGATCCAAGCACCCCGATGAAGAAGATTCCATTCCTGTGATCTCCAGGAACTGTCCATCTAGTAGGGGAGACATTATTAAGAAAAAAAAAAAAAAGCAGCAGCAGGTGAACCATAAAAAGTTTTCCTCAAAAGAAAGCATTTTGTTAAGTATTGGGCTAATTGCAAAGATTCAGATTTAAGGAATTAAAAATTCCTATGATTACTGTGTTTATCTTACTACAGTACTATCCCCAGTGCCTACCTCAGCTGGTAGCAAAGAAAACCTTAAAAAATACTGCTGAAGGAATAAGAAAAAGGACAAATCCCAGATTCCTGCCCAAACACTGCAGATCTCTATTATACAGTGTTGGGAACTTTTCTGCCCTTAAGTAGCTTAAATATTTCCACAAAGTCTTTTCTCGTTATTCGCTGGCTTAAATTCCTGTTTGTGGTGCAGCTCCTGGGCAGTTATTACAAACACTGAAATTCATGAACTGCATACTAATTAGGTTTTGTACATCTTCTCACTGAACCCAATACAGCTCTACAAGTCTGGATATGTTTCAGAAAAAAAATACTTTTTTTAAAGTATTTCAGGGCATTTACCAGATATTATGGGAAGGAACAACTCAGGAGGAGCTAAAACAGCACCTTGTAATCAAAGACATTAATATTTCTGCAACAAAAGGCAAGGATAGTCACACTAGTAGAATAAAGTGTATACATTGCCTCACATTAGTTCAAGGCAGTTTTGCAATAAATAGTTCATGTTTGGTCAGGATTTTTACCAAAATCCTGGACATGAAACAGGTAGGTGGTAGAGTATTATCTACAAAAGGCTCTTTTTTTTTAAGATTTTATTTATTTATTTGACAGACAGAGATCACAAGTAGGCAGAGAGGCAGACAGAGAGAGAGGGGCGCAGGTAAGCAGGCTCCCTGCTGAGCAGAAAGCCCGATGTGGGCTTGATCCCAGGACCCTGGGATCATGACCTGAGCCGAAGGCAGAGGCTTTAACCCACTGAGCCACCCAGGCGCCCCCTCTACAAAAAGTTCTTAAGATATGCTGTTAAAAGCCAGAGCCATAGGCCAGTCTCGCCTTTTTCCCTATTTCTCTCTATCCTTGGCAACCAAACCCTATAGAATTCTTAAACCTGCTCATCTTTAAGAACAAATGTACAAAAGCTTCCACCTAAAAATGTTGTTTTTCACTAAGCTTTCCCCTAATTGTTCTGGACTTCACTCTCTCCTTCCCCAAACTCTTGCAGCTCTGGTCACCTGCAATGTCAGCATTTAATCATGCACCAAATTATACTGGCTTTATGAGTGCAAGTCATTTTTACCTGAAGAGATCTCAGCAAATTGGAAGTCAGGGTCTGGTATTTTATATTCATTCAAAAACTATATACTGGGGCACCTGGGTGGCTCAGTTGGTTAAGCAGCTGCCTTCGGCTCAGGTCATGATCCCAGGGTTCTGGGATCAAGTCCCACATCGGGCTCCTTGCTCGGCAGGGAGCCTGCTTCTCCCTTTGCCTCTGCCTGCCTCTCTGTCTGCCTGTGCTCACTCGCTCTCTCTATAAAATCTTTAAAAACAAACCAAAAAAAACTATATACTAGGTGCCTACTACATGTTAGGCACTACTCTAAACACTGGGTAACCCTCAAAGCTACGTACATTTTAGGGCAGACAGACAAGCAGGTCACGTGGCATTAAGTACTACAGAGAAAAACAAAACAGGGAAGGAGAACAGGAGCAGGCATGACAAGCCATGCAGATAATCCCAATAAAAAGCATTCCTGGCCAAAAAGATAGTACGGCCTAACCCAGCAGACTACCCTGACCACCCCCTCCACCAAATAAGAATTGATGACTTTCTTATTCTCCCACTTATTTTTGCTTTCCCACTTTGCTCTATTAGGGCAGCTCTCAGTATTCCACAGTTATTTGATATGTCAGTACTGCTTCCCAAACGTAAGGCAAAAATGATGTCTTATTCCAGCTGTGGGTAAATATTTTATGTGAAGAGCCAGACAGTAAATAGTTGAGGCACTATAGGTCATCAGAAGCCTCTGTTGCAACAACTCAGCTTTGTCTTTGTTGCAGAAAGCAGGCACAGACAACACGTAAAGGAATACACAGAGCTGTGTTCCAGCAAAACTTTACTTATAAAATCAGGCGACAGGCCAGAGCTGCACTGTAGTGTGCCAACTCCTACCTTATTCTCTGCATTCCCTAGCAATGAGTGACAATATTTTCCACAGAGAAACTCAAAAATATATGTTTATATTGAACAGGAAATTAATATTTATTAATTAATTAATAAAATGTATTAAGCATAGGAGAAAATGTTAACTTAGTGGCTGGTGGCAGATTCTCCCTGCTGACAGATTCACCAGCCATTGAGTTTATGAGCATTTGCCGATTTCTTACCGAGAGTGTAGGCTATGAAGTTGAGGACACCCACTACAATCCACACCCAGTCAGGCACGTGCTTGTAACCTGGTGCTGCAAAGGAAAGCAACGCGGCTTTTAACACAAAGTACACACGTTCTACCACACCATGTACTGCCAATGAGAAATATTTCTACTTCTTAAATAGAAGTTAAAGTACCTTGTAATATATTTTTAATGCAGAATTAGGTAGATATTAAAATACATCACTAAACTGACAAAACCAAAGGAGTATCTCCCCAACCCTTATTAACAAGAGGACTAAACTTTAATCTTAACTCAAAATTGTCCATCTTTACTTGAAAACTACTTATGTGCTGAGAATAAAAATTAATATTTTTAGAACTTAAAAGATGCCTGTGTTTAATCTGATCCTTGTTGTTTGCAATTATCCTACAAACATATTGATCCTTCAATCTGTATTTTTTTCATTACATTATTAACTAGCCAAACAAAAGACCTTTTCATTTGGGTATAGATGGGTCACCTTCACTAGATGATCTGGCATCAGAATCATTCTGAAATGTCTGAACCTCACGACTGCCCTCTAAGACAGAACAACTGAGAATCAGGAGGTCTGGGCTCTAGTCCCGGCTCTGTACTCAACCGGCAGTTTGACTATGAATATACCATTTAACTCTTCCTGTCTATTTACCAAATATACCAGGACTAGATGGTTTATTTGGTCCTCTAGGTTCTATGATTTGGGGAAATATACATAATATTTACGTATTTTTAGCTCTCTTAATAAGTAAGCAAATAATGTTAGAATATTGGGAAAAAATATTTCCAGTTACAAAATAAACTTCTGAGGATGTTCTGAAGATTAAAATACAAATTTTTAGAAACTGTTTAATATCCAAACCATGCTTAATAAAATTTAATCTTATTAATTATGTCATACTTTATGATCTTCAAAAAGTTGCCATTTTATTACATATATAGAAGACATAGCTTAAAATTTGAATTGATAGTTAAGCAAATATATAATTCCAATATTTAGAATTTCTATAATATCAAGTCATAAATTTTTGAAAATCCGAACTTTCCTACAAAAACAATGTTTTCAGTGACTGTTAGTTTCTCCAGGTCAGTCCACACATCTGCTAAACACACAACACAGATGAATTATAACACTAAAACTCCTTAACACATCATTTATAAGTATTATTATCGGAAAATATATACTCCAACTTAGAAAGCAAGATATGTTCATCTACCTCCATCTTTCACTTCCTCTCAACTCCATCAACTGGCTGAACAATGAGAATCAGCTCTATCTCCCACTTACCCCCCCTTATCCCAAATACAGCCAGATTCTGTCCTGTGGTCTAGGGCAGAAACAGGGTGAAGGAGAATGGGAAGACAGGAACAGACGTGAAAGAAGACTTCAACAAACGTTTAAGAACCTTTTTTAGAGGAAACTCAAAAGTATTAAAGGCAAATACGGATGCTGAGCAGAGTGAAAGAGAGATAATCTTCAAAAGGGGGATTTTTCTTGCATAATTAGAACAAGGGAAGGGATATTTCCGGAACTGTTAAGTATGCTGGACCCTGCTCATATTCACTTTCAGGTAAAGTGTCATAATCCTAATTTTTGTCTTCTTATAAATCCAATTATTCTTTATTTATCACAACCTCATTGCTTTTTAGACAGCATATCTAAATTAAGGAGCCAAACTGGTTTCCAGAACTTAATGGAAACAACCATAACAGACTGTGAAAATACAACTTACTTAGCTTTTACACCCAATTCCTAACATTTTACATACTCTTATAGTATGTAAAACTTCCCCAAAATACAAGCATATGAATAGAACCAGAAAATAACCACATCTCATTTTTCTCCATTTAGACATTTTAAATTTTATAGTAAAGTAGTAATCTTACCTGAAGCATAAAAGTCAGGATCAAAGTATGCCATAAGTAGGAAATTGAATACAACCAGCAGAAAGCCAGAGAAGGTTATCAAATTTGGAGCCAGCCAAGTAGGAAATACCTATTTTTTTTTTCAAAGTAATTACAAAATAGTTAAAGTAAAGGAATCTCTCTGGCCACTACACAAGATGCAAATTTAATTCATAATAAAGGCTATAAACTTGAAAGATCATACATATATATGTTATATATATTATTATTATATATTAAAATATAAACCATAATGCCCGCTGATAAAAATAAGCATCTTTCTTCTATGTTCTGTATTTTAAATAACTCCATAATCAACAAACTTTTATAATAATAACATTATATTTACTTGGGAAGATTTTAAATTCATTTTATAAAAATGATAAATTCTACAGTATAAGCTTATACGCCAACAAGGAGATAAATCAAAAGGTATGTGACTAAGGGAAAAGAAGGATGGGAGAGCTAGTTTTTCTAGATTATTTTTCTTATTAAACAAACAGTTGCATCCATAACACTCCATAAAATATTTAAAACTAACTAAAACATAAGTACAAGCCTATTATTCATCTTACCTTGACTATAGTGTTCCAAAATGGATGCATGACATACAGAGAAAGTGGATTGGTATCCACAGCACTGTACTGTTAAGAAATGAAAGAAAATATTCAGTTATCCTTGCACATTAGCAAACAGAACAGTATTTCTGGAGTGAAAATAGTATTACAAAAATAACCTAGAAACTATGTCTATTTACATGATGTCTTCATCTAAATAACAAAACTGGAAGAACAATATAAATGGGACAAATATGGTCAAGTACAGCCAGGTATCTTTTCTTCATTCATTCAACTTTTATAATGTTACAATGTTTCAGTAGAGAAACTTATACTACTTACAAGACCTCACTTACAATGCAAGATCAAAATGTGCACACTGTATACATTCCAACACAGATTTTCTCCACCTCCTTATACTACCACTAAAACACTTACTAGACGTGCAACTTTGGGAAAGTTACTTAATCTCTGCCTTAGTTTGTTCACCTGTAAATGAGGAGCACAGCTTCTTCCTCAAAGGACTGCCATAAGAATTAAGTAAATTAATCATATGCGTGAAACACTTAAAGTAGTACCTTGCGTACGGTAAGTGCTATGTAAGTACTAGATATTCTTAAATGTTTTTTAACCACCAAAGGATGACAGATCCCTTTACAGCAGAAAAACAGCTTGCATAAATAACCAAAGGAAGGTAAGAACAGCTTAGGGTTCTGTGGTGATCCAGTTTATTCCCTAATTATTGAGCTATTTAATAAAAATTCAAAGGAAATTTTAACAAATATCTGTATTTATACATACAGACATACATATAATTTTAAGAGTCACATCAATGACTTATTCATCAGATACACACACACTGGCGTACCCGGCATGTCATAAGCACTCCACTAGGTGTGGGGAAGAAGAGATCATGGGTAAGGGATAATTCCCACCTCAGAGAGTGGGAATACCACCTAACTCATCCAGCTGACATTTAAACATCACAATAGTCCAATGTCTGAAAAAAGTTTTGTGTTTTATAGTAACGCTTAGTATGTCCATAAAAGAGGTAGTAAGCATTTGAATTATCTAATTTTTTAAAAAATCATAATTAAAGGTCAAAACTTCTTCCTGAATGCTTCCAAATATGCACGAAATCTTTTCTCATCAATGTTTCAAGACTCCAAAGTGTGATGGAACAAAAAAGTAAATGCAGAGAAGTATGTTAAATACTGCTAGCAAAGACAGTTAACTAGTAAGTCAAATGATTTAGCAGACTCCCATGTCTGAGTGCCTCCCTTTCTCCAACCCATTCTGCCTGAAATGGGATAACTGGGACAACGGATCTGAGCTAGACCAGGGGAGGAAAACGGTGAAGATCCCAGCGTGCCTCCACTGGCTGCAGGGACAGGCTGCGCAGCCAGGAGACTACTTAAATGCGAGTTATGTTCTTCCTAAAATCACCTTGCACTTGCACAGTTTCCCACAAGTTACAAAGCTTTTCCACATAACAAATGTCACTGCATCTAAACCTCTACAGAACGAAGGGGTCCTTAGCTGACAGGGCTACGTGGATTTAAGTCTTGGGACCTAAGGACAGGGAACCAATAGAGGCTGCCAATGACAAGGAGGAGGGTCCTGATCTCCACTTACAGGAGCCAGCATCCAGACCGACTTGACTAGCCAGCAGGTCAGATAAATGGGGAAACCATACATTTCAAGCACACCGTCTACTGTGAAGAACACTGTAATAAGTCCAAGTCAGAAGGAAACTGTTTAAGACATCCCATGAGTACCGAATACGATGTACAAAGTATAATGTTCTTAATTCAAATGTTTGCTGAATGAGCCTCATTCAACAGCTTTCCATCTTTTGAATTCAGATCTAAAAGAAGGCCCTTAACTGGTGGAATTTTCATTTGAAAAGCTCCTCTTTTTAAATTGTGAAGTTCTACCTCTAAATTTCTACTTCAGGAGACCAGAAGTATGAAAAGGTTAGTTTGCCCAAGTAAATGTTTCACCTTTAGCTCAAGTACAGCAAGAAAATGTAAAATGAGATCACAAAAGGTAGCAAACAATAAACCTAAAGAACACTCTGGGCTCTAGCCTTACACACGAGAGTATTTTTCGATATCACATATCACTTAGTATAAACAAAGAAACTTAAAACTGTGTTGTGAATCAACAGGAAAAAAGAATCATTCAAACTTTCCACATGCATGAAAAAATAAATAAATAATAAACTTTTAGAAATGTTAAACTAGATTTAGGTATTTGTTAAAGCTTATTATATATATTTTTATTTTCCGGTGGAATGGTATATATCTGAACACCTGAACCAGGTAGATAAGCCACTGTTAAGGCCCACTGTGGCTTGCCTGATCTCCAATCTGCAAGGCCAGATGAAGCTAGTACCCTGGAGAAATGCTTGAAAACCATAGCCTGGGTTTGAGAATCATTCCAAGGCAAAATCTCAGAATCACAAGAGTTCAGAAGACACCTGACCCTCATCAACGCAAACAGGTAAAGCAGACATCTGTCCTCTTTTCAAATGCCTCTGGTGCCAAAAAACTCATTATTTCCAGAAGCAAACCCAACCCATGTTAAACCAACTTTCTATATACTAACAAAACCCTCTCCTTGTTCCATATTTTCCATCCTGTTTTCATACTGCTTTACAAAGTTAAGCAGACAAGGGTCCAATTTTTCTTCCCAATAACCATGCTTCAACTATTTGAGGCCGCTCCCCCGTCACACCTATATCTTCTCTTCACCTGCTTACACATCTCACATTCCTCTTGCTGCTCCTCTTGCCATGCTTTCAAATGTCTCCTCATCTAGGTCTTGTACTTTAGACCAGAAGCAGGAAAGCTTTTCAAGGAAAGCATCGGATAGTAAATAGTTAAGGCTCTGCAGGCCACATGGTCTCTGTAATAAACACTCAGCACTACCACTGAAGCAAGAAAGCAGTCACACAAAATAGGTAAACAGGGGCGCCTGGGTGGTTCAGTCGTTAAGCATCTGCCTTCGGCTCAGGTCATGATCCCAGGGTCCTAGGATCGAGCCCCGCATCAAGCTCCCTGCTCAGTGGGAACCCTGTTTCTCCTTCTCCCACTCCCCCTTGCTTGTATTCCCTCTCTCGCTGTGTCTCTATCAAATAAATAAATAAAAATCTTTTTAAAAAAAAGAAAAAGAGTAAACAAGTGGGCACAGTTGTGTTCCAGTAAAACTTTATTCACAAAAACAGGTGCCTGAGGGCTTTAGTTTGACAACCGGTGCTCCAGGAAATCCACTTTGTAATTAAACCAATACAAACATGATCCAGGGCATAAGAAACATTTCACGTGGTGCTTGAGTAGAGAGAACATGACCACAAGGCCCTCTTCCTCAATATTCCTCTGATACTCAACATACTAATTTCCTACGGGAACAAAATCATTCTGCAGACTTAAATACAAATGCGCAGGTGGACGACTAAGCCACCTTTCTCCATGCTAACGTGAGGATGACTGTTGGAACCTAAGGACAAGACTGTACATTTACCATTATAACATTTCATCTTACAAGATTCAACTCATTTTTCTATTCCCTCCAGAGCTCTTCAGATTCACTCACTTACGCAAGGTAAGAGCTACGCCTCTCAGCATGTAAATCGGTCATGCTGATAATAATGCCTTCACCTAAGTCTCTGTAAAAATGCTGATTGAGACAGAACTTCTAAACACTTCCCTCAAGTACATTTAATAATTTTTAATTGGGTATAGAATTCTATCCTGCCATCTGTGACAATTAGTCTATTTTTCCCACAAGAGAAAATTTTCATAAAATCTTAGTAAGATCAGAATTATTTTAGATAACATTTTGCCAAAAATTAAGAAGTTCCAGAACTCTTTTTTTTTTTTTTACTTCGGTACAAGTTAGAAAATGAAACAGATTCTTCATTCATTCATTCATTCAGTAAGCCAACAGGTATTTATGACTGAGCACCTACAACTGTGCCAGGCAAATTTTTACTAGGCCCAGTGAAGACAACGATGAACAAGAGCAGAATGTTCCCTATGTTAACCAAGTCCATAGCCCATTGTGAGATAGGAAGCACGAAAACAAGGAATAATCACAAGTTGTGTTAAATACCGTGAAAGAAATAAGCAGGGTATTTTGCGAGAGGACTCAGGGCAGAGAGTGTGCATAGTGTCAGAGTGTTCAGAGAAAGCTTCTCTAAAGAGGGGATACTCAGCTGAGTCCAAGATGAGAAGACAGATAAGGAATGCAAGACACACTATAATGAATCAAAGAAGAGAGACCCTAAAGAGAACATGCTGTTGTAGATTCCATTTGTATCAAGTTCAAAAACAAATTAATTTATGACATAAGAAGTAATAATAGTAATTTGATGAGAGAGACTGAAGGGGGCCTTCTGAAGTGCCAGAAATAATTCTGTACCTTGATGTGGGTGGTGGTTATTTGGGTATGTACATATGTAAAAATTCATTAGACACTTAAGATCTGTGAATTTATATGTAAAAATACCTAAAAAGAAATAGAAAATAAAGAATATACATGTGGCAGTGTGCATTTGTGTGTGTGTGGAGGGGGGGTATACAGGTATTGCAGGGAAGGGAGTACATGCCAAGATACCTTCAAGCAAAGAGAACAAAAATGTGCTAATACCAGAAAGCTAGAAATACTTGAAATATTGGAGGAAAGCTAATGCAGCTATAGCTTAGTGAGCAGGAAGAATGACAGGAAATGAGACTGGAGACGTGGGCCTACACCACCTAGCAGGACCACAGTGAGCTAGATTTTATTCTAAACCAATGCACATCCTGATTTACATTTTTAAAGGATCGTACTGATTACAGTGTAAAAAGAACTGGACAGGGACCAATGTGCAAATAGAGGCCAGTTACAAGACTTAAAGCACATCAGGTGGAAAGGATTATGGGTTAGACTAAGGGTTAGGGTTAGCAGTACAGTGACTTCTAAATTACTTCCAAATGTGCTGCGAAGTATACGTTTTTGAGAAGTGACATTAAAAATGTGAGACTCCCCTTAATTTAAGAAGGAAACTGGCTCCAATGAAAGGAAAACTATGAAACCACCTCTTTGGACATAGATGTGTTCCCTTTAAAAAGGTACTATATTTCAAATCCCTTCTCTGTACGGATAAGAAAACTGATACGAACTGACACACCCTTGGATTAAGTACAGACCTTTGGACAAATTATTAATTAGACCGGGGCCACTGTCCCAAGTAATGCTCTACTACTATACTGAGCTGCAGATTTCCCCTACTTTGTTTGTCTTCTAAACAATATAAGGAAAATAGGACTCTCACTGTCAAATGATTTTAATATAAGGTCTGTCTTTACCCATCTGAAATATAAGCTTTATATATTTTTTAAAAGATTTATGAGAGAGGAAGGGGAAAAAAAACACATGTGGGAGGAGATTCAGAGGGAGAGGGAGAGAAAATCCTCAAGCAGACTCCCCACTGAGCAAGGAGCCTGACGTGGGGCCTGATCCTACAATCTACAACAACTGATGTTGTTTCAAGAGTCAGCTGCTTGGGCACCTGGGTGGCTCAGTGGGTTAAGCCACTGCCTTCGGCTCAGGTCATGATATCAGGGTCCTGGGATCGAGTCCCGCATCGGGCTCTCTGCTCAGCAGGGAGCCTGCTTCCCTCTATCTCTCTCTCTCTCTCTACCTGCCTCTCCGTCTACTTGTGATCTCTGTCAAATAAATAAATAAAATCTTAAAAAAAAAAAAAAAAAGTCAGCTGCTCAACCGAGGGAGCCACCCAGTGCCCTGAAGCCTTATAGTTATAAAACACACTTCATTAACTACAGTAATCCGTAAAGTGTGGCTTGCTACACACTGTTACAGTTCATATACCGCACTTACTATTAATCACTTCAGATGCAACCCAACTCAAAATGATACTTCGAATTTCTTTTAATTAGTCCCAAAATTTTTGAGTTCAAAATTATCCAAGTTTTTAAGAGTAAAAAGGAAGATGTCCATAAAAAGCCAATTTTAGTTCACAACTGGGTTATATGAAATTATAATATTTGTTGCTCAAACCAACTTTTCAGACATCTCTAAAATGCAACACACACATTACCAACCTTTCTTAAAACAGGGACAGAAAGTGTCAACTCCCTCTTCTCTCCCCCTGCACAATGAAGCTCAGTGTCTGGTATAGCACAGGGGTATGATACTGAGGTCAGAACCTCGCTGACAGGACTCATGGCTCAATTATGTTTAGGTGTCTTAAGTCTTTACGGGAGCAGAATCCACTGTGGCCAACATGTATCCCACCAGCCACTCCTGGAGCAGAGTTCTTTAGCAATGGCATTCCAATCCTCCAGGTGAGGCACTTTAAGCAAGAAACATAAAATGAGGGATCTCAATTATTTAAAAAATCGTTATTCACTCAACAAATACCAAGGCAATCAAAAGAGCAGCCTTTCACATAAAACTGCAGGACTCGCTGAGCACTGGGATATAAAGAAACTTACAATTAAGAGAATGGAGAAAACTTCACAACTTAATCTTTTCTGCTTCTGGCACACAGTAGCCTGAGCTCAATAAACATATTTGAATGTTTATACATATGAATGCATAAATGCATGAACTACTTTGCATGTTTATTTAAGTAGCAGTATACAGTTAAGGTATCAATGATGAGAAGAAATGTTATTCCCTTCACCAAATCTGCTTTCCCCTAGGGACTAGTCCACAGCAACTTTTAACTTCACGAGGGGCTATTCTTACTCTTCCCCATTTAATAATATTGTGCCTATATTTGTATGTTTTACAGTTTCCACAGACAATTACAGCTGTTCTCTTATTTGATATTGTAAGATAGATTATTCCTACTTATATTACACATGAAGAGACTATAAAATTCAAGGATTACAATGGCTAATAAGCAGATCTAAACTGTAAGTCCTTTCTGATTCATCCTGGAACATGTCTATGAAATTGATCACTTTGTCTGAAACCAGACTACCCTTTCTTGGCTTAAATACAATTATGATCTACCTGGACCCAATTTACTGAAATCATTATTCTCATAATAGCCTCTAAAATTTGTCTTCCAGTTTATGGCAGACACATCCTAAAGTAATCCCCAGTGAGTCAAGCCCCTCTATAAGCAGTCACCTCCCTTTGAAGGTTCATTGCACTCCCTTGAGGGCAGACCTGGTGATTAGTTTCTAACCAACAGAATATAGCAAAGGTGACAGATGTCACTGCCTTGATTAGGATACGTTCTATGACAAACGTGATAAGATATCATTTCCATGAATAGAAGTCTTCATCTTAGCAACGTGGAGGAGTCTCCTGCTGACCTTTAAGAAGCAAGCAGCAATGACATGAACTGCGTATGGTGAGGGCCATGTGGCAGGGAAAAGTGGGAGAGCCCTGGGAGCTAAAGGCCTCAGCGACTGGGAAGAACTGCACGCTGCCAACACCACACAAGCCTGGATGAGGACCCCACGCTGCAGATGAGAACACAGCCCAGCTGACACCCTAACTGCAGCCTGGTGAGACCCTGAACAGAGAGAGGAGCCGGCTAACTGCTGCCAACTCCTAACTCACAAGCAACTGTGAGATAATGTGTGTTGTTTTATGCCACCAGGTCTGTGATAATTTGTTACCCAGCAATAAGAAACCAGTGCACAATTCTGAAAGCGCTACATCCTCTTTTCTGCTCAGAGATACCTTAAGGCTCCACAAAATCAAGACTACCTGATGCTTGAGAGCTAACTCGTTACGGTAATAGTTTCTTACTCCTTTATATCCACCTCTTGGTTTTATTAACTCCTCTTCAGATTGCAATATAATTGAATATTTCTTCGATGGGGTGGTTCGCAAACTGTAGTCACCAAACTGAACCCACATTTTGGGACCCTGCCCCAGACATACAGACTCAGATACTCTAGGAGTGCAGCTCAGCAATCTCTTTTAACAGACCCTCCTGGTAATTCTACAGCACACTCAGGTTTGAGGACCACTGCTCTGGTGAAGGCAAAGATTGATGGCACTCCCACAACTCCTCAGCTGAAGGAGAAACCACACCATTAGTTTAGTGGCCAACACCTATCCCTCCCTATTTTAACTTCAAATACTGCACTGCAAGCAAGAGAAAAGGTATTATAAAATCCAGCAAGTACTCACTAAATTTACTACATGCAAGACAGAAACATTCACCAAACCTAAACTTAAAGTCCAAAAAGGTGGGGGCGGATTTCAAATAATCCTGGGACAAAAATTTTAAATTTCTTAAAATACTTTTTATCAATACAAGACTTTAGGAACTACAGTCACAGAAAAGATGACTCTGTAGACAATGAGATATCATTTCAGTCAATATTATCACTTACATCTACTAACAAGTTGGAAGACAGTGACAGATGACTGGAGAAGCTGGAGCAGTAAAAAACAAGCGAGTCATGATAACAAACAGGTTTGCTTGCTAAACTTAAGTAATCTATAATAAATTCTAACAAGAGATGACAGGACGAAAGGAGGAGTCATTTAATGAAGAAACCTGAAATCCCTGCAGGGAAATCTGGATACCAAACACATGATAAATATATGGAGGAGACTGCAGATCCTTAATTAGGAGAGCAATATTTGAGAAAGTTTACTGACTTTGCATGTTGTACTATTATATATGATTAAAGAGAAGAAGAAATCTGAAATCAAAGTTTCTCTCTGTGACTCTTCCTATCTCTCCATTAAGTTGTCATCCTTAACTTGCTTTCCTAAAATATACTTCCTCTTGGTAGAACTTCCTGGGATATGGGTACACATGTGTATGCTGTATGTTAACCAGTGTCCACAAACAGAGAAGCACAAATGTCAAGTTTTATTCTTACTTAACATTAATAAAGCACTATGTGCCAGGCATTTTACAAATACTGACTCATTCAGTTTTGATTAACAATCCTATGAGGCAGATACTCCTTCATTTCACAGATGCAGAAATCTGGTTAGAGATGACTTTAAGTCAAAACACTAGCACGTGGTTTCTTTCTAACTTAATATTAATCCCAAACCTAATTATTTAATCAAAAGACTTTTATCTCAATTAAAGCTACTAGTATATGACATGTTCTTAATACTCAGCAAAATGTTAAGACTAGAAAATATGGTCATCCACCTGCCCCCATTAATAATTTTTAAATGGGGGAAAAGAAAACAAAAATAGTTCTTTCTTCTTCACTGTACATTTTCCCCACCTGCACACATTAGACACAAACCCAATTAAGCATGTCACTGAAGGTCTTTACGTTAATGTTTCGATATCTGGTACAAATATCCAACAACTACAAGGCAAAACTTATCTTTAATTCTTAGATTTGAGAGGAAGCACAGCATGAAGAAAATGGGCTCCTAATTCAGAATACCTGGGTTCAAATCTCAGCTCTGGGACCATTAGCAAGTTAAATTTTCTGTGCCTCAGTAAAATAACAGTAGCTCTACTTTCTAAGGCACCTGTGAATATTAAATGAGATAATATATGTAAAAACACTTAAAGCAATGCCTATATAAACATTTGCTATCATTATTATTATTATTACTCAGTATTTAAAATATTTCTCTTGCCATTTCAACTTTCCTTCACTGAGCTCACTAGGCTCAGCCACTTCCTTATGTCTAATTTACCATGGTCTTCCTGGTCTCTGGGCCTTGGTTCCCCCCTTCAGTCTCTCTGGTACATCTGCTCCAACTTTCCTTTACGCACTGGGCAAATTTAAGCATTACAGGTGTTAGAAAAACAAGCCATCCTCAGTGAACTGATGTTTCAGAAAGCAGTAAAAGAACCAAGTCAAGATGTTTCTTCCAAACAGCACCTAAAAATGTGGTGACCTTCTACCGACCACTTAATCTCTCTCCCTCTCATTCTACAGAAGTTCCCCATCCATCCTTGTTTCACTCCTTCTGAAAGACTCCTCTGCCTCTGTCAACTGCATTAAATAATTCTTTCCATGAGGCATTTATAATTCTATATCTATGGCCACTAAAGAGATTACTTAAAAATAAAAATCTTTTAAAAAGGGCCCCTGGGTGGCTCAGTTGGTTAAGCGTTTGCCTTTGGCTCAGGTCCTGATCCCAGAGTCTTGGGATGAAGTCCCGAACTGGGCTCCCAGAGCAGGGAGCCTGCTTCTCCCTTTCCCACTCCCCCCTTATTTATGTCCCCTTTCTCACTGTGTCTCTCTGTCAAATAACTAAATAAAATCTTTTTTTTTTTTTTAATGGGGTCACTAAAAGGCTTTTCAAGCCTTATGAATGTATCTACAGGTGGGAAAGGACAGCTCCCTCAATCTACTCAAGGAGACCAAGCACAACTAAAGATAAGTTATGTCTGAATTAAATGTAACATATTTAGGTACTGCCATAATTAACGTGGTATACTGTAGCTGGCCTGCAATCATAAGTGCAAATCAAAAGATCAAGAATTTCTCATGTGTCTACTCTGCCTCAGAAGACAAGTGTTCTATTCTCTGAAATCATTACAGAAATATTCCTCTAGTGGAGGATAATTCTTCCACAAACGATACTTCTTTGCAGCATGAAGTTTCTTTGTTTTGATTCCTAGTCCACAAACCAGACCATTTGGTCCCGTCCAAGAGAATTCCCTTGCACAAAAGATTACTATTATCTTTCTATTTACCCATTGTTCTACAAGCTGCCAGGGTAAGCTTCCTAAAATTAAAATCTGATCCTGTTTAAAATCAAGCAGTTCCCCCAAACCTATAGCATTATGACATGCCTAAAAATCACCTGAGATATTTAACATGCAGATAATACTAATCTACCCAGAATCTCCCGAAGTGAGGCTAGGAATCTGCTATTTAAACACTTCCCCAAGTGATTCTGATGCTGATAGTCCTTGGGCCACAGAAACACTGATCTACAGGGTAAAATCTAGAAGTCCTTTCCATCAAAGCATCCCCTCTTGACAGGACCCCATCTCTCTCTTCAGCCTCATCTCCTGCCTCTCCACCATCATGCCTAAATATCTACGTTCTTATGGTTCCCAGAAAATACTCTCAGGCCTCCACTCCTTTTGCATTCCACTGCTCTCCTGCACACAGTCTCTCTTTACAACCTGTTAACTGTTAGACTAATAAATTTACAATTATTACAGCTCCTATAATCTGGTTGTTGTTGACATGCAACAACAAAATAACTGAAACCAATTCATCCTAAAATTATATTCTTGAAACCAAGCAAGACATTTGAAGAGCACTTACCTCCTCTCTGAAGCAAAATGATACAATTTGGATCTAGCCGTTACACTAGCAATTAAATAATGCCTCCCCTAGGTCAGATTAAGTAAACCATAATAGAAGTTTCACCCTTAGATAATCGGGAAAATCCTTCAACTGTAAAGACTTGTCCAAAGAATGGACAGGTAGAAAGGAGGAATGATAAGCCTCTCAAAGGTAAAATCCCCCAATATAATTGTCTAAAGGCACATGAAGAAGCAACAGAGAGAATGGCAGTTAAACCCCTGACATCTTCACATTCAAAATACAGAAGTATTCTTCGGATATCCAGGAGATGCACAGCTCCCTTTTACCATATTTCCAAAATGGTGTATATTCTTTTGCACTTTCATTTCTTCAATAAATCTCTGTTGAGCACCTATTTTCTTCATGTGCTATACCCTGGTCATGTTGAATAAGATACCTATAGGCCCTATCCTCTCAGAGCTCATATCCTAACAGAGAAGGCAGACTCTCAACTAATTATTCATTTGTTTAATAAAATTGTGGTAACAAATGGAGAACACAACACATAACAGACAGCATGTAACATACAATCCATCCCATGCTCTCTTCTGCACCGAGAAGCAATCATCTTAGTTTCTTATTACAGAAATCTAATTACCACCCACATATGCACCCCTCTCGGTGGTTATTCTGAATAACTGCCAGGTTTCCAACTGTAGCTCTCAGAGGTACCTCTAGGGAGACAAAGAAATTAAACTAATTCAAAAGTAATTTTTATACCAGCAGCTTTTACAGTATCAAATTTTCTCACATCTCTTTGCTGTAATATACAGGGTCACATCGGGGAATAAAGATCTCTTGACTATTTTGAGTCTTTACCCATTTATGAGATGATCTGCTTCGAAAGCTGTTTAAATTCAATAAGCACTCATAAAGCACTTCCTGTTGAAGACCACACAAGAGGTATGTGTGTTCTTTAGAAAGTATCTCTAGGTACAATTCACATTCCAGTAAAACTGACCACACAGATTTTTTCCTTTGGACACCTTTGGATTCATAATTTTAATATGAACACAATACCAAGTACCCTCTACTAGAAGTAGTTTCGGTTATAATTTGTGGCCCTCCTTTTTTAGAATAAAATCAACAAACTACATTTTAGTGAACACTGGACACTTGCTAAACTGACCTTTGTTTTCCAGGATGATAGGAAATATGCTGTCAGACACAGGAAGTGAGTCAGATAACGGAAAAAGGGAAAAGATAGGAATAAAAAAGGACACTCAAATTTCCTGTAAGTTAGAACACCTATCTAGTTGGAATTATAAACTTAGGGAACACTGCTTATAAGAAAAAGTGGATTCCATAATACAGACACTGCTGCAACTGAAAACAGCTATTCTATTGGCACGTAAATCCAGAAAGCCAGATCCTAGTAAGGAAAAAGTTTTATATGTCAATATTTACAGCGCAAGAGATAACAGGAAGCGGTAGAGCTGAAGGCAAAACAGGAGATGTCTGGGTTAATAACCTTCTTTAATGAAGTTACAAAGTCCTGGCCAAGGTTACAAGAAGGCTCTGAAACTTCTTTTCACTTAAATTTTACTACATGTCAGCACCTCAGGTCAAAATTGTATGACACCATGTTTCTTAAAAGCAGAGGCATGCCCCATATGACTTGCTAAGGTCCTTCACAGTTTTTCCGATTCCAGTTAGGGAAAATCCATTATGATTTTTTTCAGCTATTCATTCATTCCACACATCTACCGGGTTCCTAGTATGCGTAGTAGTATTGTGGTCAGGCCATGGTGATCCATAAACCAAGTCTAACCACTTGAGTATTACATTCTAATAGGGAGACACACCAACAAATTCCATAAAGGAGCAGAGGGTACTCTGAGAGCATGCTTAAGGGGAGAGGAGAGCTTGGGGGATGTTTCTCTGAGGAAATAACATTTAAGTGAAGACATAAAGATGAATATAAACGGGAAAGGAAGCAACATTCCTGGCAGCTGGAACAACATTACTTAAATATCTGAAAAAGAAAAGGGGAGAAGGGGAGGAGATGGCTACTAATGCCAGCAGCAGCAGAAAGTGAGGAGCATGTGAAGCTGAAGACAGACGTATCATTCAGAGACGTGTAGATCATGTTATCAATTTTGGGGACTTGATTCCAAGAGCAATGGGAAGACATGGTGGGTTTTAAGCAAAAAAGTAATATGACCAGAAGCACATTTTTTTTTTTTTTTAAAGATCACTACCATAAAGAAAAAACTGTAAGGGCAAAAGCAAATGCGAGCAACAAAATAAAGTACTACTTAATCATAACCCAAAGTATAAAATAAACATTCATGCATCTATGCTGATATAAATAAATGATTGGACAAATACACAATGGGAAGACAAGACAGATCTCCCATACATAATTCCAAACAAATTATACCAATACTCTGCCCTCACAGAGGTGGGACATAACTCTCCACTGCCAAGGGAGGGTTCATAGTGACTTCCTTCCCAAGAGAGTAACTTTACAGAGAGAAAACTAACAAACAGTACTTTAGCCGGGTGATCAAAGTCAGTATCAACAGTGACAAGTCATATGGACAGCATGTACTCTAATGAGAATGCCATTTCATCTCTGTGCTCGTCCTCCCAAACACCCATAACCCTTGCCTCACCATGAGAAAATCATTAGACAAATCCCAACTGATGGGCATTCTACAAAACACATAACCAGAACTCCTCAAAACTACTAGGGCTATCAAAAAGAAGGAAAGTCTGATAAATGGTCCCAGCCAAGAGAAGCCTAAGGAGACAGGACAACTAAATGAAATGTCGTATTGCAGATGAAATCCCAGGAAAGAAGGACATTAGGTGAAAACTTGGGAAATCTGGGTCAAGTATGGACCTCAGTTATTAATGTGTAAATATTGATTCATTAACCATAACAAATGTATCATACTAATGTACGATGTTAGTAACAGGGAAAACTGGGTCTGAGACATATAAGGGAATTCCATTTTCATGATTTTTCCTGCACATCTATTCTAAAAGTATTCTAAAATAAAAAGGCTACTTACACTGCATGTGGGATGAGTGGTAATGGAACCACTCTTCTAGCTTGGGCTAAAAATGACAGAAGGTACTGAACCTGATGATTCACTGGCTGGTGGGTGAGGTAGAGGAATCGAGAGCGAAACTGACACTGATAGCAAGGATGAAAGGTTACAGCCCAGATCTCGGGCTCTGAAAACTGGATGGACAGTGGAGTCATTCATTGATAAGAGAGAGCAGTGGAGGAAAACCGGAGTTGGAGGAAAGTGAACAACCAGCATGTACTGGAGGCCCATTATGTGTCAGTCCCTTGGCAAATTCCTATAATCACTCTGCACCATAGGGACTATTACCTGGCCCAAGGCCACGTAAAGAAGTTAGAGTTTGGTATCAGGTTTCTATGGACTCCAAAGCCCGCGCTCTTTCTACTACACAGTTCCTTCTGTGCACATTTACTTCATCGGGCAGCCCAAGCGCCACAAGCTACGGCTGAGGAAGCCTCCTCATTGGGCGTAGAAGTGGAGTGCATCAGCAGCACGGCCTCAGTAGTTACTCCCCCTCCTCGGGCCTCTCTGCCACAAGCCATCTCCATCTGAGTTGTATGAAAGAGACGGGTGGAAACTTCATTAAAATGAAGACAATTAAGACACCACGTAGGTAACCGCATCCGCTAAAAATAATCATGATGAAGTAAAGCAGCGCAAGGAATTCCCTGGTTCCACTCTCGTCCAGCGGTCTCCTAAGGAAAAGGCAATCCTCCGGGAAGGTACGGAGTCAAGGCGGCGGGCCTAGGACGCTCCCACGCACCCTGACCCCAAAGCTCCAGGTCTCGACAGGACCCCCCCCCCTCCCCAGAGAAACGCCCGCCAGTCCGCTCGGAGCCACGCGGCACAAGGTGACACGGACCGCGCCTGCCCCTCGGCCGCCTAGGAGAGGCCGGGAAGAGGGGGGTAGAGGGGCGTCCGCGGGGCCCCGCGCTACCTTGTACTTATCAAAGCCAGCCAGCTGCTCCGGGCTCACGTATTCGTAACCAGCCATGACGACCCGAACACCGAGCGCCCACTCGGCAGCGACTCTACGCGACGAGGTGCGGAAACACGAGCACCACACCAGCTGGGCAAGGATGGGAAGACTTAGCAGGCTAAAGAGGTGGAGGAGCCGCGCTCCGCCCACCGCGCACGCGTAGCCGCCTCAGGCCACTTCCGCCGCCTCCCAGTGCGCAAGCGCAGCCTCCACCTCTCCCGGCTCACCGAGGGAGGGTCGCTAGCCTGTTCACGCGGTCCACCCCCTCACGCCGTCGCAGTCCAATCAGTGTGAATCGGACAACACTAAGTCCCGCCTCCCAGGCTTTCTCGTCGCTTCATTCGCTAGCGTCAAAATTGGTGAGCTGAAGTAAGGAGTGAGCGGAGGCGAAAGGTCAATTTCCCAGGGGTCTTTGCTCCTCCCTGCGGCGGGAGGCGGGCGGCGGGAATTTCTGTGGTTCCGTACGCGTGTGGGGATTTGGAGGTGTCCTTGGGGGTACCGCGATTGCCTGCGAACCAGTTCAACAGTACGTCAGGGAAGAGGGCTTAGTCGCCTCAAACCGTGACGTAAAAGACCAGAGAAAGGGTACGGGCCGGCTCCCTGCAGGTCCTGGCGCGGTGCGCCGCGTTGCGCGTAGTAGGTGCTTAGGAACCGTGATTAGACGTCGAGAAGCAGGTTGGGGAGCCTTGGTGCCAGGCTTTTTGCAGTCTATAAAGGGCCGCGAAAGGGCGCTGGAGACAAATCCCTCAGGCCTCTCCATACTCTCTATCAAAGTGAAATTGCTAATGTCTCGCACCAGGTAAAAGCACTGGTCTGAGTCTCTAGGGGTCTTTAAGGGCGTTTGCAGGAAGTGCATGCACTGAACTGGACTACATCAATGGTTAGAGTGTATCAATCCAGTAGTAAAATTTAATAATAATGCTGGTTGTTACCGCTTTTTCAAGAGCCTTCTACGCGGGGAGCTTTACAGACGTTATCACCAACCCGCATAACAATACTATGAAGTGGGAGGCTCTTTACCCAAATCGCAGGTTAGGAAATAAAAATTCAGGTTATTCAACCTGCCCAGGGTCAGACCATTCATTATACAGCTCGGAAGTGGTCAACCTAACATGAAATGAGGTTCTTGGTGTCGGAAACCACTACCTCACAGGGACTCTGAATCTCTGGGTCTCTGAAACGAGAGTGATTATTTTGAGATCTCGTAGGTTCCTTATATTCATTCATTAAACATAATTATTGGGTGCTCAGCATATGCCAAGTATATTATTATTTCTGCGTGTGTCTTAGCTCACCTTCTAAAGTATAAGGTTCTCATGAGGTAGTAGATACAAAGCCTCTATCATCAGCCTTGGCACATGGCAGATTAAACTTGAATGACTGTTTCCCCTCACTCCTAAGGAGAGGATTTGTATCTTGTACATCTTAATGTTCCCCGTGTGCTATAGTCCAGTGCTTTAAAGGTAATACATTGTTGATACATTTTGATGAATGAATGAGCAAAGATCTCTCTGATGTGCTGTGTAGTGTCTGCCTTGTGGACATTAGAAATATGGATCTCCCTTTAAGAAGGAAATTGGCTCTAATGAAAGGAAAACTATGAAACCACCTCCTTCGACATAAAAGTAATGCCTTTGTGCATGTACTGTATTTAAAATCCCTTCTGTGTACTGATAAGAATCCTGAGTTGACACACCTTTGCACTAAATACAAGTTTTGGACAATATATTCATCAGACTGGAGCTACGTCCCAAGTAAAATGCTATAGATTCCATCCCCTATGTGTTTCTTCTAAATAACATGAAGAGAAAAAAATTCTTCATATCAAATGCCTTTTTAAAGATTTATTTATTTTAGAGAATGGAGGAAGGAGGGGGAGAATCTCAAGCAGACTCCCCACTGTGCATGGAGACAAAGGGGACACCAACTGAGCCACCCAGTCTCCCCTCAAATGACTTTTGTTATAGAATCTGTGCTTACCCACCCCTAGTCTGCCTCCTCACCGGCTGAAGTGTCTCTCTCCTACATCTCATACACTGATCATACTTCCAGAATGGTCATCACAGAAAATATTTGGGCTAGAAGCAATGTTACTATAATCTAGAAAAAAAAGTGTTTTCATTCCTGGCATTCCTATTTTATTTCGTCTTAAGTAAGAGGATGTCAGATAAATGGAGATATCTAGAAAATTGAAAGTTAAGGACTAATATAGTTAAAAACTCCAATATAAGTTATTAAAGCCATAAAAATGGCCAAGGATCCCAAGGAAGCTTGTAAAACGATGATGATTTGGTTTGCATTTTAAAATAATAGTGATACCTTATGCTAATAAATTCTATGATTCTCAAAATAATTTGGCATCTCACTAGGTCATCTTAACAAGCCTGAGCCATGAGCCAAGTAGTTGTTCTAATTGTACAGAACAGAACAACAGAAGGATTATATATCTTGCCCAAAAGTCACCCAGTTTGTGGCAAAATTGGAATAAGAGAACATGTCATCAAACTTTTAAATAATTTTTCTGCTACACCTTGCTTCTGTAAGTTACCATGGCAAGATGTTTGGGGTTTTTTGTTTTGTTTTGTTTTTTAAGATTTTGTTTATTTATTTGACAGAGAAAGAAGAGAGTACAAGCAGGGTCCAGCAGAGGGAGAAGGAAAAGCAAGCTCCCCACTGAGCAAGAAGCCCTTTGTGGGACTTGATCCCAGGACCCCAGGATCATGACCTGAGCCGAAGGCAGATACTAAACTGACTGAGCCACCCAGGCACCCAAGTAAGATGTTTTAAAAAGGAAAATTCACAAGTCAGTTTTTAGTCAAGGCTAGAGGCAGTGGGGGTGACTAGGAAAGAACTGAACAGCCTCATTAAGTTGCTTATTTTTTCTTAAAAATGGAATTCCCTGGCTAGAGTAAACCTTCTCTTAGGTTAGGGTTTCTCTGCCTGGCTTTGCTATATTTTTTATTTTCTCAAACATAATCCTACTAGGTAAGAAAGTGTAGAAATTCTATTTGAGTGGGTCATCAATCAAATTCTTTATCACAGAAAAGGTCTGTGCAATATACTGAGATTCGGCATAAGCTAATACTACTTTGTACCTCCTATTTCCCATGTCAGTGGAGGTGGATAAGGTCTATGGTATTCTGGGACCTGTCACCGCCAGCCTCCCAGTGGTTTTCTGGCCATTTTTGTTTACTTAACCTTTGAAAACAAACTCAGTTGTGTCTGTAGTCATTCAAAACTCAGAGAATCAGTGTAAAAGTTCAGACAGAACCAGGAACCTACTGTGATGTGAAGTAAGAGATGAATGACAGTCCTAGTTATTTAGACTCTCTGCATACTTACCATTCCTATTTTAGAGATGAGTTATTATTTCTTTTATAGTCATTATTCATGAGCATGACTGTTACACATAAAAGGAAAATTCCTTTTAAAAACTGATCTCAGACAGGTGTGCCTAGCTGCAACTCTTGATCCCAGGGTTGTGAGTGCAAGCCCCACATTGGGTGAGAGATTACCTAAAAATAAAATCTACAGGGCACCTGGGTGGCTCAGTCGTTAAGCATCTGCCTTTAGCTCGGGTCATGATCCCAGGGTCTTGGGATTGAGCCCCGAATCAGGATCCCTACTCAGCAGGAATCCTGCTTCTCCCTCTCCCACTGCCCCTGCTTGTGTTCCCTCTCACTCTGTGTCTCTTTCTGTCAAATAAATAAATAAAATTTAAAAAAGTAAATACCTAAAAAATCTAAAATCTAAAAAAAAAAAAGGGCAAAGTTTGGGGTTTTTTTTAAAGATTTTATTTATTTGTCAGAGAGAGAGCACAAGCAGGGGGAGCAGCAGGCGGAGGGAGAAGCAAGCTCCCCACTAAGCAAGGAGCCCAATGCAGGACTCGATCCCAGGACCCTAGGATCATGACTGGAGCTAAAGGCAAATGCTTAACCAACTGAACCACCCAGGCGTCCCTCAGGCAAAATTTTATACTGGGCTTATTTTGAGCATTCTTAAAGTTCTGGTAGTGACCCAAGCATCTGTATTTTCTGAGCATAGAATCGATACCTCTCCAATACAAACATCCCTCTCTTCAGTATTATTCAGTATTCAGTATTATTCAGTATTATTACACTAGACTGGAAGCAGAACTGTAGGTGAACCAAGTACAAATCATTCAGATGAGTAGCCACAATGGCATCTCCCCTTCTCCTTATTTCTTATGCCTTTCTTCATATTCCTTTTTGCTTTTTGCCCATCTGATGTCAGGTCTGCAGTTATAACCAAATGTAACCACCATTCTTTTTATTATTTCAGTTTGAACCTGGAGCCATACAAGACACCTCATTTTTAAAAAAGATTTTATTTTTATTATTTATTTGAGAGAAATAGAGAGCATGAGTGGAGGGGGGAGGGGCTGAGGGAGAGAGAGAAGCAGACTCCCTGCTGAGCAGGGAGCTAAAAACAGGGTGCAATCCCAGGACTCTGGGATCATGACCTGAGCTGAGGCAGATGCTTAACCTACTGAACCACCCAGGTACCCCTACATACCCCATTTTGGAGTAAGGATGATTTTTGTCTTCATGAAACTTTGAGATCACTGGACTTGAGATAGACAGTTATTTAGTTTTCGGTGAAAGAGAAATGTAGTAGCAGAAAAAAAAAAAAAACTAAGAAGAGCAAGAGATTAGGAAATATTGCTGTGCTTCATTTTCCTGTAGGAATCCCCCAAAAACCTGGGGCAGGGATTCGGGCAATAGTTGCCCACATAGATATCTACTGCATAAGGCTTTGAGATCTTCCTCGATGTACTCAAGGCTGTGCTGCCTACTGGACCAGAACTCTAGCAGAATCTGGCTCTACTTTCAGGAAACAAGACATACAAATATGAAACAATGTGTAGAAGTAGCAACTTCATTATCTTTTCATGTATCCTTGTTGAACTCTAGCCATGTGCCAAATACAGATACCATTATGGACCTTGGAGATACAAAATTGAATAATACATGGACTCCAGGAAAGGAGGACATTATTACTTCATTCTATGAGTGACCAGTATTATCCAGTGCCTTCGCTCTTCAAGGTTTCTCCCTCTCTTCCTTCCTCCCCTTACTACTCCCCTTTTAAAAAGTTCACTGTTAAAAGTGTGAGATACTTTATCTTGGACAGAGAATTGACTCAAGAATAAGAAAGTGTTGGAATCAAAACTCTCTGAAGACTTTGAGATACTGAATTAATATTTAGATAAGTAATCTAAAAGATGAGATACAGAAATAGCTCTCTAAGTACACTAATGATACTTAGCCTTTCATTATGAGACGTCTTACCAGTTGGCATGAGCTGCAAGAAAATAAAAGGTTCAGTTGATGTAAAAGTTATTTATTGCCACATAATGGATCACACAAAACTTAGTAGCTTAGAATAACAGCTATTTTATTTGCTCATAATTCTGTAGGTCAGCATTTTGGGCTAGGTTTAGCTGGGCAGTCCTGCTAGTCTTGCTGGTCTTACTACTATTCCAAGACAGCTTAAATGGAAACTGCAAAGCCTTTGAACACCTAGGCTCAGAAGTCACACAGTGTCCCTTGAGTCTCATTCTTATAGACAAAGCAAATCAGCAGGCCAGCCCAGATTCATGGGAAGGAAAACAGATTCACCTCTTAATGAATAGAATGGCAAAGTCACCTGGCAATGGAGTCTACCCGGAAGGATGGGAAGACATTATTACAGTCAACTTTGCAAATACTGTACTGCCTCAAATTAGCTACAACAGCTAAAAGACAGGACTGGAAATAAACTTCATGAGGAACAGATTTGGAAACCAATAGTTGTGGTTTTAAACTGAATTGTGTTAAGGTATTGGGAAAAAGAATGTCAAAAACTAAAACAGTTAAAAACCCTGTCACAAGGCTTTGTTTACTGAACATAATCTGTCTCGTGCTTCCAAATCTCCCACTCACTCTCAACCCTCATCATTCGGGTTTCCAGCCTCACCAGCTCCACTGAAATTGCTGCTTCCAGGCGTTGTTGCTAAATCAGATAGACACCTTCAGACTTCTTCTTTTTTTTTTTTTTTTAGAGATTTTATTTATTTATTTGACAGAGATCACAAGTAGGCAGAGAGGCAGGCAGAGAGAAGAGGAAAGAGGCTCCCTGCTGAGCAGAGAGCCCGATGCAGGGCTCGATCCCAGGACTCTGGGACCATGACCTGAGCCAAAGGCAGCGGCCTTAACCCACTGAGCCACCCAGGCGCTCTACCTTCAGACTTCTTATCCGACTTTTCATCAGCTTCCACCGTCCACTGTTGTTTCTTTAAAACATCTTGCTCCCTTGATTGCTCTGAATTACTTTCATCTTTATTCCTCTCTGACTCCTCCTCCCAACACGCATGCACGCAAGCTTGATTTCCCACTGTTTCTCTGTCCTTCCACAGCATCCTGTGCATACTTGTTTCTTCATACTTATGTATTATGAAATTACCTATTTTCTTATCTGTCTTACTGGACTTTAAGTTCCTTGAAGCTAAGTACCACATCTGTAAAGCCGGACCTCACATAATGCCTAGTACTCAATAAATCCTCAGTAAGCTTTTTTCTTTTTTTGGCAGTTTTACAGCTTTATTAACATAAATATGACAGGCACATAAGCTATCTATTCATTTTCTTTGCTGCACACCCTGGCATGAAGATTGGTGACTCTGATGGCCAGTTGGACTGCTCTTTCCACAATGGCTTTACAATTCTTGGAGGACACATTGTGAGCAATTCTGCACAGTAAGATTTGTAGCACATCAGCAACACTTCAAGCTCCTTGACCCTGTGGACTAAGAATTTCCAGAAGCCACTGAGAAGTATGTGCTTTGTTTTGGTGTTGCTCCCAAAGCCAATGCTGGGGCATCAAGATCTGTCCCTCAAACCTTCTGTGCACCCTATTGTCAGTGCCTCTGGATTTCCACCAGTTGCACCCAAGTTTTTTTTTTTAAGATTTTTTTTTTTTTACTTATGAGAGAGAGAGAGAGAAAGAGAGCATGAGCAGGGAGGAGAGGGAGAAGCAGGCTCCCTGAGAGAAGGGAGCCTAACATGGGGCTCCATCCCGGGACCCTGAGATCATGACCTGAGCTGAAGGCAGACTTTTAACCGACGGAGCCACCCAGGCACCCCTGGTTGCACTTTATTTTGATAATATTGGTCTGACAGTGCCCCATGAACTTCCTGGTCCTCTTTTTAACAATCTTGGGCTTCGCCAGAAGTCTGAGGGCAGTCATGATGCTGAGTAGAAGACAGCTGCCACCTCCACAGGCAGTGAGTGACAAGAAAGAGGGGGGCCTTAGTAAGTTTTTACTGAATTAAATTGGGCTGTGAGGGAATAAAGAAATGTATGTTGCTTGTAGCAACAAGTGATATAAGACTCTTCATATTCGTAGCCTTAGCAATCCCACATTGGAAGAAAATACTTTCAGGAAATAATATGAAAGAAAAGAATCTTTATTGTCAAGAGTTAGAAAGAGCCATATTTATCATTGCCGGGGGAAATGCAAATAGTCAAAATTCTAATGAATCAAGGACCCAAACTATAAACTGTGGTAAATCAATGTGATAAAATATATAATCATTAAAAAGATCAGTGAATGGGTTAAAAAAAAAAATAGAGGGAACTCCAGAAAATAACAAGTGCTGGCAAGGAGAGGAGAAATTAGAATTGTGTGTTGTTGCTGGTGCCTAAAAAGTTAGACAGAGTTACCATACGACCCAGCAATACCACTCCTTGGTATATGCCTCAAAACCTGTACATAAATGCTCAGAGGAGCATTATTCATCATAGCCAAAAAATGGAAGCAACCTAAATGTCCATCAACTGATGAATGTGTAAACAAAACAAATGTGTATCCAATCGATGAGATATTATTCACCCATAAAAAGGAATGAGGGACTGAGGCTTGCTACAACATGGATGAGCCTGTAAACATTATGCTAAGTGAAGGAGGCCAGGTACAAAAGACCGTATGCTATGTGGTTTCACTTGTATGAGATGTCCAGAATTTGTAAATCCATAGAGACAGAAAGTGGATTAGAAAGTGAATTAGTGGGGCGCCTGGGTGGCTCAGTGGTTTGGGCTGCTGCCTTTGGCTCGGGTCATGATCTCAGGGTCCTGGGATGGAGCCCCGCATCGGGCTCCCTGCTCCACAGGAAGCCTGCTTCCCTCTCTCTCTCTCTCTGCCTGCCTCTCTGCCTACTTGTGATCTCCGTCTTTCAAATAAATAAATAAAATCTTTAAAAAAAAAAAAAAAAAAGTGAATTAGTGATTTCCAGGGGATGAGGGTGAACAAGATTGGGAATAACTGCTAATCAGTATGGTGTTTCTTTTAGGGTGATGAAAACGTTCTGGAATTAGTGATGGTTGCACACCCTTATGAATATACTAAAAACGATTGAAATGTGCCCTTTAAAATTTTATGGTAAGTGAATTTTATCTCGATTTCTAAAAGTAAAATAACAATATATTCCAAAGAAAAGCACAAAATAACATATGCATACTTCCTACAGTCAAACGTCTATTGATGACCAGAGAAAGACAGAAGGATATCATGAACTCGGTGTTTATAATTTATGAGCTTTTTATTATTTTAGGTAAAGTTGCTTTGAATAACTTTTTAAGACTATCTACCAGAACATTATGGCAAATTTGCAAAGCTAAAACTGTAGAACTATAAAATCCTGCAGTATGTATAAACCTGTAAAGGTCTAACATTTTACAAAGTAGGAAGGGACCCATGTTAATAGGGCGCTTGTTTAGGATAACCTGTCTCTTATCTATGGGGAGATAGTTGTAAGTTTTTGATGTAAGCAACAGCAAATTTCTCATGCAGGATTTCTCTTTCTGGGAAATGCGAATGGGAATAAGAAAGGCCAAAGAGAATCATTTGAGAAGTAAGCCCTTAAGGTAGCCACCAGCCAGTCCCCTCTTAAATCATAAGAAACCACAGAATCACAGAAAGAATCACAGAAAGAAACCACAGGGACACCTGGGTGGTTCAGTCAGTTGAGCATCTCCTTCAGCTCAGGCATCCTGGGATCAAGTCCCACATCGGGCTCCCTGCTCAGTGGGGAGTCTGCTTCTCCCTCTGCCTGCTGCTCCCCCTGCTTGTGCTCTCTCTCTCTCAATTTCTAACAAATAAATAAATAAAATCTTTAAAAAAAAAAAAAGAAACAACAGTTTTTCTAGAAAATTTTGAAATAAAGAATGAAGACATTAAAATGGATTCAAAAAGAGCCCAAATTCCTAGAAAGGAATAAGGCTTGTAACTAAGGAAATAGATAAAAAAGCCAAGGGAAGAATTAAGTAGGATAAAGGCACTTTTAATCAGTAATTTTAAAAATTCCATCTTTGTACAGGCACAACCTTTAAGCTTAATGAAGTGCTACAAGTGAAGACTTTATTTTAAAAATGAAAGCCTAGAAATATATTAGAAGAAATAATTCTCTCATAAAGAAGGTGTCTGTGGCTGGAGTCCCTGGCAGCCATGGCCATCATCACCCTGGCCCTGAAGACGTATTGCTCTCAAAGGTACTGGGAAGACTGAGGAGGAGCTGGAAGAGGATGACAGGATCTAGATAAATTACTGTAGGCGAGACGATGGAGTCTGACAGAGGTGTGCCCAGAGGGGGTTGGGTCCAAGCCAGAACTACTTTGGGACTCTCCTTCCCTGAGGCTCAAAAACTGTGCAGGTTTTTCCCAGGCAGCCTTCCTTTCTGACCCTGGCTCTTCCTGTGGTCTTCAAGACCGAAAAGCTGCAAATACTTCTAAATCCTTCTTGAGCTCAGCACAGGGCTGTCAGGGGGAATGTTGGAGGCTCTACCTTCTTGTCCCAAACAGATCAACATTGCTTCTCCAACAACTGAGCTGTCTTGGTGGGAAAAATTTAAAATTCAGTAGTATTTGAATTTGAATTCAACATTATATATTAGTTAGATGGTGGAGGAGTAGGAGACCTTAGTTTTGTTTGGTTCCAGGAATTCAGCTAGATAGCTATCAAATCATTCTGAACACCTGTGAACTCAAGCAGAGATCTAAGAAAATAACTGCAACTCTGCAAATAGAAAAGCAATTACTTTCTCCAAAAATGACAAGACAGAAAAACTCACCTCAAAAAAGAGAACAAAAGGCAGTACTGGCTGCCAGGGATCTTATCAGTATGGACATAAGTAAGATGTCAGAACTAGAGTTCAGAATAATGACTATAAAGATACTAGCTAGGCTTGAAAAAAGCACAAAAGACACTAGAGAATCCCTGGAGAAATAAAAGAACTAAAATCCAACCAAGTTGAAATCAAAAAGGCTATTAATGAGATGCAATCAAAAGTGGAAGCTCTAACTGCTAGGATAAATGAGGCAGAGGAGAGAATTAGTGATATAGAAGACAAAATGATGGAGAATAAAGAATCTGAGAAAAAGAAAGATAAACAACTACTGGATCGTGAAGGGAGAAATGGAAAGATAAGTAATATGGTAAAGCAAAGGAATATTAGAATAATTGGGATCCCAGAAGAAGGTGGGGGGGGGGGGGCAGGTAGAAGGATATTGGAGCAAATTATAGTAGATAATGTCCCTAATCTGGGGAAGGAAGCAGCCTTCAAGTCCAGGAACCACAGAGAATCTCCCCCTTAAAATCAATGAAAATGGAGCGCCTGGGTGGCTCAGTGGGTTAAAGCCTCTGCCTTTGGTTCAGGTCATGATCTCAGGGACCTGGGATGGAGCCCCGCATCGGGCTCTCTGCTCAGCAGGGAACCTGCTTCTCCTCCTCTCTCTGCCTGCCTCTCTGCCTACTTGCCATCTCTGTCTGTCAAATTTAAAAAAAAAAAAAAATCTTAAAAAAAAATCAATGAAAGTAAGTCAACACGTTGACATATAATAGTGAAACTTGCAAATCTCAGAGACAAAGTGAGAAGCCTGGAAGCAGTTTAGGACAAGAGGTCCATAGCTACAAGGATAGAAACATTAGACTGGCAGCAGATCTATCCACAGAGACCTGGGAGGCCAGAAAGTACTGGCAGGGTGCTAAATAAGAAAAATGTGCAACCAAGAATACTTTATTCAGTAAGAATATCACTCAAAATAGAGATTAAAAAAAGCTTCCAGGAAAAAGAGAAATGAAAAATTTGTGATCACTAAACCAGCACTGCAAAAAATATTAAAGGGGATCCTTTAAGTGAAGAGAGAGCCCAAAAGTAACATAGACCAGAAAGGAACAGAGAAATATACAGACAGAGACTTTACAGGTAATACAATAGCACTAAATTCAAATCTTTCAATGGTTACCCTGGATGTAAATGGGCTAAATGCCCCATCAAAAGACATAGGATATCTGGTTGGATAAAAAAGCAAGACTCATTGATATGGTGTCTGCAAGAGACTCATTTTAGACCCAAAGACACTTCCAGATTTAAAGTGAGGGGATGGAAAACCATTTATCATGCTAATGGACATCAAAAGAAAACTGGGGTGGTAATCCTTCCATCAAACAAATTAGATTTTAAACCAAAGACTGTAATAAAAGATGAGGAAGTATACTGTATCATAATTAAAGGGTCTATCCAACAAGAAGATCTAATAATTGTAAATATTTATACCCCTAACATAGGTGCAGCCAATTATGTAAGCCAATTAATAACAAATCAAAGAAACACATTGATAATAATGCAGTAATAGTAGGGGACTTTAACACCCCCCCTCATTGTAATAGATAATCTAAGCAGAAGATCGACAAGGAAACAAGGGCTTTGAATGACACACTGGACCAGATGGACTTCACAGATATATTCAGAGCATCCCATCCTAAATTAATAGAATACACATTCTTCACACATGGAACATTCTCCAGAATAGGTCACATCCTGGGTCACAGATCAGTCTCAACTGGTATCAAAAGTCTGGGATCATTCCCTGCATATATTCAGACCACAGTGTTTTGAAAATGGAACTCAATCACAAGAAGAAAGTTGGAAAGAACTCAAATACATGGGAGCTAAAGAACATCCTACTAAAGAATGAATGGTCAACCAGGAAGTTAGAATCTAAAACAATTCATGGAACAAGTGAAAACAAAAACACAAGTGTTCAAAACCTTTGGGATGCAGCAAAGGCGGTCCTAAGAGGGAAGTAGATAACAGTGCAAGCCTTTCTCAAGAAACAAGAAAGGTATCAAATAAGCAGCCTAACCCTACACCTAAAGGAGCTGGAGAAAGAACGGCAAATAAAGCCTACACCCAGCAGGAGAAGAGAATAAAGGTCAGAGCAGAAATCAATGAAATAGAAACCAAAAGAACAGTAGAACAGACCAACAAAACTGGGATCTGGTTCTTTGAAACAATTAATGATTAATAAACTGATGGCCTGACTTATCAAAAAGAAAAGAGAAAGGACCAAAATAAATAAAATGAAAGAGGAGAGATCACAATACACACCAAAGGAATACGAACAATTATAAGAACATATAACGAGTAACTATATGCCAACAAATTAGGCAATCTGGAAGAAATGGATGCATTCCTAGAGAGGTATGAACTACCAAAACTAAGCCAGGAAGAAACTGAAAACTTGAACAGACCCATAACCAGAAAAGAATTTTTTTTTAATTTTTTAAGATTTTATTTATTTATTTATCTGTCAGAGAGAGAGAGAGCACAAGCAGGCAGAGTGGCAGGCAGAGGCAGAGAGAGAAGCAGGCTCCCCACTGACCAAGGAACCCAATGTGGGACTCAATCCCAGGACTCTAGGATCATGACCCTAGCCAAAGGCAGTGGCTTAACCAACTGAGTCACCCAGGTGTCCAAACCAGCAAGGAAATTGAAGCAGTCATCAAAAATCTCCCAAGTAGGAAGAGTCCAGAGTCAGATGGCTTCCCAGGGGAATCCTACCAAACATTTACAGCAAAATTAATGCCTATTCTTCTGATGCTGTTTCAAAAAATAGAAATAGAAAGAAAACTTTTCAACTCTTTCTAAGGCCAGCATTACCTTGATCCCCAAATCAGACAAAGACCCCACCAAAAAGGAGAATTACTGACCAATATCCCTGATGAACATGGATGCAAAAATTCTCACCAAAATATTAGCCAATAGGATCCAACAATACATTAAAAGGATTATTCAGCACTACCAAGTGGGACTTCTGGGCTGCAAGTTTGGTTCAACATCCACAAATCAACCAAAATGATAAATCAGATTAATAAAAGAAAGGACAGAGCCATATGATACTCTCAACAGATGCAAAAAGAAATGTGACAAAATATAGCATCCTTTCTTGATTAAAACTCTTCACAGTGGGGCGCCTGTGTGACTCAGTGGACTGAAGCCTCTTTTCCAGCTCAGGTCGTGATCCCGGGGTCCTTTGATCGAGTCCCGCATCAGGCTCTCTGCTTGGCGGGGAGCCTGCTTCTCCGTCTCTCACTGCCTACTTGTGATCTCTGTCTGTCAAACAAATAAATAAAATCTTAAAAAAAAAAAAAAACGCTTCACAGTGTAGGGCTACAGATATGATACCTCAATATCATAAAAGCCATATACAAAAGCCCACTGTGAATATCATTCTCAATGGGGAAAAATTGAGAGTTTTCCCCCTAAGGTCAGGAAGATGGCAGGTTTGTCCACTCTCAACACTGTTGTTCGACGTAGTCCTAGAAGTCCTAACCTCAGCAATCAGATAATACAAAGAAATAAAAGGCATCCAAATCAGCAAAGAAGTAAAACTCTCACTTTTTGCAGATGACATGATACTCTGTGGAAAACCCAAAAGACTACACCCCAAAATTGCTAGCACTCATGCTGGAATTCAGCAACATGGCAGGATATAAAATCAGTGCACAGAAATCAGTTGCATTTCTATACATGAACAATGAGACAGAAGAAAGAGAAATTAAGAAGTCGATCCCATTTACCATTGCACCCAAAACTGTAAGATACTTAGGAATAAAGCTAACCAAAGAGGCAAAGGATCTGTACTCAGAAAACTATAGGGAACTCATGAAAGAAATTGGAGAAAACACAAAGAAATGGAAAAATGTTCCATGCTCATGGATTGGAAGAACAAATGGAGCAATCTTTGCATTCAGTGCAATCCCTATCAAAATACCATCAACTGGTTTCACGGGGCCAAGACAAATAATCTTAAAATTTGTATGGAACCAGAAAATACCCCAAATAGCCAAAGGAATGTTGAAAAAGAAACCAAAGCTGGTGACATCACAATCCCAAACTTCAAGCTCTATTACAAAGCTGTAATCATCAAGATGGTATGGTACTGGCACAGAAACAGACATGTAGATCAATGGAACAAAATAGAGAACCAAGAAATGGACCCTCAACTCTAGGGTCAATTAATCTTTGACAAAACAGGAAAGACTATCCAGTGGAAAAAAGACAGTCTCTTTAACAAATGGTGTTGGGGAAATTGGATAGCCACATGCAGAAGAATTACACCATACACAAAAGCAGACTCAAAATGGACCTAAATGTGAGACAAGAATCCATCAAAATCCTAGAGGAGAAAACAGGTAGCAAACTCTGTGCCTCAGCTGCCTCAATTTCTTGCTAGACACAGCTCCAAAGACAAGGGAAACAAAGCCAAAAATGACCTATTGGGACTTTATCAAGACAAGAAGCTTTTGCACAGTAAAGCAAACAGTTGACAAAATTAAAAGATAACTGAAAGAATGAGAGAAGATATTTGTAAATGTCTTATCAGACACCACCTTAAACCAGTCAGAATGGCTAAAATTAACAAGTCAGGAAACAACAGATGTTGGCAAGGATGCAGAGAAAGGGGAACCCTCTCACACTGTCGGTGGGAATGCAAGCTGGTGTAGCCACTCTGGAAAATAGTGTGGAGGTTCTGCAAAAAGTTGAAAATAAAGCTACCCTGTGACCAGCAATTGTACTACTATAGGTTTACCCCCAAAGATAACAAATGTAGTGATCCAAAGTGGGACGTGTACCCCAATGTTTATAGCAGCCATGTCCACAATAGCCAGATTGTTGAAAGAGCCCAGTTGTCCATTGACAGATGATGGATAAAGAAGTGGCATATATATATATATATATATATATATATATATCATTTTTGATGGCTGTGTAATATTACATACTAAATACTACACAGCCATCAAAAATGAAATCTTGCCATTTGTAGCAATGTGGATGGTATTAGAGGGTATTATCCTAAAGGAAATAAGTCAACAGAGAAAGACAGTTATCATATGATCTCACTGATGTGTGGAATTTAAGAAACAAGGCAGAGGATCATAGGGAAAGAGAGGAAAAAATGAAACAAGACGAAATCAGAGAGGGAGACAAACCATAAGTGACTGAATCATGGGAGACAAACTGAGAATTGCTTGGAGGCGGGGTGGTGAGAGGGTGGGGGAACTGGGTAATAGACATTAAGGAGGGAATGTAATGTAATGAACACTGGGTATTATATAAGCCTGATGACTCACTGACCTCTACCTCTGAAACTAATAATATATTACATTTTAATTAATTGAATTTAAATGAAAAATAATTTTTTTTTAAAAAGAAGGAAGGGCACCTGTGTGGCTCAGTTGGTAAAGCAACTGCCTTCAGCTCAGGTCATGATCCTGGAGTCCTGGGATCGAGTGCCACATCAGGCTCCAGCTCCATGGGGAGTCTGCTTCTCCCTCTCACCTTCTCCCCTCTCATGCTTTCTCTCACTCTCTCAAATAAATAAATAAAATCTTGGGAAAAAAAATAAAAGAATGGCCAAAAGAAGTTCTCTAAACAAAAGGAAAATGATAAAAGAAAGAACCTTGAAGCATCAGGAAAGAAGAAAGAACATGGCAAGTAAAAATACGGGTACATACAATAGACATTTCTCTGAGTTTTTAAAATTATATTTGCTGGTTTTAAAAAAGTATAACACTGGTGTGGTTTTGAATGTATGCAGGAGAAATATTTAAGACAACTATATTATAAAGCAGGGGAAAAGAAATGAGATATAAAAGAGGTAAGAAGTTATACACTTCGCTCAGAGTGGTAAAATAAGGACACAGTAGAAACTTCAACCGAGGGACATTCTACAAAATCCCAGTTAGTCTGGGAGCCGAAGGAAACATGATGGCTAAATGTATTGTGATTTCCAGGATGAGATGCTGAAGTAGAAAAAAGATATTAGATTTTTAAAAACTGAGAAATCTGAATAAAGTACAGACTTCAGTTTAAAATAATGTATGAATATTAGTTCATTAATTGTGGCAGATTTACCATACTAATGTTTATAATAAGTATATGAGTCTATGAAAACTCACTCTACTATCTTTGCAGTTTCTCTGTAAATGTATAACTATTTAAAAATTAAGTTTCCTTTACAAAATTGCTACATCATAAAAAAAATCTTATCTTTTAGCAGAAAAAGCATAAGGATGAATCAAATGGCCTTTTTTTTTTTTAAAGTAGCCCAGCATGGAGCCCAGCCCATAGCCTGAACTCATGACCCCTAGATCAAGACACTGAGATCAAGACCTGAGCTGAGATCAAGAGTTAGACATTTAACTCAGTCACCCAGATGCCCCCAAATATTCTCTTAACAGTCAAAGGAAGGAAGGTTTTCTCACCTCTCTGTCCATGATCATCATCATCATTATCCATTTTAACTATAACATATAGAAAGTAACATACTTGCGATCCACACAGCACCTAAATTAACAGATCTTAATCTTTTGCCACCCATGTTTTGGGACTTTTGTTTCTTTTTTGTTTCAGCTGAAGCTCTAGATCTTTATCTCTCTTTCCATTTTATCCCCAGAGGTAACCACTATCTTGAGGTTATCATTCCTATTCATATTTTAAACTTTCATTACATGTGTTCACATCCAGATTCAATGTGGCATTATTTTGGGTATGTGTGTGTACTTGATGATACCCCACTGTTCTTAACCATTTACAACATTGTTTAGATTTAACATTGTTAAATAGTTCACTCATTTTAATATCTGCCTGGCTTTAAGGTATGGTGGGGGTGCCCTGGTGACTGAGTCAGTTAAGCATCTGCCTTTGACTGAGGTCAAGATCCCAGGTCCTGGGATCAAGCCCCTTGTCAGGCTCTGTGCTCAGCAGGGAGTCTGTTTCTCTCTCTCCTCCTCCCCACTGCTCGTGCTTGAGCATGTGCTCTCTCTCTCTCTCTCAAACAAATAAATAAATATTGTTTGAATTTTAAAAATAAATAAATAATAAAGTATGGTAGTACATGTAAAACTGTCTATAATTTGTTTATTAATTATACTATTTTTGTATGGTAGGTTATTTCCACTTCTTGGGCCATTCTTCAAAAAATTTCCTTTCTAAAATTTGTTTAAAATTCAGACTCAAGAAAAAACAATCTGAGAACTACATTAAGTAAAAAACAACTTCTTTGTATATTTCTTTTGTGTGTGAGAGAGCAACATGAAAGTTGTGGACATTTCATTTTTAGAAACAATAACAGGAAACATAACACTTTTAAAGTAAATATCTCAAAAGCAAAGTATACAGCTTGGTTCATTTCATGACCAGAAAAAGAGCCATGAGTACTTTCAGTTTCTAAATTATACTTTATCTTTACTTATCTTAATTTTTTTCAACAAGCCTGCATTGCTCTAATAAACTAATATCAAAGTTGCTTTTTGAAATAAATTATTTTCTTTTATATTTTTGATATATCGTTGTCACCCTAACACAGTGGAATTTTAATTGAATACAAACTCCTATTTGGTGGGACTTATTCTTTAGGTGTGAGATAAAGGTCCAAACTAATCCTGCCCCACACTGAAGGAGACAGCATGGTACTCACCTTCATTTTTATTTGACCTGAGTATTATCAGGTCAGGAAGCAATCAGTTCACTTCCTATTGGCAATTGTGACCCATCAAATGGCCTCTACCCATCTCATTACATCAGTTAGACTTGAGGAGGTTGGATTTTATCCTGTAGAGGATTTTTTTTTTAAGATTTTATTTATTTAACAGAGAGAGAGCATGAGCTGGGGGTGGAGCAGAGGGAGAGGGAGAAGCAGACTCTCCAATGTGCAGTGAGCCCAACAAGGGGCTTGATCCCAGGACCCTGAGATCATGACCTGAGCCAAAGGCAGATACTTAACTGACTAAGCCAACCCAGGTTCCCCTGTAAAAGATATTATTAAGTGTTCTAAGGATACTTAGTTCTTCTGTAATGCATCAAGAGAAGGGTTTAAAAACACATGTAGTAACAGTGACTGTAAGAGTGCCATCCATCTGCTACACACAAAGCAGTCTTTTTAAAGGTAATGGATATGGGGCATCTGGGTGGCTCAGTTGGTTGAGTGTCTGCCTTCAGCTCAGGTCATGATCCTAGGGTCCTGGGATTAAGTCCCACATCAAGATCCCTGCTCAGCGGGGAGCCTGCTTCTCCCTCTTCCTGCTGCTCCCCCTGCTTGAGCGCTCACTCTCTTTCTCACTCTCTCTCTCTCTCTGTCAAATAGGTTAATAAAAATCTTTTTTTTTAAGATTTCATTTACCTATTTAACCAAGAGAGAGAGATCACAAGTAGGCAGGGGGGGGGACCAGGCTCCCTGCTCAGGGAGCACTATACGGGGCTCAATCCCAGGACCCTGGGATCATGACCTGAGCCGAAGGCAGAGGCTTAACCCACTGAGCCACCCAGGAGCCCTGATAAATAAAAATCTTTAAAAAAAGGGGGGGGGGTGAATGGATGTGATTGCATTCATTGTAATTCATTTAGAGATTTTTTTTTAAAGATTGTATTTACTTATTTGACAGAGATCACAAGGAGGCAGAGAGAGAGGGGAGGAAGCAGGCTCCTTGCTGAGCAGAGAAGCACAATGTGGGGCTCGATCCCAGGACCCCGGAATCATGACCTGAGCCAAAGGCAGAGGCTCTAACCCACTGAGCCACCCAGGTGCCCCTAAAGAATTTTTTTAACAAATGTAGTAAAGGGGTGCCTGAATGTCTCAGTGGGTTAAACATCTGACTCTTGATTTTGGCTCAGGTCACAATCTCAGGGTTGTGAGATTAAATGCCACATGGGGCTTGGCGCTAAACATGGAGCCTCTTAAGACTTTATCTCTCCCTCTCCCACATCAGGCTCTCTGCTCAACTGGGAGCCTGCTTCCTCCTCTCTCCCTGCCTGCCTGTCTGCCTACTTGTGATCTTATCTGTCAAATAAATAAATACAATCTTAAAAAAAAAAAAGAACAAAAAAAATGGTACGTTCTGGAAGCCTGATGTTACTGCTTCTATCCCACTTATCTTCTGACTCACTTCCTAGAATCACCCTCCACCCATAATCCCAGGTTTACCATGGAAGTAGTCACCTTGTACCGTCATGCTACTGTTCCCTGACTACGGTCAATGAGGATACACCTAATGCGTTGGAACATTACTCTCTTCTGAGATATTCTGGGAGCCCCGAGCTGGTGAGAGCCCAAGCTTGGGCCCGCAACATGTAAATCTCAGCAGTTACTGGTTTTCAGTCATGTGGACTGGGGAAATGGTCTGCGCTCAAAGGAAGAGTAAGGCTAAGGTGTGGACAGAAATGGAAAGAAACAAGAAGAGAGCCCGTTGTTTTAACTTCAGTTTATTCTTGATGCTCCTTTGCACTCCTGATCTTGAGTTCCATCAGGGACCACCCCCGCCCCAGCTTCTTTTAATTATTTCCCTTCTTGCTTGAGCTAGTTAGAGTAGGTTTCTGTTATTTGCAGCTGAAGGAATGTGTAGGACACATGCTCAGAAAAGCCAAGGAAGCTGTGAGGACAGAAAAGTGGTCATTATATCAAGTGACAGGAGTAAAGAACCTTGTGATTCAAGACACCCACTTCATCCTTCTAGAGACCTTGCTTTTACACCAAAACAATGAAGGAGTTGAATTACGTGATCACAGTAGCACAGCTGACCCTTGAACAACAGAGGTTTGAACTGCGTGGGTCCACTTACATGCAATCTTTTGTCAATACAGTACAGTGTTATAAATGCATTTTTTTCTTCTTTAAGATTTTCTTCCTTTTTTTTTTTTTTTGGAGTAGTTGGCACATGATATTATATTAGTCTCAGGTGTACAACATAGTGGTTCAACAACTCTGTACCTATGCCAGGCTCACACAAGTGTAGCCGTCATCTGGCACCATACAATGCTATTACAATACCATTGACTAGGTTCCCTACCCTGTATCTTTTATTCCTGAGACCTATTCATTCCATACCTGGAAGCCTGCACCGTCCGCTTCCGGTCACCCCTTTTGCCCATCCCCCTCCACTCTCTTATGATTTTCTTAACATTTTGTTTTCTCTAAGTTACTTTACTGTAAGAATGCAGCATACAATACATGTAACACATGAAGTACATGATAACAAACTGCTTATGTTATCAGTAAGGTTTCTAGCCACCAGTCAGCTTTTAGTGGTTTTTTATGAGGGGGTCTAAAGGATTATATACAGATTTTTGACTGTGCTGGAGTTAGCACCCCTAATCCTCAAGTTGTTCAAGGATCAACTGTGCTTTTAAAAATCTTGTTCCAATTCCTTCTGGCCCTCCTGGTTTCTAAAGCAAAATCCATAGTTATTGTTCCCTGGTAAGTAATGTGTCATTTCCATGGCTGCTTTTAAGGTTTTTTTCCTTTATTTTGAAACTGCTATGATGTGGCACGGCTGGGTTTTTTTTTTAAGGCTTATCCTGTTTTGGATTCACTGAGCTTTTTGCATATGTAGCTTTATGTAACCCATCAAATTTGAGCATTTCAGCCATGATTTCTTCAAGCATTTTTTCTGTACCACATTCTTTCTTTCTTTCTTGGACTCTGATGACAAATATTAGACTTTTTCCCCCCTTTATTATTTTTTCATAGACCCCTGTATCTTTGTTCAGTTTTTCAATTTTTTTTTTCTATGTTGCAAATAACAGATGTGAGTATGTGAAGGATCTTGAGATAGGAAGTCTATTCTGGATTATCTGGGTGGGCCCAAAGTAATCACAAGCATCCTTATAAAAGGAAGACAGGACTATGGGGGACAAAAAAGGTCTACAACAGAAGCTGTGTTTGGGGTGATGTGCTTTGAAACTGGAGAAAGGGACCATAAGCCAAGAATGAAGGTAGCCTCTAGAAGCTGGAAGAGGGGGGCGCCTGGGTGGCTCAGTGGGTTAAGGCCTCTGCCTTCAGCTCAGGTCATGGTCTTAGGGTCCTGGATCAAGCCCCTCATTGGGCTCTCTGCTCAGCAGAGAACCTGCTTCCTCCTCTCTCTCTCTGCCTGTCTCTGCCTACTTGTGATCTCTCTCTCTGTCAAATAAATAAATAAAATCTTAAAAAAAAAAAAAAGCTGGGAGAGGCAAGGAAATGGATTCTTCTCCTGAGCCTCCAAAAGAAATGCAGTCCTGCTGACATCTTTATCTTAACCCTGTAAGAGTAACTTCTGATGTCTGATCCTCATGACTGTAAGATATGACATTCGTTTTGTTTTAAATCACTATATTTGTAGTAATTTGTTATAAAAGCAATATGAAACAAATAGAATTCATGCAGTAACTTAAATTTTTTTTTTGATTACTGTTATTACTATTTGGATCTTTCTGTTTTCTGTTTCTTCACCAAGACTTCATCCTCTCCTTCGTTTCAGGAATATTCATACTTATGACAATTTTATAATAATTGCTTTAATGTCTTTTTTTTTTTTTAGGTAATTCCAACATCTGTGTCATTTTAGTATTGCTGTCTGTTCATTGTTTTTTTTTTTTCCCAAGTGAGTTGAGATTTCCTTTTTTTTTTTTTTAATATGCCAAGTAATTTTGGATTGTATCTGGACATTTGATGTTATGTTGTTTAAATCCATTGGAAAATGTTGATATTTTTTTTTTAAGATTTTATTTATTTATTTGACAGAGAGAGATCACAGTAGACAGAGAGGCAGGCAGAGAGAGAGGGAAGCAGGCTCCCTGCTGAGCAGAGAGCCCGATGTGGGACTCGATCCCAGGACCCTGAGATCATGACCTGAGCCGAAGGCAGAGGCTTAACCCACTGAGCCACCCAGGTGCCCCCATTTTTTTTGTTCTTGACACACAATTACCCTAAGGTGTATAGCAAGGTGTTGGAACATATTTTCTAGGTTTACTGATTTTATAAAATCTACTCATTTGTATATTTTGTCATTAGTTAAATAAAGTTTTCTGGTTTTCTCTTTCACTAGACTATTGAAATAAATCTTGTTATAATCTTGCATGGTGTTGGCATGGAACATTTACCCTTTTCTTCTCACATTTCCACCAAGGGGAGGGAACGTCTCCTGCCAGAAGGATATATAGTCTTTGTCCCCTCTCCCTCTTCCCAAGCAAAAAGTGATTTCACTGCTTGGTAAGAATGCAGAATAAGCTCTCAATGCTCCCGCTTTGGGAATGGCCAGTCATCCAGACTCCTCCTGAGCAACCCTGTTCCTACAAGAGAGACCCAGAGATGCCTGGCTGTGTCAGAAACTAGCTAGCTAAATTCAGCTCAGGGAAGATGTATTGGGAAATGCATCTGGCTGAGATCCAAACCACCTTCTCTCTGTCAGCTCTTCCAGTAAGGAAGCTCCTCTTGATCCCCAGATCAAGAGTTGTTGAACCTTGTTGATGCTTGTGTCTGCTTCCTTGTGTTCCTTCCTGAACCTTGTTGATGCTTGTGTCTGCTTCCCCATTACTTGCCCCCTTTCAAACCTTAACACGTAGTTGTTCACTTATAGAAAAAACAATTGTTCTTCTTTGTGGAGCTATATTACCATCTTGCAGCCTTTTGTGATTTGTATGAGACATTTCGTACTTTTCCTTGTAGATCACAGCTTTTGTTCCCAGTGGTCACATTTGCTGATTTAGGGACATCTAGATAAGTAAGGTATTCATGAGCTGACTTTGAAAGAACTGCTTTATTCTTAGGCACATACTCTCTATACTCCCCCCTGTTTTTATATTCTATTCATTTCCTCTCCTCCTTAGGAAAAGAAGCCTTTTTGAAGAACTGGGATCTTTTTGAAGAACTTCTTTGTGGGATCAAATGCTATCTCAAACTATCTTTAATGCATTTTTGTGGCTAGAAGTTCCTATGATTCTGTATTTAAATTGATCTATCTTAATTTCCTTTATCTAAATTCCTTAGATTCAAAGTCAGAAGACCTGGCTCTAAGCTTTGGTTCTGCCATCCACTAGCTGTGTGACCTCCTGGCTCCTTTTCCTCTTCTATAATTTGAGAGAGCTGGCATAGCTGGAGTAGACAACAGTGAGGCAGGGAAACTGAAAAGGCTCCATTTCTGCTGTTTTCCTGCTAGGCCCTATTTACTCTCATTCTATATTTCACCTGGCATCTGAGTAAAAACCAGAGAAGCTGCATTCCCACTCCAAGGGGGAAACAAGAGAGTTAAGCATTCTCTGAGTTTCGTCCTTGACCCCCAAACACCTGACAATGACTAAGAGCTGGGTCCCAAACATGTTCTAGAACATTAGCTTCAAACAAACCTAAGCTGACGCTGGCATCAACGCTCCCTACCTTCAGCAGTTAAGGAAATAGCACCTATAATTCACTGGTCACTGACCTTTGGTCGGACCCTATCCTGGATTCCTGAAGGAACACGTATCCGGGACCCCTTTCCAATGGAAACCCTTAATTCTCAACAACCCCTAACTGCCCCACCTCCAACTCTCTTTTCCTTTCCGAGTCTCCCAGACACACCATCTGCTATTCTCGGTCACTCAAGCTACTCCTTGAACTCCTTTCACTTTCCTCTTGCTCTCCTTTTACTTCTATCCTGTGCAAAGCCAAGGAGCCTCTTGGCTGGGTCTGCGGGACCCCCTTCTGGATCCTTGGTCCCAGGATCTCAGGTGAGGTCCCTTCCCAACCTAACAACCCATCATTTAATATTTCCAATAATGTCATGCCCCATCAGGTGGAAAGAGAAAGAATTTAGGATTCATATGGACTAAAGGTCTAAACTACATTTATCCTTTAGTAATCTATTAGTAGTTTACATAGTAATAGAGGTAAAACCTCCTAAAATAACCTGTTTGGATACAGAGGAGAGAAACCCAGATTATAAACCTTTGCTATTAAAGACTCTGCTGACTTGACCTGGAGGGCTCAAAGCACCAAGGAATGGAAAGGAAATTTCTTTTGCCCAGGGTGCAACCTAGGAGCCCAGAAAAGCTGCCCGCAGGGGTTAACTGGTTTCCAAACATCATTACAGAGGTCAATAGCCTCATGGTTGACCTTTGACTAGGGAGTAGAATGGCAACAATTAAGGACCTGTTTGCCTGAACCCCACCCTAAGCCTGAGACCTGATTCTGCCTCCAGGTGCTTCCTGCCAACCCGGGGACGCCTGGGCCAACCTGAAGGACTCTGAACTTGGTTGGTCTGTAAGAAAGAAGTTGAGACTAAAAGATTTGTTTTTTGGTTTTTCAAGAGTAGGTCACTTAAGCGACTGAGCCACTAAGGCACCCAAGATCTGATATTTTTATTAGAACTTTTTTTCCCCATTATGGAATATAAAATTGAAAAATACAGAACACATGCCAAATCCTACCATTCAGTTTCAGCCACCATTAATGTCTTGATGTGTTCTTTCTTTCTTTTCTTTTTTTTTTTTTTTTAAGTAGGCTCCTAACTGGGCGTGGTGCTCCCACACAGGCGAACTCACCACCCTAAGCTGAAGAGCTGAGCTGAGATCAAGCTTCAGATGCTCAAACCACTGAGCCTCCCAGACGCCCCTTGGTGTGTGTCATTTATCCACTGATTCATTTAAAACAAATATCACTTATGGCTGTCTGGTGGGCAGTGTGAAGCCCTGAGGAATCCAGAGGTAAAGTCAACGGACACTTCCCAGAACCTGTAGCATTTCTGTCCGATCTTTCCTCAGTAATTTTGTGTATAAGCAAAAGTGCTTGAAACTTCTCTCCAATTACAGAAACGGTTCCACCTCTCTCTTCTGTAGTTCTGCTCCTTGAAAGACCCTGTCGAGCCCCGTCCAGGACCACCTTAGGCTTGGACTGATGCACTCTGGTGACTGTGGCAGAAGCTAGTGGTGGCCCATATCCCCCAGCCCCTCTGAGACAACCTGCAGTTGCTGTGGACGGTTCCCAACATGCTGATGGCATCCCCCCTCTATGTTCTCAAACCTAATTCTTTATCACTCTCAAGTTTTCTGAAATCAATTATTAACAGTCTTTGTTCCCATGTATGTCATTGCTCTGTGTGTCCACTATGTCTTGACAGCCATCCTAGCAAGGGGACAGTTGAGGAGGTGGGGGAAGTAGAAGTGTACTGGGGCTAGATTTTTACCCTAGATTGTGTGTGTGTATGTGTGTGTGTGTGCATGTTTAAATCTACTCTTCCGGGATGCCTGAGAGGCTCCGTTGGTTGGACGACTGCCATCAGCTCAGGTCATGATCCCGGAGTCCCGGGATCGAGTCCCGCATCAGGCTCCCAGCTCTATGGGGAGTCTGCTTCTCCCTCTGACCTTCTCCTTGCTCATGCTCTCTCTCACTGTCTCTCTCTCAAATAAATAAATAAACTCTTAAAAAAATAAAAAAAATAAATCTACTCTTCCTTTTTTAAATTGGGAAAATACATACCTATGTTTAGAAAAGATATTTATCAAATAGACATCTGCACCCTTAATCCCCTTCCCCAGAAGCAACAGTTGCCAACATTCTGAGGTGTTTTCCCAGAAATATTCTAGGTATAAAAAGCATAGAAATTGAATATAGATTCCCTTTTTTATGTAAAAGATGGCATAATATACACTTTACACTTTACCATATATAGGGGGATTCACCTCAAAATAGAGTCATCTCACTTTTTTTCCACAGCGATGTTCAGTTGTTTGGAAATGTCCCTTTCGAATGGACATTTTGGTGGTTTAATTCATTTGCTATCACGAACAACTGCCTTGAACATCCTTGTACACACATTTTTTTATATATGTATCACTACACTTCTCTCAACAATGAATATAATCAGTATCTTGTCTTTTGATAATTAGTAGGTGACGGAATATTTTTTTTTAAGATTTTTTATTTATTTATTTGACAGAGAGAAATCACAAGTAGATGGAGAGGCAGGCAAAGAGAGAGAGAGAAGCAGGCTCTCTGCTGAGCAGAGAGCCCGATGCGGGACTCCCCAGGACTCTGAGATCATGACCTGAGCCGAAGGCAGCGGCTTAACCCACTGAGCCACCCAGGCGCCCCGGTGACGGAATATTTTATTTCATTTTTTTACTTTTTTCTTTTTTTTGTTTTCTTATTTTTGTCTGTTTTTTCTTTTTTATTTCAATGTGGTTTTTTTTTGTTGTTGTTGTTGTTTTTGTTTTTTTTGACAGAGAGAGACACAGCGAGAGAGGGAGCACAAGTTAGGGGAGTGAGAAAGTGAGAAGCAGGCTCCCCGCCGAGCAAGGGGCCCAGTGTGGGACTCGATCTCAGGACCTTGAGATCATGAGCCAAAGACAGATGCTTAACAACTGAGCCACCCAGGTGCCCCTCAATGTGTATTTTTTATATGTTTATCAAACTATTGATAATTCTTTTTCAGTAAGAGACTTTTTCTATTTTTTGCCTATTTTCTATCTTACCGATGTAGGATAAAAATCTCTTACGTTAAGGCTGGCCCTCTACTCAAGCATCATGCTACAAACATGTTGTCTTTCACCTTTTCACTGCAATGTGCTTTTCCTCCCCAATTTATAGCGTTTTAGACAGCCTAATTTTTTTTTTTTCTGCTTTCTGGGTTTTGTGTCATATTTAGAAAAGCCATCCTTACTTCAAAACTATTTCTCCCAGCATTTTTCCAGGTTCTTGGTTAAATTTAAGAGTCCAGAAATTATTCTAGGCCAGAAATCAGCCCTAATGTATGTCTTTTCTGCATTGGCTCTGGGATCCATGATCCAGATTTCCCAGGTCCCTGGCTTACTGGCACATTGCTCGTTGTGACCTGGGACCCTCAAGCCCTCTCCTGTACACCGAGTTCTTGGTTCAGACCCCAGGGGGAAGCTGTGCAGACCATTCTCACTGGGGCCCATGGGTTCCAGGTGGCCCCACGGGGAGCTGGATGCCCATGTGACTCAGTCACAGACTGTCGCGCTTCCTCTGTAAATTCAGCTGGCTCCGGTCCCCTCTCCCCTCCCATCCCTGCTGCTGAGCCTTGCCAGCCCTTCTCTGAGGCAATTTGCATCATGCAGCAACTGTAGGACTCTTGAGGTCTGCCTCCCTGAGCCATGGTCTGCGCAGCTCTCCCCGTGCTCCTCCTGGCCATGACTCTGCCCCCGCTGCGGTCTCCAGCTGCGCAAGTATCCCAACCGGTGAGTAAGACTGGGGCGAGGACCCAGGGAAGGTCTCCAGAGCTGACACGGGGGCCTGTCAGTGTGAGAGGCAACCAGTGTGGATGAAGGGACAGGTAGAGGAGCAAGGACTGAAGGGAGAGGAAGTAATGTAGAAAAAGAGAGGCCAGTTTCTTATAAAAGTCTCTGAAAGGTGAGTCTTGTTTTCCAGGGAATGGGAGAGCTTTTGTTTGAGAGTCACTGTGAACTCCAGGGATGCCAGCTGCACTTGGGATGAAGGCTCTCCCAGTCAAGCTTACAATTTAAAAATGGAAAGAAAAGAAGAATTTTCCAGAGTTGGGAACCATGGGCATAGAGGACAGGAGAGAATCTGAAGACAGCGAAGTCGAGATAGCACTTTGGGATCTCTGTTTTCTCCCTGGAAGACATCTGCATCTCTATCCATATCCATATCGGGGACCTTTTTTAGATAGTGTGCACGTTCATATACAATTTCGAGAGAGGGAGGAGTTAGTGAGGAAATGATTTATAGGAACGAGAGACGAAGGGAAGATGCTGCCTTGTGCTCACCCTCGTGGCAACTCCTATGGAGAGAACAGAATTTCCCAAGCCGCTGGGCCCCAGCCGGCTCTGCCCAGCCCTCCCCGATGGCGTTCCAGATACTGCCATTTCAATTAGCCTAGAGGCCCAGGGACAGGTAAATTCAGGAAGGAATTAAGCAAAGCATGTTGACTCTCTAGGGTGTGCCGGGTTCTGGGTTCAGGTGGGATTTGCAGGCCCCGGCGGAGTCCTCGGGGCTGCAGCCCTGGTGCCTCCTACCGGAAGCTTGCGTTCCTCTCCTGATGTGCCTGCTTGGGTCTAGCCTAGGCGAAAGAAGAGCTTCAAAGAGATGGAGACATGCCAAATGACTCAGGCTGGCCTGAGTTCCCTAGGGAGGAAGGTGTGTCTGGGAGAAACCTGGGGTCAGCCTCCTCTCAGAGGTCTCTCCTCTGTGCTCTGTTCCAGGCACAGAGTCAGGCTGGAGGGGAATCGGGGCAGCCATTGGACCAAAGGAGTGGAGAAGGTGGTGAGTGGACGGAGTGGACAGGAGGAGGAGGAGGGAGTGGAGGGAGGGCTGGGGAGAGGACAGGGAGCAGGGGATGAGGCTGAAGAAGGCCCCCAGAGGGCTGGAATCATGGCTGCTCATGGCGGACACACAGATCCAGAGGCCAGTTCTCTAGCTGTGAGGCCTTGAGAAAATCATTCCCCTTGGAGAGCCTCGTCTATAAATGAGGGTTTCGGGGAGGGTAACATGGAGCTGTGTGTGGATGCACCGTGGCTAGTGAAGGGTTACAGCTCTCTCGAGTCTTGTCAGCTCCTAGCTGGGCTGTGGGAGGTGGGATCTGCCTGGGGTCCGGGTAGGGACCAGTCAGGTATGGGAGGCAGAAGGGGACCAGCCCATAGCCTTGCGGCCTCTCCTCTCCAGCTGCCCCCCTCTGCTCCTGTAGAATCAGTCCTGGCCTCGGTCTATGTACAGCTGGCCTTGTCCAACCAGACCTGGCCACTGGCAATCTCCAGGACCCTGACTCGCCCCCTTGCCTCGGCTTCCTCTTTCCCAAGAACTCTCACTGGCCTCAGCCTCACGACAGGTAGGGGGGATTCTACGGAGCCCCGTCTCTCAGTGGCCCGTCCACCACTTATGGGGGATGGGGGCTCAGAAAGAAGGGGACACGGGCTTCCTAGGTCTCCTGCAGCGAGCTCACCTTGACCACTGCCAGCCCCTCCCATTTCCTGGAGGGTCTCCATGGGCCGGCTCCTTCCTCACCTCCCCACCAGACAGACCCTTCCCTTCCTGTTCCATGTCCCCATCTTCTAAACTTTGGCAGAGGCCCAAGAGGCAGACAGTGGTGGGTCGGATTTCTCCACACACCCCCCAACCCCTGATGACTTTGCCCAGCAGGAGGACCTCTGCTGCTTTTCACCCTGAGGAGGCAGTCCCTGACGGCTGAGGCCCTTGTGACTTTGGGATGGCTCCAGACAGCCAGCCCTAGAGCCTCTCAGGCATCAGACTACCTGGCTCCCTCCCACAGCCTGTACACTTCTCGTCCCCACCCTCTGCTGCAGAGTGTAACGTCCACGCGGATGGGCAAAGCTATTGTGCGTGCCTGTCTGGGTACCAGTGGAACACCAGCGTCTGCTCCCATCACCGCCCCTGCCAGACCACCCACAACCACAGGCCCTGCGGCTGTCTGGTTTTTGGCTCTACTGAAGCCGGGTACTGCCAGTTGCTGCCACCTGGTAAGGAGGGTCGGGAACTTGGAAACCAATGAGCCTCAGTGTGTTTTCTCCTCTCTGACCCCTGCATTTCTGCCAGCTGGCCCAAGCCCAGGTTTCCCCACCGGGCAGGAGAATTGCCAATTATCCTGGGGTGGGCGTGGGGGGTCACAGCCCTGAGCTTGGGACCTGAGTAGTGAGACTAATGAACAGTATGGCTCATGAGACATATGGACAGGGAGAGAAAGGGCTAGAGTGACTGCTGTTGACCCTAGAGGGCCAGGAAGGGGCTCCAGCAGCCCCAGGTTGCCTAGGGGAGGGAAAATCATGGGCCACAAGGCTTCCCTGTTTGGCTCCCTAAGACAGAGTTCTCCAACTGGACTGCAGCAGCCACACTCATCCAGCGACAAAACAAAGTGACATAGTACTGGGGGCGGAGGGGAGGGAGTGAGGCGGAATGGGCTCCCCAAGAGGGGGAAGGAGTGAGAGCTTAACCGCAGAGGGCCACAATTCCTGCTCCAAGGGGCCCCTGCCTCCTGCCTCCCTGCAGTCCCCGGAAGGCTGAGCCCAAACTCCTGGGTGCGGACGCCGGGCACCACTCTGAACCTGACCCTCGTCAAGAGCCGTGAGACCACAAACCTTAACTGGTTCCTGCGGCCTGCGGGCAGCCCCACCCCCATCCTCCTGCAGCCAGGGACACATGTGTCCCTGGCCTCTAGCCCGGGCCAGGCTGTCCTCAGCATCTTCAACGTCTCCCATAGATGGGCAGGTAGCCAGCCTGCCCTCCTCTCATCTCTCTTCAGCCTTCTCTTCCCCTGATGCCCTCGCCTTCCTCCTCCTCCCTCTCTTCCCCTTCCTGCTTTTCTCTCCCCTTCTTTTCCCTTTGCATCTTTCCATTTATTCCACTGACCCCCCCGAAGGTAGGGGATCAGTCTCAGCAGTGAACAGACAGTGTGTTCTGCGTCAAGATGTTGCAGTGGCAGCAGGTGATTCAGGAAGGACATCCCCTAGCAGGAAAGGGGTTCACCTTGGAATTCATGGCTCTACGCTATTAAAAAAGGAGCCTCTTCTCCAGGCCTCTTCCTCCTAGAAATCCTTTCGGGGGCAGGGATCTCTGTTGCTGGGCTTGAGAGGCCCCCGGGAAGGCAGACCTCAGGTGTGGCTTCGGGAGCAGCAGAGCTTCTGTGGCACAGGTGGGGCTGAAGGAGCTGGGAGGTGCAGCAGGTGTGTATCCGCAGGTGAGTACCTGTGCTGCTTTGAGGCTCAGGGATTCAGGTGGGAGCTGTCCCAGGTGGTGGAGGTGCCGCTGCAGGCAACAGATGTGGCTCGGCTTCCAGACCAGCTCTCCATTTCCTGTGCCACCTGCCCTGGCTTCCAGCTGACCTGCTGCATCCCTAGCACACACCTGGCCTACACAGCTTCCTGGAGTCCCGGAGAGGGCAGCAAAGGTACGGAGGGGCTGTCGGGGTCAGGGGACAGGTGGCAGCTGGCTCTCCAGTTCACAGGAAGCAGAGGCTGCAGTGCGACCTGAGTTTGGAGTCCAAGTTCAACCCTGTTTTTACCCCACGAGCAATCCTAATTGTATCGATCCAGCAATAACCACATGAGCGTAGATAACTTTGCAAAATGTTTTCACACAATCTTAATAAACTCTTGCAATATACTCTGTGAAGTTCATTTGATGATAGACCCTGTTTTACAAATGAGGAACCTGGCTTCATGTCCTGGGGTTAGTTAGAGACCCACCCCCCGGGTGTCCCTCACCAAAATCCAAGCCTTGCCTCCGTAGTCTGATGCTCGAGTACCACTCAGCTCTCCTTTACCGTGTCATCTGCTTCTGAAGTTTCTAGAAAGACTGAGAAGACATCTCTTGGCCTGCTGGGTTCCAGGTCTATTCCAGGCGCAGTAACTGTTCCCTCTCTCACGTCATTTGCAGCCTCCTCGGCCAGCGCGCCCGGCTCCCAGTGCTTTGTGCTGGCCGTCCAGAGCTGCCCTGTGGTGGACACCACATACACTTGTGAGCTGCAGAGCCCAGGGATGGCCCCTCTCAGGGTCCCCATCTCTGTCACTGTCATCCAGGGTATGTGGGGCTTGGGATCCAGCCGGCTGACCTCTCACCTACTTGTCCTGGGTGCTCCTCGACCCTGCCCCGGGCCCCACGGCCGGTCTCCAGAGCCTGGTCAGTCTTCTGCCCCAGAAAGGCTGGGGCTGGACTGTGGTTGCCGATCCTCCCCGATATCATTGTGCAGATGGAGACACCACCTGCCCAGGGGACTCCTCAGCTATTGCCTGGAATGTCACCAAGGCTGGCCACGTGGCACAGGCCCCGTGCCCAGCGAACAGGACGGGTGTGGTGAAGCGGACCTGTGGGCCGGATGGCATTTGGGAGCCCGTTTATAGCAGCTGCACAGACGCAGAGCTCCTGGCCTTGCATCGCAGAGCCCGGGTAACGCTTTGGGCCCCGCTGCCCACGCGCCTCAACCTCCAGGCCCTAACCCCTTTCTCACTCAGGACCTCACTTCAGAAGCCTTTCCCCCTGAGGCCAGCCTAAAGGTCCTTCACCTTCTCTGAACTGGAGCCTAGCAGAGCCAGGGAGTGAGGCAGGGGCCGGCGAGGGCCCAGCGCTCTCGTTGTGGAGCATATGCTGTTCTCCAATCTTAATCTCACCAAGTGTCTGTCCCATGAAAGTGTCATTTCCTTCCATGTGGCTCACGAAATCTTGGTTTCCTATTCCCTTGGGACTGGTGCGGGGATGGGGAGGAACGGCCCCTCCCTAATGAGGACTTGCCCAGCCCCTCCCTAATTCCTGCTCTTTTGTCTGTCTCAGCTGCTATGGGCAGGCCAGGGTGAGCCTACTGTGGAGGTGCCCCAGATCCTGGCACGGCTGTCAGAGCAGGTGACAGCAGTGAGCTCTCCCTCTGACTTGTTGGCATTGCTGGGCACCATATCATTCCTGGCTCGGGTGGTGGTGGATGCTAGAATACAGCTTACCCGCAGGGCCCTGAAGGTAAGCTCTCTGAGCCATGGTGGGGGCCAGCTGGGTGGTGGGGGCCTGAAGCGTTTTACCTCTGGGCACTTCTTTTTTTTTTAAGATTTTATTTATTTATCTATCTATCTATCTATCTATCTATTTATTTATTTGACAGAGAGAGAGAACAAGTAGGTAGAGAGGCAGGCAGAGAGAGAGGGAAGCAGACTCCCTGCTGAGCAGAGAGCCCGATGTGGGACTCGATCCCAGGACCCTGAGATCAGGACCTGAGCCCAAGGCAGCGGCTTAACCCACTGAGCCACCCAGTCGCCCCGCTCTGGGCACTTCTGTCCCCCTGATATCACCATGGGCTGTCAGACAGCAGACCTTTCTAGAGTCTGAGTATCTGCTCCCCTGGTCCATCTCTCCTCTTGGACACAGTCTTTAAGGCCATGGAATGTGGAGAAGGTCTGATGCTAGGAACACACGGGAGGTCGGGGAAGGCAGGAATGGGTGTGAAGAAGTGAGTTCAGAGGCTTTCATGCAGAGGCAGATGGGTGCATATGATGGGAATCCCCCCACCCCACCCCTGAAACACACATACACACAATACCTACATGGAGATACTAGAACACTCTTGGCTTGGCTAGACTCACCTAACCGAGCTCTCACTATGGGCAATAGTTGGTGACCAATAAGAGGCATCCTAAAGAATAACCAGGGACAATGACACAACACACTCTTCCTATCTGGGAATGTGAATCCCATGTGTGTGGATGGACATGCATGTGGCCTTCTACTTCAGAACACCATCCCCTCTATCACTGGGGACCATTCTTAGCTTTATAGACCTGTAGAGGTCAAGGAATTGGAAAGGGGCCCCTTAGGGTCTAGGTGACCCAAGGGATGGAGAGGAGAGAAAGACTGTCAAGTGGAGAGGTTGGATTACATCAGGAGACCACATACTTGAAGCCACCCCAGTAGTGAGCTAAACAGCTCCCCATCCTTCCCCAACAGAAACTCTTTCTTCATGGGTGTCTCTTCCTATGCCCCTTGCTCTCCACCTTTGGGTCTCCTGCTGGACTAGGAAACGTGGGTTTGGGGCCTAGAGTTCCCTGTGCCCCTCGCCCAGTGCTGTGGGCTCTAGCGGCCAGGGCTCCGCTCTTTATTGGGATCTCTCTGTTGGGTGTCACAGGGTCTCCTGAAAACCACAGACAAGGTCCTCGACATGGACACTGACTCTCTGTGGGCCCCAGCCCAGACCCAGAAGCCCTCGGTGGGCTCAGCTCTCCTGCTGGCTGTGGAGACCCTGGCGTGCCACCTGTGCCCACAGGGTCAGCCCTTCTCCTTCAGCTCGCGGAACGTGCAGCTGCAGACCCAGTTCCTTGGACCTGCGTTTCCTGCTGACTACAGAGCCTCCTTCTCCACTCAGCCCCCCTTGCAGGCACGCATTCCCAGGCGCTCACTGGCCCCGCTGCGCCATCATGGAACTAACGTCAGTGTTACTAGCCTGCTGCTGCGGAAACTGGACCGTCTTCTGCCCCCAAACTATGGCCAAGGCCTGGGGGACTCTCTCTATGCCACTCCTGGGCTGGTCCTCTCCATTTCTGTCATGGCAGGTGGCCAGGCCTTCAACCAGGGAGAAGTCATCATGGACTTCGGGAACACAGCTAGCACTCCCCACTGTGTCTTCTGGGACCACAGTCTCTTCCAGGGCAAGGGGGGCTGGTCAGATGAAGGGTGCCAGGTGCAGACAGCCCACGCCAGCCCCACCACTCAGTGCATCTGCCGGCACCTCACTGCCTTCTCCATCCTCATGTCCCCAAATACTGTTCCAGAAAACCCCACCCTGGAGCTGTTGAGTCAGGTGGGCTTGGGGGCCTCCATCCTGGCACTGCTCGTGTGCCTGGGCGTGTACAGGCTGGTGTGGAGAGTCGTGGTACAGAACAAAGTTGCCTACTTACGCCATATGGCCCTGCTCAACATGGTGCTCTGCCTTTTGGCTGCAGACACCTGCTTCCTGGGAGCCCCACTGCTTCCTCCCGGGCCCCAAAGCCCACTCTGCCTGGCTGCTGCCTTCCTCTGTCACTTCCTCTACCTGGCTACCTTCTTCTGGATGCTGGCTCAGGCCCTGATGCTGGCCCACCAGCTGCTCTTCGTCTTCCGTCAGCTGTCCAAGTGCCGAGTACTCTCCCTGATGGTGGTCCTCGGCTATATGTGCCCAATAGGGTTTGCAGGGGCTGCCCTGGGCCTCTACCTACCCCGAGGGCAATACCTGGGGGAGGGGGCATGCTGGCTGAATGGGAAAGGAGGGGCGCTCTACACCTTCGTGGGGCCAGTGCTGGCCATTGTGGGTGTGAATGGGCTGGTACTAACCATGGCCGTGCTGAAGCTCCTGAGACCTTCGCTGTCAGAGGGGCCCCCAGTGGAGCAGCGACATGCCCTTCTGGGGGTGACCAAAGCCCTGCTCATTCTCACCCCCGTCTTCGGCCTCACCTGGGGGCTAGGCCTAGCCACTCTTCTGGAGAAAGTCTCCATAGTTCCTCACTACATCTTCACGATTCTCAACACCACCCAGGTGGGTGACTATGGGGTGGATTTGCTTGTTGCCCTTTGAGATGGTCTAAGTCATTGCCAGTCCCTTCTCAAGGAGGTGTCATGGCAGAGCAGAAGAAATGGTGTTAGGAATTTTAGAAGACTTGGGTGTGGACCCCAGTTCCTCCCCTGAATAGCTGGAGAACTTTGGACAAACCTCTGTGAGCTTTGGTTTTCTTATCTGTAAAACAGTGTCTGGTTTTGCCAGAGAAGTCAGGGAATTGTCAGCACGCAAAACTTTAATATCTCCTTTGTCACCAAAGCAGTAAGAGAAGCACCTGAAACAGATTCTATGCACCACATGATGTGAATGTGAAGAAAATTCTAGATGGGAAGCCTCGGGACATCAATTAGGGAGACAGAGGCTGAAGGAAGAGGAGAGGGAAAGAGCTGGTCTTGGTTGATTCCTTCCTCCTTGGCTAACTTATCCACGTATCTCTCTTCTTAGGGTGTCTTCATCTTGCTGTTTGGCTGCCTCATGGACAAGAAGGTGAGTCTGCCCACCCAGCCCCCGTCTGACTTACAGTGCCCAGGCGAGGACTTGGGCTGGCATAACCGGGGCATTATCTTACCTGCAGATTCGAGAGGCCTTACTCCAACGCTTCGGCCGCACCCCACCTCCCAAGTCCACCATCTCCCTGGTGAGTTGCTGCCTTCCAACCCTCAGTTCTCCCACTGACAGCAAGTTACAAGCAGCTGTTCCACAGCCTTCCTAAGAGGCACAGCTCGAAGCTGAGAGGAGGCTGGGGCTCTCTTTTAGAATAAGGATGTACCGGGTTCAAACTCCCCAGCAATGGAGAAAGGAGCCGCATCAGACCAGTCAGAGTCAGGTTCCCGGGCTCCTGATTCCAACCTGGGCTCCTGGGGATTCTCTTTGTCCCTGGTTTCTCCATCTGAAAGTCTGCCTCCCGTTACTATATGAAGGGAATAGGTGGGATCGGTAAGTCCCACCTACACTGGATCGGTGTAGCCAAGAGCAAAGTTCTTAGGATTACTATGGGCCTGGCAGGAGGGCAGGTGAGAGCCTGAAGATGGGTACAACCTCATCAAAGGAGAGTTGATGATGATTATAATAATAATAATCACCCTGCAATTGGGCCTTTCTGCCCCTTCCTAGGCTACATATGAAACCTACATCCCAGAACACAGCAAAGGAAGAAGTGAAGATGCCAGGTGAGAAGCAAGCCCTCCTGAGCAGCACGGAGCCAGCAAGCAGCGTTCTGGCTCAGAAGGCTCCTCTTCATGTCATCGTCCCGGCCCAAGGATTGGAAAACAGACTTTCCCAGCATAGACATTTCTAGATGGCCTAGCATCTTCTACTGCTTTCTCAGAAAGCTGGAGGCACTTTTACCATCACCAACCTTTGATTCAGTTCACTCTGAACATTCCTTTTCACACTGTCAAATATTGAATTATCCTGAAAAACCTTTGCTTCGAAGGACTTGCCGTCGGTGGGTTTGGTATCCAGAGGGCAGGGCAGCCTTGCAAGGTCTCCTTCACCAGCGCAGAGCTTCAAGGCGAGGCCTTTCATGGGGGAAGGCAGAAGCTGTGCATGAACCACACACGGGGCCCATGTGGCCCCTCTTCCACGGGAGCTGAGAATGTGCCTGAATCCACCAGGATGGACACCGCCCAGAGCTCTGAGCCCTTCTGCCCTCCCAGAGCTCAGCTGTTGGCAAAGAGAAGCTGGTGTTTCCACTAGTCACGTTCCTTTCTCTTGCAGGTCACTTATCCCCATCCCTAAACTATGCAAGCAAAAGTAGCATGAAAAACTAGCCAAAGCTACCTAATAAAAAGCCTTCCTCTGCTGTAAACACAGTCGACAGATAGTAAAGTTCAAAATGATGGCAAGTAATGATTTTGCAGGTCTCAACCAGTTGACTAATCAACAGTTCATGTTACAGATATATTTGATAAAAATTGTTTTCTTTTTAACTATTCAGTGACTGCCTTTCTGATTATTTCTTCCCTACAGCTAGGAAGAAAAAGGATGGCTTAATGACAGGAACTCCGATTTTCCAAACATTAAAGGTGAAGGACAGATTTGGGTTCTTTTCAAAGTTTAGGAAAAGGTGAAGCTAATAGGCCCCTCTTTCTTTAACTTTCACAACAATATCAATATAATGTAAGTTTCGTAGATGTATGCATGTAACACCAAGTCACTGATCTGAACACCTTCTTAAGAACATAATAACAACTTTAAAGTACAGTGGAAATTACCACAGACCGCCAAGGATTAAAGCGACAAGTTGACAAACACTGACATTTAAAAGTGACAGGCTTTGGGGCATCTGGGTGGCTCAGAGGGCTGGGCCTCTGCCTTCAGCTCAGGTCATGGTCTCAGGGTCCTGGGATAGAGTCCCATATAGGGCTCTCTCTTCAGCAGGAATCCTGCCTCTCTGCCTACTTGTGATCTCTGTCTGTCAAATAAATAAATAAAATCTTAAAAAAAAAAAAAAAAGTGACAGGCTCAGGGTGCCTGGGTGGTTCAGTGGGTTGATTCTTGGTTTTCTGCTCAGGTCATGGCCTTGGTGTCGTGGGATCCCCGGCACTCTTGCTCTCTAAAATAATAAATAAAATCTTTAAAAAAATTATATTGAAAAAAGTGATGGGCTCAAGATAAAACCAGATATGGAAGAGAAATATTTAAGGGAAGTCTTGAGAGGACACAAGGACATCTAGCTGAATTAACTCATGGAATCCACAAGACGGTGACAGGGTTCTGAAAATGTTTTCAACAGGAGAAATGAAAAAAAATTCTCATGAATGAGTCTTTGTTCATTAAAAAATTCATGGCTGTTTTTATAAAATGCAATGGGAACATTTTCTGTTGAAATGCAAATGGATATGCAGTTGAAAACAGTTTTCTTACAAACATGGATCTGTGTGAATATTTTCAATGTATATAAACCAGCGCAAATATTTTTCTAAATGAATTCATTTTTTTTTTGTTTTTTTGTTTTGTTTTGTTTTTTGTTTTTCAAAGAGAAGATACCAACTCAGCAGGACGATTGCAACATTTCTAAGCCTCAGACCTACCCCAGCCCCCAAGGGAGGTGGGAGGCAGGCAGCCCCTGGAACAGCTAGAGCTCTGCCTGCTGGTTTCCCTGGCAACAAAGTCCTGTCTCAATCGCCCTTGTACTTCATTAATATTTACAGTCTTAATTTTTTAAATTATAAGATTATTTTTGAATATTTCAACTAATACACATTCATTTTAAAAGCAGCAGAGACTCTGAATGTGCTTCTGTAGAAATCAATGTCTTATTCTCTTTCTCAAATGATAGCACGTAGTTCACGCTCTGCTGCTGAAAACACACTTTAGAACTGATCAATGAAATGACAGGAAACCTTTGTTCCCTTGACTCTCACATAAAAAGGGACTGAAAAGAAGGTTCTTCAGGTAAATATAAGAAAGTGAGGCTTAACAGGAATTCCATTTCTAAAAAGATGACTTAAAGGAGTAAGTAGAGGATTCCCTGGCTGGCTCAATCTGTTGAGTGTCCAACTCTTGGTTTCGGCTCAGGTCATGATCGCAGGGGCATGAGATGGAACCCTGCACTGGGGTCTGCACTCAGTGTGGACTCTGCTGGAGATTCTCTCCCTCTCCCTCTGCCACCGCTCCCCCCCCAACCCGTGTGAGCTCTTTCTCTCCCAAATAAAATAAAATCAAAGAAAAAAAAAAGAAAGAAGTAGACATGTGAGCCGACGAATGTATAAAAGATGTGCATTCTAGGTGTTTATAGCCTCAAAAAAGAGGCACTTGGTAAAACAACTTAGGACATATCTACCAAAGGAATGCTATAGGGTCATCAAAAATGATGATGTATAGGGGCGCCTGGGTGGCTCGGTCGGTTAAGCGGCTGCCTTTGGCTCAGGTCATGGTCCCGGGGTCCTGGGATTGAGCCCCATGTTGCTCTCCCTGCTCAGCAGGGAATCTGCTTCTCCCTCCCTCCTCCCCCCACCCCGCTTGTGCTCTCGCACACTTGCTCTCTCAAGTAAATAAATAAAATCTAAAAAGATGATGTATAGCTATACCTACTGATACAGAAAAAATGTTTAGGCTATATAGCCAAGTAAGACAGAAGGGTTCCCAAAGAACAGCATTATACTAGCCAATTCTGGTCCATACCAAAATTGGGTCCATTAGTTTCCATACGAATATGTGTGCATTGAGGAGGAAACATACCAAAATATTAACAGTGGGGATCTCTACTGCATTTTTCATTTTACCTTACTCTCTAAATATTTGAATTACTTCTTTACAATGAGCATGTATTTTTATGTTAGAAGAAAGTGATTTTTTAAAAATTTTTTTAAAAGATTTTATTTATTTATTTGACACAGAGAGATCACAAGTAGGCAGAGAGGCAGGCAGAGAAAGAGGAGGAAAGAGGCTCCCCGCTGAGCAGAGAGCTCGACATGGGACTCGATCCCAGGACCCTGAGATCATGACCCGAGCCAAAGGCAGCGGCTTAACCCACTGAGCCACCCAGGCACCCAGAAGAAAGTGATCTTGAAAAAGTTCTTCTGAACATTTTGCATATTTAAAAATAGAAACTCGACAAGCAAAGTAACACAAAGCATGCCCTGGAATTTAGATTGTATGGAAGGGTGGGCAACATTAGGGGTTCTTGAGAAAGTTTTGCCTCACCTTTTTGGAGTTCTGTTTTGGGAATCAGTTCTGTCTGATCACTGACAGTCCCTTAAGTGTGGAGGGGGAAAGGGGCTCCCAGTTGAGTTGAGGGCAGCCAGAAACATTGCCAACATGTCTAAACGCTTTGTCTCTTTCACAGTAATGCATTCCTTTTCAGAATAGTATTTTTACTCAGTATGTTTGTTCTTCCATCCCCCACATTCTCCTATTTCCTCTCAATCACTGATCCCTCTTCACTGAAAAAGATTAGAGTCCCAGAAAAACTGCAGAGGACCTCCAAGTCACCCATTAAATCCCAGAGGAAGACTGGAGACCGGCTGCTGTTTTTCAGTCCTCAAAAGATACCGGAATTGAAGAGACCTAGAGAAAATAAACATGAACGAGAAGGGATGGGGAAGAAGACAGGCTGAGAATTAGGATTCTTCTCTCCAGAAAGATGGCTATAAAGAGGGTAAAAATTTTTGTTTTGCTGGTTGCTGTAGTTTCAGTATCTAAAATATGCCCGACACATAACAGGTGCTCAGTAAGTATTTGCTGAGCCAATGAACTCTGCAGAGCACAGGAAGAGTGTGGACTTAGAGTCAGAGCCCCCCGAGAAGCAAACAGCTGGGGCGGCGGGGAGGCGTGGAGTGCGGAGCGCACTTCTCAAGTCTGAATGGAAGATGAAGGCGAATAAAGGCTCCACCCCAAAATAGTTATTTGGTGGAACAGAGGGTCTAATTAAGGTTTTCTATGAAAAGAGAGATACTTAAGCTGGGATCTTTAAGAATAGCATAACCAGTTTGAGAGACCTGAGGACAAAGGGCAGCATCTGCTTTAGATGGAGGCACCTAAACCCAGGACAGCCAAGGGGGGGTCTTCTGCAACAGCCGCGCTCTGAAAACAGCTCAGCTTTCTCTGACAGACAGAGAATGTTTAGAAATAGCATACAACTTACATAAAACTGGGTGAACCCATGACTCAACTGCAGAACTAGAACTTTAGCAACACAAACCGAGTCCCACTGCCTCCTGTCCTGCTCTGAATGTTTTTGAGATAGCATTTAAAAATTTTTTTGTGTGGTGAAATGCATGAAATTTATCATTTTTTAAGCTTTTTAAAAAAGATTTTATTTATTCATTTTTTTGACAGAGAGAGAGAGAGAGCACAAGCAGGGGGAGCAGCAGGCAGAGGGAGAGGGAAAAACAGACTCCCACTGAGCAAGGAGCCTGACATGGGGCTCCATCCCAGGACCCTGGGATCATGACCTGAGTTGAAGGCAGACGCTTAACCAACTGAGCCACTCAGGTGCCCCGGTTTTAAGCTTTTTTTTTTTTTTTTTTAAGATTTTATTTATTCATTTATTCGACAGAGAGAGAGCGAGCACAAGCAGGGGGAGCAACAGGCAGAGGGAGAGGGGAAATTTATGATTTTAACTATTTTCAGTGTACAGTTCAGTAGTGAGAAGTACATACACATTGTTGGGCAACCAATCTCCAGAGCTCATCTTTCAGCTGAAACTCTGTACCCGTTAACTCTCCACTCCTCTTACTCCAGCCCCTGGTAACCATCATTCTACTTTCTGTCACTATGAACGTGATGATTTTGTACACGTTATACAATTCGAACCATACAGCATTTGTCCTTTTGTGACTGGTTTCTTTCACACAGCACAATGTCCTCAAGGTTCATCCATGCTGTAGGGCGTGACAGGATTTTTGAGGCTGCATGGTATCCTACCATGTGTGTACACACATTCAGTGGCCAGTGGACATTTTGGTTGCTTTCCCCTATTGGCTATTGGGAATAATGAGAATAATTGGCTACTGCGAATGCATGCAAATTCCTCTGAGACCCTGCTTCCAATTCTATTGGGTATATACCTAGACATAGAGTTGCTAGATCATGTAGTAATTCTATTTTTAATTTTTTGAGGAACGGTCATACCATTTTCCACAGAGGCTGCACCATTTTATATTCCTACCAGCCGTGTACAGGGGCCCCAGTGTCTCCACATTCTCCCCACCACATGTTATTTTCTGTTTTTTTGATAGTAGATATCATAATGGATGTAGGTGATATCGCAATGTAGTTTTGGTTTGCATTTTCCTAATGATAAGTGACGTTGAACAACTTTTCACATGCTTATTGGTCATCTGTATAACTTTTTTAGAAAAATGTCTATTTAAATTCTTTGCCCATTTTTTTAAAAGATTTTTATTTATTTATTTGACAGAGAGAAATCACAAGTAGATGGAGAGGCAGGCAGAGAGAGAGAGAGAGGGAAGCAGGCTCCCCGCTGAGCAGAGAGCCCGATGCGGGACTCGATCCCAGGACCCTGAGATCATGACCTGAGCCGAAGGCAGAGGCTTTAACCCACTGAGCCACCCACGTGCCCCTTTTTGCCCATTTTAAACTGGGCTATTTCTTGGTTGTTGAGTTGTAAGAGTTCATTCTATGTTCTGGATATTATCAGATACATGACTTGCAAATATGTTCTCCCCTTGGTTGCCCTTTCACTGTGTCCTCTGATGCACAGAAATCTTTTATTTTGATGAAGTCCAACCTGTTTTGTTGTTGTTGCCAGTGCTTTTGGTATCATAGCCAAGAAAACATTGCCAAATCCAATGTCATATATCTTTTCCCATTTTCTTCTAAGAGGTTCACCATTTTAGCTCTTGTGTTCAGGTCTTTGATCCACAGTAAGTTAATCTTTATATATGGTATAAGATATAAATACATGTGGACATCTCATTTTCCCAACACCATTTGCTGACAAGACTGTCCTTTCCCCATTAAATAGTCTTAGCACTCCTGCCAAAAATCACTGGACCACATAGAGAAGATTTATTTCTGGGCTTTAAAAGAAACTGTTATCTCCAAGAGGTTTCCTGTGGGCCAATGATGGGGCTGAGCTCCGCTGACCCCTCCAGCGCCTCTCCACTGACTGCCTCTGCTGGGTTCTGAGTCTGTTCCCTGAAGAAGCTCAATGGACAAGAGGAATCTCTTTTCTTAGGTGCGTAGGTCCCTGTGAGCAGAGGCTTTGAGCCCTAACGCCACAGCTGACAGCTGACAGGGATCGAGACCAGAGTATTCCTTCAGAAATGAGTTGCACAACTGAGAAGTCACCTTGCTCATGCTAATGATCTTGTTGAAAGATGGAGAGATCACGGCGATGCAGCAAAATCTCTGATCTACCACACTGCAGTTCTCAATGAGTAGAAGCAACCAAGCAGTATCAGGAAGAAATTCAAGAGTTTAATGAAGTGGCAGGACATTGGCCACAGTCCACATTAGTTATGGGAATCCAGCAAGAGAACAGACAAACCAGAGAAGAGCAACAAGAGAACAAAGAATCATATACATCAGTCTGCCTTGGAGCTTGGAATGAGCAAGTATCAAGAGCAAATGTTCAGACAGTTAATGGATAGCTAAGAAGATCTCGTATGCTAATGAAGATAAAAGAGGAGCACTCCAAGACGGACATGGTACATTAAAACAGCTCCGAAGAATCCGTCTCTAATGCATCTCAACAGGGACTGGAGAGGAGGCACTTGGAAACAAATCAGAATTAATTACAAGCACATGTTGGACAGACCTGAAATGGCAGCAGTAATGAGGAAAGTCATTAAAATTGATGGGTGACAGCGTTGCAACGAACAGAAACGAATATTTCAACTTGAACAAGAAAACAAAGGCTCGAGAGAAATCCTTTAAATAGCTTGAAAACCACTGTTGAACCTTAGGAAAGGGGAGGTTCTGAAAAGGTTATCTTTGTCAGCCTTAGTGACCAGTTGTAACCTGAATCTGAAGAGGAGCTGAAGAGTCTGTAAGCCTACGAGCTTCTTACAAGGCTCTGTCCACTGGGACTGGCCTCCTAAAGTGAATGAGTTAACAGAAAAATCAATCTCAAGCTACTCTTTGCTTCTATCTCTTCTTTCTATTATATGAACAGTGTGCTGTCAATGACATTCCTGAGATAGCAACAAAAAATTGCAATTAATGGTCATAGACTTTATTCCAAAATGTAATTAAAAAACAGAGGGGCGCCTGGGTGGTTTGGTGGGTAAAGCCTCTACCTTCAGCTCAGGTCATGATCTCGGGGTCCTGGGATCGAGCCCCACATCAGGCTCTTTGCTCATCAGGGAGCCTGCTTCCCCCTCTCTGCCTTCTTGTGATCTCTCTCTCTCTCTCTCTCTCTCCCTCTCTCTCGCTTTCTGAAAATAAATAAATAAAATCTTAAAAAAAAAAAAAAGACTGCCCATCTACCTTCCCATTCATGTAAAATTTTGTCAAAGAAAATTTCATTTGCAAGGCTATAGGAATGTTTCAGAGGCACCATAAATAAGATGTAATTTATTTTTTGCTGGTATATCATAATTAAAATACTCCACTAATAATTCTAAGTTGCTAGAGAAATGAAGTATCCTTTCAGGAATGAAAAAGAACACCTTTCTAGGAAAGACTTTTTTTTAAAGACTTTATTTGACAGACAGAGATCACAAGTAGGCAGAGAGGCAGGCAGAAAGAGAGAAGGAAGCAGGCTGCCCGCTGAGCAGAGAGACCGATGTGGGGCTCGATCCTAGGAGCCTGAGATCATGACCTGAGCCGAAGACAGAGGCTTTAACCCACTGAGCTCCCCAGGTGCCCTCTATGAAAGAATTTTAAGAGATATTAGGATGTTAAAATACTCCTTTGAAAGATTCAGTTTTGACTCTACAACAATAACAAAGATGAGATCTTTCTTTTCTCTTGTTGACCTTTAAGGATATTATGTAACTCATTTAGCTAAGAGTTGAAACGTTTGATATGGCAAGCTAGGTATGGTAATTTGAAATTAAATTGGAAATTCCTCTCCCTCACAACCCTCCTCCCCTTTTTTTGAGAAGTATTCTTGGGGGCAGGGGTGTGTCTGGGTGGCTCAGCCGGTGGAGCATGTGACTCTTGATTTTAGGGTTGTGAGTTTGAGCCCCACATTAGGTGTGGAAATTACTTAAAAATCTTTTAAAATAGGGGCACCTGGGTGGCTCAATCATTAGGCATCTGCCTTAGGCTCAGGTCATGATCCCAGGGTCCTGGAATTGAGGCCTGCCTCCGGAGCAGAGAGACTGCTTCTCCCTCTCCCACTCCCCCTGCTTGTGCTCCCTCTCTCTCTGTGTCACTGTCAAATAAATACATAAAATCTCTAAAAAAAAAATAAATAAATTTTTCTTTATTCTTAAGCTCTTATCTGGTCCTCATAACCTATAGAATTTTTTTTCTTTTTAAAATTTTGTTTATTTAACATAATATATTGTTTCAGGGGTACACATCTTTGGTTCATCAGTCTTACCTAATACCCAGTGCTCATTACAACACAGACCCTCCCCAATTTCCATCACCCAGTTACCCCACTCCCTTCCAGAAACCCTCAGTTTGTTTCATAAGATTAAGAGTCACTAATGGTTTGTCTCCCTCTCTGGCTTCATCTTTATTTTTTTCTGTCTTCCCCTATGATCCTCTGCCTTGTTTCTTAAATTCCACACATCAGTGAGATCATATAATAATTGTCTTTCTCTGGTTGACTTATTTCCCTTGGCATAATACCCTATAGTACCATCTACATTGCTGAAAATGGCAAGATTTCACTTTTTGATGACTGTGTAGTATTCCATTGTATAGATATGCCACTTCTTTATCCATTCATCTGTCAATGGACATCTGGGCTTTTTCCACAGTCTGGCTATTGTGGACATTGCTGCTATAAACATCGGGGTACAGGTCCCCCTTCGGACCACTACATTTGGGTCTTTGGGGTAAAGCCCTAGTACAATTGCTGGTCATAGGGTAGCTCTATTTTCAACTTTTTGCAGAACCTCCACACTGTTTTCCAGAGTGGCTGCACCAGCTTGCATTGGTGTGAGAGGGTTCCCCTTCCTCTGAATCCTTGCCAACATCTGTTGTTTCCTGACTTGTTAATTTTAGCCATTCTGACTGGTTTGAGGTGGTTCTCATTCATGTGGTTTTGATTTGTATTTCCCTGATGCTGAGAGATGTTGGGGATTTTTTCATGTGTCCATAGGCCATTCGGATGTCTTCCTTGGAGAAATGTCTATTCATGTCCTCTGCCCATTTCCAGACTGGATTATTTGTTCTTTGGGTGTTCTTTATAGATTTTGGACACATATAGATTATCTGACACATCATTTGCAAATATCTTCTCCCATTCTGTTGGTTATCTTTTGGTTTTGTTGACTGTTTCCTTTGCTGTGCAAAAGCTTTTGATCTTGATGAAGTCCCAATAGTTCATTTTTGCCTTTGTTTCCCTTGCCCTTGGAGACATGTCTTGCAAATTGCTGTGGCCAAGGTCACAGAGGTTGTGGACCTGTGTTCTCCTCTAGGATTTTGCTAGATTCCTATCTCGCACGTAGGTCTTTCATCCACTTGAGTCTATTTTTGTGGGTGGTGTAAGGAAATGGTCCAGTTTCATTTTTTTGTATGTGGCTGTCCAATTTTCCCAACACCATTTGTTGAAGAGGCTTTTTTCCATTGGACATTCTTTCCTGCTTTGTCAATTAGTTGACATATTAGCTGACCATAGTGTTGAGGTTCCATTTCTGGGTTCTCTATTCTGTTCCATTGATCTATGTGTCTGTTTTTGTGTCAGTACCATACCATCTTGATGATTACAGCTTGAAGTCTGGGATTGTGATGTCACCAGCTTTGGTTTTCTTTTTCAACATTCCTTTGGCTATTTGGAGTCTTTTCTGGTTCCTTACAAATTTTAAGACTATTTGTTCCAGCTCTGTGAAAACAGTTGATGTTATTTTCATAGGTGTCGCACTGAATGTGTAGATTGCTCTAGGTAGCACAGTCATGTTAACAATATTTGTTCTTCCAATCCATGAGCATGGAACGTTTTTCTATTTCTTTGTGTGTGCCTCAATTTCTTTCATGAGTGTTCTGTAGGTTTCTGAATATAGATCCTTTGCCTTTTTAGTGAGGTTGATTCTTAAGTATCTTACAGTTTTGGGTGCAGTTGTGAGTGTGATTGACTCAGGATGGTGATCTCAGGATCACAAGATCAGGCTGTAAGTCTGACTCTCACACAGCGCAGAGTCCGCTTGAGTTTCTACCCCTCTTTCTCCCCCATCCCCCCATATTCTCCCTCTAAAATAGATAAATCTTTAAAAAAAAAAAAAAGTGCTATGAACACTCATCCATGTCCTGGTACTTGTGTGCTGAGTCACAGACTGTGGGTCATTTTCAAATGTACCAGATAACACCAGACTGTTTTCCAAAGTGGTTCTATCAATCTGTATTCTCACCAGCGGTGTATAATACTTCCTATTCATCCACATCCTTACAACACATGGTATTCTGAGTCGTGTTCATTTCTCCTGTGGGTGTAAAATAATATCTCATTATGACCCTAATTTTTCTTTACTAATCAGCATCTTTTCATGTTTATTCCCCATTTCTACATTATTTTCTGAAATATTCTTGTTAATAACTTTTGCCCCCTTTTCTTTTTACTGAGTTATCTTTCTTCTTAGTGATTTGTAGAAATCCTTTATATATCCTGGATCCTTTGAAAGACACATCTCTATCATATAGTAAGACACATATATCTTTAGGAGATACATATCTCTTTTGTAAGATGTATCTGTATTTTTGACCTTTTTATGGCTTTTCTTTCAACTCTATCAAAAGTTCTTACTTCGGGGCGCCTGGGTGGCTCAGTGGGTTAAGCCGCTGCCTTCGGCTCAGGTCATGATCTCAGGGTCCTGGGATCGAGTCCCACATCGGGCTCTCTGCTCAGCAGGGAGCCTGCTTCCTCCTCTCTCTCTGCCTGCCTCTCTGCCTACTTGTGATCTCCCTCTGTCAAATAAATAAATAAAATATTAAAAAAAAAAAGTTCTTACTTCAACATAAATTTATAGATCAATTCCTTCATGATTAGAACTTTAAATATCTTAAGAAACCTCCCTCTCTTTCCAACCTAAGTCCATAGTGGTATATTTCTTATTTATTCTAAAAATCCCATTTTTTCCCTAAAATTTTAAGGTTTTTTTACCTTCCATAATTATCTAGATTTGAATTTTGTTATATCTATGTAAATATATTGGTTTTCAGGATTAAAAACTCTTATTACGTTGAATTTACCAATGAAATCATAGGGAAATGATGCTGGGAGTCTTAAATACCCTTAAGTGGTTAGTGCTTCCCTCCTTTGCCCAATCTGTCCTGAACTAGAGGAGGATTCTGACTGCCAGGAACCTTCATAGATGTAAGCAACATCCACAAGAATGGCCACAACTGAGAGACCTGAGCTTCTTCAAAGCACTAGTATATATTTAGTGCATAATAAAAACAGTTTTTATTTTTTAATTTTAAAATTTCTTTACACTTTACTTAAATCCTGGCAAACAGAGACATCCCCATTGAAATAAATTTACTTCCATGGAGCAATGGGGGAAAAGGTGTTATTCTAAAGTAGGACCCTGGGGTGCTTGGGTGTCTGCCTTTGGCGCAGGTCATGGTCTCAGAGTCCCAGAACTGAGCCCTGCATTGGGCTCTCTGCTCAGCGGGGAGTCTGCTTCCCCCTCTCTGCCTTCCTCTCTGCCTGCCTGTGATCTCTCTCTGTCAAATAAATAAAACTTTGAAAAAAAATAATAAAGTAGCACCCTCTTTACATTCCTTGCTGTCTCGTAGTTGACTAAGACTGTGAGAAGTTAACAAATGAGTAAAAGCAAATCTGCCCCCAAGCCCAGAGAACCACCCTTTACCTCCAGTAAAAAAACAAGGCAAACTATTCAATATTTTCTCAGTTTATTAACGTTAACAGGGTACTTATACATCTAAACATTTACTGTAAGTTGTCAGTAACATTTAACTCTGAATTATCTTTTCATAATTTTTTTAGGCACATTGGTTTGTAACTTATAGAAAACACTCATCTTTAGGTCACAAACAGGAAAGAGTATAATTTGCAAATGTTACAAAGATGATTCCAAATCTCAGCCAACCTCTTTCCCAAATTGCAACCACTCTTAGTATTTAATGAAAATAGAGATGAAAAACAATTGCTTAAATGTTACCACTGTGTGACTCTGGTGACTAAGAAATCCCTGAAAGAGCAGTAAGCCATGATTACTGGAAAGCTCAGAGTGCTAGCAAGGCTTCCTTGCGAAGTATTTAACAGAAGGCCACAGACTGTGTTTCCCTAAGAGGAGCTAGGAACTATGGATGTCATTTAGTAATGCATTGGAATGGCATTGCCTAGTGCGAGTATGCACGGAAACTCCAGGTCACCTCTTCATTATCTATTATTTTGGATAAGCTTCCACAATCATAGCATGGCCCTGAAAAGGGAAACAAAGAGTTCAATTAGAGCAATGGAAGGTGAAAAATCCAGCCGGTCCCGAGGCAAAAGAGAACAATGGGAAAAGTACAGGCTATAGAGTTTGATCCCTGCTCTGCCTTTCAAGCACTGTGACCCAATGTGCAGAAGGGGGAGTGTTGCTCCTAGCATCTAACGGGTGGAGATCATGCTAAACATCCTACATCCCGGGGCGCCCGGCTAACTCAGTTGAGCGTCCGACTCTTGACTTCTGCTCAGGTCATGATCTCAGGGTGATGAGATGGAGCCCTGCTTCAGGCTCTGCACTTGCTGGGGAGTCTGCCTCTCTCTCTCTCCCTCTACCCCAGCCCCTGCTCGCTCTTGTACTCTAAAAATAAATCAGTAAATCTTAACACAAAACAAAACAAACAAAAAACCCATCCTACAACACAGAATACAACCCATCCCTCCCCAAGAATTATCTGGCCCAAAATGTTAACAAAGCCAAAGCTGAGAAACCCTACTCTGGATCCAAAATGCCCAATTCCTCCGCTAACCTCAGCCTTGTGTTGGTAGCAGGCATTCGCTCTTGATGAAACAATTGCCAAGTTTAATCTACTTCCTAAGGTGCATCATCTCCTCTCTCTGTCGCCATACTATAAATTTCTAGAAGAAAGGTACTGGGTGGTATTCTTCGTTCCTCCATAAAAGCACCCAGGATTGTACTACACTCTGTGTGCTTGAAGAACTATCAGGGAACACACACTCAAAACCACAGGACACTAACCTATGCGGACCACCCACTCTGCACAGTACAATGCACTGGTAATCTCCCCCCATTGAGCCTGGCACAGAAAGATAGGAGGGAGGGCTCCAGTCCTGACTACGGTTTCCTGCGGCTGAAGCTAAACAGACAAAAAATGCTTTTCATCATGAAGTCTGAAATGCTCCAACCTACAAATAACTGACCTCTTATTTCTTCAAAGTTTCTGAGGCAAGACATAAATAAAGGTTTTTAAGTGTAAGATATTTAAACGTTTACATATCTTATCGACTCATCTTGATTAGCAACAGAAAGTTTCTATAATCGGGATGAAAACCAAAATCTGTTTTCATCAGGGTTGGGGGGCAAAAAAGATTATAATTAGCCTGCCCTCCTTCTGGATTTTATTCCCAGAGTGAAATGCTGCAGCGGGTAGTAAGCTGTGTCTGCAGTGCAAGTAAGGTCAATGAAAGAAATCCAGAGAATACAAATTTCCCCCAAATAAACAGCAATAAGTTATCCAGAAGTAAATAAATTCTCCAATTAAGATATAGTTCAAGAAAGATAATTTACTTCTTGGAGATTTTATAGATAAGGTCTCATGGTGACTAGATAAATGAGTAAATTTTATTATAAAAGAAGAAAATATATCAAAATGTTAATGATAGTGTCTGCTGAGGGGATTATAGGTGATTCTAATTCTTTTCTATATACTTTTTGTACTTTCTATAATGACGGTGTATTCCTTTTAAAAGTAAAAAATATAAGGGCTCCTGGTTGCCTCAGTCAGTTAAGCATCCAACTCTTGATTTTGGCTTAGGTCCTGATCTCAGAGTCATGAGATAGAGTCCCACGTCAGGCTCCGTGCTCAGCACAGAGTCTGCTTAGGGTTCTCTCCCCTCTCTCTGCTCCTCCCTGCACCCCGCCTCAAATTAATAAATAAAATCTTAAATCAATAATATAAACATTACTTTAGGAATAGAAACAGCTTGGGTTTAAAAACCAACTTCCTTCCAAAATACTATCAGAATTAAAGTTGTACCCTCTTCCCCTCAAAAGAGGCTGCTTTTTTTCCTGGTTGTCTGTCATCAGAAATATTGCTCTAAGGATGTTTCAAAGTTAAATGAAACACTCTCAGATGAGCTTGTTTTGTTTCCAAGAAAATGTCTTTCCAGAAGCACCTGTGGAGCTGCTGAGACGTACCTGCCCGCCAGCTGCACAGGCAGCCACTAAGCCATACTGGCCTCCCTCTTTCCGCAGTCTGTTGGCAGCTGCCATGACCAACCGGCAGCCAGTGGCTCCAAATGGGTGTCCCAGGGACAGCGATCCACCCCAGTTGTTAAACTTCTCCAGGGGAGGTGACCCAACCTGGCTCCCACAAAACAGACACAAATATAATGAGGAGTTAACTTAAGAATCAGGCCAGGCTCTTACCAACAGGAAGGTAACAGAGACTGAGAACATGTCCAACTTAAATAACATCACATACTATTTTACTATAAAGAAAAAAATTCTAGGTCAATTCTGAAAGCCACAGACCATTTATTTTTCATCTAACATCAGAACTGGAAGAACAAAAGACAACCTAGAATTTTACTTCCATTTTTTCTAAAGATTTCCAAGAACTATTTTTCAACTGAGAAATAAATACATTTAATGAAATACAAAATTCTTCATCAGGAGAAGCCTTCCCCTTCATATTTTTATTAGCAGCTGACTAAACTCCAAATACTACAGTGCCCTGGAAGTTCAAGCCTAATTTTAATCAAACGCTTACCTTGGTTTTTCTACCCATGTAGTTTTGTGCAAACCAATCAGAATCCATGGCTTTAAAATTAGCCAAAATCTGTCCCTACAAGGGAAAAGACCTTGTTATTAATGACCCTTGCCATTAAAGTTGAGCAAATCTTTAAAGCAGTTTTTCATAAAATTTTCCTAAGGAAACATTTTGCTACTTTTCAAGGGCCTCTAAGAGACTGCCTCAGAAGGTTGTTTTCAAACTGTACCACTGGATTCCCTCCTCTTACACCTCCTCCAACAGTGTAGTCGTACTTCAAATATAAAGCTCTCCTCCCGTTTTACTCGCATTGTAAGCCATACCTCATTTCCCACACAAACACAGATTACATTTTTTTTTTTTACGAATTACATTTTTTATGGTTACAGTCCTTTGATATGTATCTTTTAAGTGACTTACTGAGAATGCCTCATGAAATTCAAAAGCATCAATATCATTCATAGTCAATCCTGCCTTTTCCAGAACTTTTGGAGTAGCATATGTTGGTCTAAAAAGAAAAAATAAGTAATACGTTAAGAATTTAATTTTCCACTTAAGAACTCCTTATTCCCCAATCTGAATTTTACATAAGGTATTATAATGCCCTTCATTTATTCACTGATTCTACTGTACAAATATTAAGTGTATATGCTAGAGTCAGGGATACAGTTAATAAACAAACAACAAAAAGAGAAGGACAAACAAAGTGAAGAACCAGAAAAACACACCGTGCAAAGGGCAGAGCACAGGAAGAGTAGCCTAGTTTGAAGGACATGATGAGGCCAGTGAGCCGAGAGCCGTGAGGGTGGGGGACACAATGTAAATATTCGGACGCTTTTACAAAAGGCTACTATAAAAACTGTGTAGCAATATGAAGAAATGCTTATGACATCTTAATGAAAAAAAGAACACAAAAGGATTATTTTTTAATCCTTTAAATCCAACACACACACACACCCCTACTCACAAACACACACCAAAAAAAAAAAAAATCCAACACACAAAACAATTATGAACTCAGAACTCAATGTACTTTATTTTCTTTTAATTATTTTGATTTAAATCTTGTTAATTAACATATAGGGCAATAGTGGTTTCTGGAGTAGAATTCAGCACTGCATGACTTCCATACAACCCCTTGTGCTCATCACATGTGCCCTCCTTGATCCCCATCGCCTGTCTAGCCCAGCCCCCGACCCGCCTCCCTCCAGAATCCCTGTTTGTTCTCTATCGGAACTTAATGTACTTTAAAATCTATATAACAAACGTGGATAAACAAATACTTTCAATTATAGGCCAAGGATATACACTGCTACCTACCCAAGTAAAAGTTGATCTTTTGGATCCTGAGACACATATACGAAATCCCTAGGTGAAAAACAAGAGGGGTTAGCTCCAGTAATAAAATAAAGAAATTGAGGCAATTTATTTGAACATGTACCTTACCTCAAATATGCCTTTGGCTTATAACCCAAGGCCAGAGCTTTTTCCTCTGCCATAATCAGCATTGCAGATGCACCATCAGTCTGAAGTATTGAGCAAAACAATAATGTTAAATGCTTCAGCCTTTCTGGAAGTCTCTGTACAACCATCTTCTATGTCGTGTTCCTAAATCTCCCAACTAATCACACCCATGCAGAGATTTTATGTAACAAACTTTCTTTCCATTTTAGCCATCATTAATTCACAATTCAAACCCACACTGATCCGTTTTTCAAGGACGAGGGTAGACGAACCTGTTCAAAAGTACCACATTATCAAAATGGACAAAGAGAACAGGTAACTTTAGAAATATGTATCGGGGTGCCTGGGTGGCTCAGTGGGTTAAAGCCTCTGCCTTCGGCTCAGGTCATGGTCTCAGGGTCCTGGGATCGAGCCCTGCATTAGGCTCTCTGCTCAGCAGGAAACCTGCTTCCTCCTCTCTCCCTGACTGCTTCTCTTGACTATTTGTAATCTCTGTCTATCAAACAAATAAATAATATCTTTAAAAGAAAAAAAAAGAAATATGTTTTCATACTAAACTTAAGCCAAAAGATTTTTTATTTTGGCAGAGAATATAAGAAATCTTATGAATTAAAACAATCTCTCATTTATTTGCTTATTTTTACATTTTATGGACTATTTTGGAGCTGCCTCCTGCCTCCAGAAGGAAACACAGACTTTGAGGTGATATGGAAGAAACGGGTGAGAACATCAGAACCATGGTCTTCCCTCCTTGGACACACCTCACATGCTTTTTCCCAACTGACAATCAAGAAGTTCAGAGATAAAGAGCTACCATTGCAAAAAAGCCCTTCACCATGACTGCAAAAGAAAGAGCTCAAAAAAATAAAAAATAAATAAAAAATTTACTATTTGAGAGTCTGTAATATCAAAACAAGTTCTACCACATTGTATAATATTTTTATAACTTAGTAACTCTGAAGAAACTAAGGAGCTACCTCAAGACAGGGGCCATAAAGCCTGGAAATAGAGAACTATACACAATAAATGGTTTACGGACATTACATTGATATAACGAGGCCCTGGGCAAAGCTGCAAGGAATGTGGGGCATTAGCACATTTCCCGTAACTCAGGTATCTGCAATGTGCTGCCTCTGATGGTTTGTGTTTCTGACTTTTCAGTGAATAAACCTGCACCGTTCGCACACCCGAAGTGAACAAGGGAGTTCGGATCTGGCAAGAGGAGAGCCCAGCCCATATGGCCCTATCATTCAGTTTGGTTTTGGAAATGATTAACCTTTCAGTCCTTCACCACTCAGGCTTAACAGGCTGGTGCACCATCCTACTGGAGCTACTCCAGGCACCTTTCCCCTAGCCTGAGAGTGGGCATTCAGCAGTCACTTAACAACATCAAAAATGTCAACACGTTCCCATGTTTCTAGACTTTGTGTCCAGGTAGGGAAGATACACTATAAAAGAAACACTGACCAGCCAGACTATATTTAGAAAGTCGTATCCCAAGGTGGTAGGAGAAAAGAAACCACATCCTATGAGCAGAAACAGAATCCATAGGGAGGTTTAACTGAGGAGCCAAAAAACAAGGAAGGATATATGCTGATCAGCAAAACAACCATAACAAAAAGTGAGGGTAAACATGTATTCCCTATGTTTATAGGAAGATACTTATAGAAACTGCTTACAGGAAAATAGCTTGAGGGCCAGTAGAAAGCATCATTTTTTTTAATAGTTTTAATTTTTTTTTTAAGATTTTTATTTATTTGACAGACAAAGATCACAAGCAGGCAGAGAGACAGGCAGAGAGAGAGGGCGAAGCAGGCTCCTCGCTGAGCAGAGAGCCTGATGTGGGGCCCGATCCTTGGACCCTGGGATCATAACCCGAGCTGAAGGCAGAGGCTTTAACCCACTGAGCTACCCAGGCGCCCCTTTTTTTAAAGATTCATGAGAGAGAGAGAGAGAGACCACAGATACCATGTAAGCATGGGGGGAGGGGTAGAGGAAGAGAGAGAATCTCAAGCAGACTCTGTAATGAGCACAGACCCTGATGCCAGGACTTGATCCTGCGATCCCGAGAACAGGACCTGAGCTGAAACTAAGAGTCAGACATTTAACCGACTGTGCCACCTAGGCGCCTGGAAGCATTATTTCCTAACAATCAGAGCTGGAAGAGGTTATCTCGTCACTCTCCCTGCCTACTTGGCACGTCTCATACCACTCCTCAAATTCATATCCCATGTTCTAGCCAAGCTTTTCCCGAAAGAAACCCTTGCTCTCATATCCCCTTGCCATTCCTTTTGCCTAGAATGCATTTAATGAATTCTTGAATTGCCTTGTACCCTTCAAGATTTACTGCTCAAATGCCAGCTCCTCTGAGGGGCCTCCTGGACTCCTGTCTGTGTGTCCTCTCTGTCAGCCTATGCTCACAGCCGCCACCGCACCTTCTCGCTGCACTACAGTCACTGTGACTAACTTGCTAACCCCACTGCCTGGCGTAGCTCAGCGGTCTTCTGAGTCTTTAAATGACTGAAAGAGAGCTTGTTGCATCAGCATGGTGGCAGGATCAAGTGGCTCCAAGGGCCTTAAAACTAGGATTCTAATTTTTTAATGACTCCATTTTAATATCTTTATAATGAGTAACTATATTTTTATGCCTCTATTCATGATACATAAAATTGATCTACTTTAGGTTTTTCTATTGAGAGTCCACAAATAGGATAGTTGGCTAGTAAACACACAGAGCACACAGTTACCAGGAAAGAAGAATTTGCAGCTGTCACGGTGCCATAGGGCTTGATGAATGCAGGTTTTAGTTTGGCCATCTGCTCCAGAGAGGAAGGACGAATGCCATTATCTTTGGTAACTGTTTCTCTTCCTGTAAAAACATGAGCTTTTTAACTCTGGGGAACTATAGACTTTATCTTTGCTAGAGAAATATGTTCTAAAAACTTTGAAAAATGAAATGTAAACCATACCTATTTACTAAAATGTCTGTTAAAGTCATCAAGATACCAAATTTAAGACTATACTTTTTTTTTTTTTTTAGATTTTATTCTTTTTAACTAATCTCTATGTCCAACAAGAGGCTCAAACTAAAGCCCTGAGATCAAGAGTCACATGCTCTATCAACTAAGCCAGGCAGGCGCCCCTAAATTATACCCTTAGGACATCTGGGAAATCTAAATGGTCTAATAAAAGAAGGATACATTACTTCCTTAAGATACTCATTCACATTTGGCTATTTTATACAGAAATCACATGAATGAAGTTTTTAAAACAGGTATATACAAAAAACCTAAAATATAGCAGGAAGACCTAAAAGCAACTCCTAGAAAAACTTCTCTTTTTAAAATGTTGACCTACTGTTACAACATAAATTGAAACTTGAGTCTGTTTTTAAGAGTGACTGTTCGGTGGGGCACCTGGGTGGCTCAGTGGGTTAAGCCGCTGCCTTCGGCTCAGGTCATGATCTCAGGGTCCTGGGATCGAGCCCCGCATCGGGCTCTCTGCTCAGCGGGGAGCCTGCTTCCTTCTCTCTCTCTGCCTGCCTCTCTGCCTACTTGTGATCTCTGTCAAATAAATAAATAAAATCTTAAAAAAAAAAAAAAAAAAAAAGAGTGACTGTTCGGCAATCAGAACCAATATACTTATTTGAAAAGTCATTTGGGGCTTTGGCAGTTTGAGAAGCAACTTAGAACTCCCCAACAAGTGGCACAAAGCATTCTCCTTCACAACGCTGAGCAAACCATCGGACCTGGCACTTTGAAGGGTACAACATCAGACAGGAGGCCTTCATCCTGTGCCTTCTTGGCCAGGCTGTGCGAGCGCAGCGCATACTCATCCTGGTCCAGTCGAGAGACAGCGAAGGCAGCGGCCAGCCGGTCTGCAGAGTGGCCCATGGTCTCACTGGTGGAGAACTCGGCCACTGCGGGGAGCTGGGAAAGGAGCCACAGAGGATCAGGTATGCCATTACCATACGTTCGCCACACCTCAGGTTGTCTGGGGAACTCGGTCAAGACCAAGGTGGGAGAAGCTTTTTGTGAGCAAGGCATCTCCGAGAAGGGCTTACAAATTAAAATTTTCTAACCACAGTCTTTTTTTTTTTTTTTTAATCTTGAGCAAATAATTACCCCTACCCTGTAATTAACAGAATCTACAACTACTAGAGCATAACTGACCCCAAGCTGTCTTACCTAATTCTAAATCTTTGCAGTGGGATGCTTTAGAAAAACATAGGTTCATGTAAGAATTCACAATCTTACCTCAGGTGATAGGAAATTCAATCTGAATTTTGAAATTAAGGATAGTCGCTGACCCAGAGTCTTGGCCTTATTGAGCTCAAGCATCATTTTCCTCATTTTCCTTGAATGACGAATAGGGACGTCAGACATTAATTCTACACCACCTGCCACGATCACATCACACTGCCCAGAAGCGATCAAACCAATACCTACAGGGCACAGGTGACACACAGATGAACATCTTTAGTAGAAATTAACAGAGCACTGGTAATTTAAACTTCTTCATCAAAAAACTGTATGACGGGGTGCCTGGGTGGCTCAGTGGGTTAAAGCCTCTGCCTTCGGATCAGGTCATGATCCCAGAGTCCTGGGATCGAGCCCCACATCGGGCTCTCTGCTCAGCGGGGAGCCTGCTTTCTCCTCTCTCTCTGCCTGCCTCTCTGACTACTTGTGATCTCTGTCTGTCAAATAAATAAATAAAATCTTAAAAAAAAAATTGTATGACAGTTACCATTATATAACATCTGTAATTAAACCTTTCATCTTTTCCCTTTTTTTTTTTAAAGATTTTTTTTTATTTGAGAGAGAGCACGCGTTTGCACGTAAGCAGGGGGAGGAGAGGAGAGAGACAGAGACTCTTCAGCAGACTCTCACTGAGCACGGAGCCTGACCTGGGGCTCAATTCCACAACCCAAAGCTCATGACCTGAGCTGAAACCAAGAGTTGGAAGCTTAACCGACAGCTGTATTACAGCTTAACCCAGGTGCCCTGCTTCTCACCTTTTGAAAGGGATTAAGATAATTTTTTTGAATGAGTAAAACTATATTCACTGCATTAGAGAAAACAAGTTTCATTCAGGCCACATGGACATGAGCTTCTGGAAATATCCATGGGACCAACCCTCAAACAAATTATATTCTATACTAGAACATTCTGAAGATTTTATAAACTCCCAGCTTCAGTTTTTGGAAAGATTTTTTTCCCCTACAATGGGAATTTCTGCTACAAGCTTGAGAAATTCTGGCTTTTGAAAAGGTAAGGCAGCCCCCTTCATCTTTATGGCCACTGGCAAGTATTCTGTTGCTTTATGCAGAAGTTGTCACAGGCTTCACAGAATAGTGACTGCTCCCAATCACTGCTTCTGGCATCATTCTGTGCCAGTCATGAGGCAGGATGCCCAAGCTGGCCTTCATGTTATTAAGAATGTCATTGTTGGGGTGCCTGGGTGGCTCAGTGGGCTGAGCAACTGCCTTCGGCTTGGGTCATGATCCTGGAGTCCCGGGATCGAGTCCCGCATTGGGCTCCCAGCTCCGAGGGGAGTCTGCTTCTCCCTCTGACCTCCTCACCTCTCATGTTCTCTCTCACTGTCTCTCTTTCAATAAATAAATAAAATCTTAAAAAAAAAAAAAAAGAATGTCATTGTTATTAAGAATGCTATTAGGATGTCATGATGACGACATCTTTCAGGTTTCCTCAATTTTCATAATAATGGCCAAAGCTGCAAAATGTCCCAGGATTTTTTGCTAAGGTCTGTTAGGAGAACTTGTAACTAATTATAAAAATGCCAGTGGTGTGAGAAGAGAGTGGAGGAAAGAGCTGTATTACAGCAGTGATTTATCACTGATGCCACAATCTTCATGGGAGAATATCACATTAGAATCACCTAACTTTAAAACCTAGCAGGTTATAAATTATTTATGCCTTAAATTCAGAAGCACCCTCCTAGAGACATACTTTACTACCTGATAATCCCTACTGTGGCCAGCCACATTACTGATGGAGTAACTAAGGAATGGCTGTGTCCCTCAAGTACGGAGAGAAAGAAAAAAGTTGAGAACTACTGTCAAAAATCAAAAATGTTCGATGCAACCCTATTTTTCTTAAAAAAAAAAAAAAAAAAGACAAATTTAGAGATCTGTTAAGAGTATTTTTCTTTTTCTTTTTTTAAAGATTTTATTTATTTATTTGTCATAGAGGGAGAAGCGAGAGCAAGCACAGGCAGACAGAGTGGCAGGCAGAGGCAGAGGGAGAAGCAGGCTTCCCACCAAGCAAGGAGCCCGATGTGGGACTCGATCCCAGGACGCTGGGATCATGACCTGAGCCGAAGGCAGCCGCTTAACAAACTGAGCCACCCAGGCGTCCCAAGAGTATTTTTCTATGGGGTGTCTGTGGCACAGTCAGTCAGGTGTCCGACTCTTGGGTTTCTGTTCAGGTTGTGATCTCAGAGTCTTGGAATCAGGCTCTGAATCGCGTTCTGTGCTCAGCGTGGAATTTGCTTGAGACTCCCCCTCTCCCTCCGCCCCTAACCGCCATGTGTTCTCTCTCTAAAATAAATAAATAAATCTTAAAAAACAGTCAAGGAGAATTAACAGGTACCTTCTGTCTTCAAGTAAACATACCTGTGGTCATGGCTTGGTTGGCAGAGATGCAGGCCATGGTGACAGTGTGAGCAGGGGTTTTGTCCGAGAAGCCAGCTCCGAGGGCAGCCTTCATGAAATACATGAATGAAATGGTCACTTCTATAGGAAGAACTACCTGGAAATGATGCTTTGAGCACCATTTCTCTCTATGGTGAATCAAGAAAGCACTGAAGTTAATACTCTAGAATAATATTTGAATAAAATTAAGCCCATCACAGAAATGGCTTACTCATTTTTCATCTAGCCATTAATTGCCAAACACGGCGAAATTCTTGATAGCTGGTGTCTAGTGTGGTAGCAGGCTACGATACTCTCTTTTTGTCACCTAATTTCTTAGCCAAGCTTTGACCCAAGCCTTCAAAAATATTAACACATAATTCAATTTTAATTTAAGTTTTCCAATGAAGTAAACCTGTTAAATACAGTTGATGGAATGATGAAACATACTGTGGAGTAGAAACCTCATGATCTCTGTTCCTACAGCTGAAAGGCTTAGTGGCAAAGCACAAGTCATCAAACCAGAAAGTGACTTCTAAAGAACTGACCACTATGAGCAAAATTCCCACTCAGGTCCCTCCCGAGTTCACTCCTCTCACTGCCAGCTGATCTCCCTCAGCGACCGTCTCATACTTCACACAGCCCACAGTAGAGCCAACATGAAGTCAAACTGGAAAACTTGCCAATACACAGGAGTTCAAGCTGATGAAAGAACCCGTGCAATACTGCCTGAGTCCCGAGTGAGCCTCTGACAAATAAGGGTGAGACCAGGTAAACAACTGGAAAAAGAGAAATCCGTCCTGGATGATGACATTTACAGGCACTTTAAAAGAGAATAATTTGATGGGTCTTGACAAGAACTGAGGAGCTCCATTAATCTTGCAAAATGGCCTCCGTCATGATGGCACAGTAAGAGTTATACATGAAATGAAGATATCTATTACTTCATTGTACTATTAATTGGGAAAATTATGATGCTAAAAAAAAAATCAACCTCTGATTCCATTTTTGCATATGTAAAGAATTAATGCATAGATACAATAAAACATGTTTATAATATTAAAGTTACACTTTAAAAATAATGCTCTCACTGCCCCCCCCCCACCAACCACCCCCCGCACTATTAACCATGAGATTCGGGCTCCCACGAGGGGAATTCTTTTTTATTGACCATTTTCTCAAACCATTTAACTGTGCTCAGAATACAAGATCTCCTGTAATTTGGTAAAAAGAAAAACATGTTTCTAAAATCTATATTAAGGAGGCTCTGTATCTTTTTTTTTTTTTAAGATTTTATTTATTTGAGAACCAGAAAGAGGACACACATGGGAAGCAGGCTCCCCACTGAGCAGGAAATCTGATGCAAGCTTGATCCCAGGACCCTGAGATCGTGACCTGGGCCAAAGTCAGATGCTTATCAAACTGAGCCTCAGACTCCAGATTTCTTCACTGATTTTTACTATCTTACACGCCCTATACACCATCATCTAGAAATTCAAGTGTGTCTCAATACTGTATATGCAACATAACCTTCCTCCGGTTTTTCTAGGTAGGTTTGATACTAGGTGCTCAGCCTACTTTGCTGAAAACTACACTCTGGCAATGGTATGTGAGCCTCTCAATGTAGACCATATTCAAAAGGAGCAAAGCAGTCAATCTCCAGAGGGCAGAGAAGGAGCACACACCAGTGGGGCAAGTGAAAAGGGCACTGAGGTCCTTACGGCCTAATCCTCACAAGGTCCTTTGTAGCACGTGTTATACCCTTGGCCCCAGCTGGCTCTCGGGCTGAAAAAGTTTTAAATAGAAGTGGTTCCTGGCGAACCTTGTCCACGCGCTTCTATTTAAAGCTTGAATAATACCTCTCAAGGCAAGCCTAGTCCCTGTTTAGTACACTAAGGGAAAAGGAGGAAGATGCCACGTTGTTAAATAGGAGAGCAGGGAAATAAACAGAGGTCTTTCAGAAAATTCAGGTTCATGGGAACTCAGCATCAGAGCCTTTAGGATTTCCTTGAACATTATTAATACAGACAACAAGTCCTTAAAAAGTTCTCCAGCTGGAGGTCACATTAGCTTTTAGGTTAAAATGCATCTGTAGAGAGACCTCTTCATAACATATTCCCCCAAGACCACCTTTCCCTGTAGCACTACAAAAATCACCCAAACTGCAAAAGACCACCTTTCCCTGAAGCACTACAAAAATCACCCAGACTGCAACGCGATACTGCAGGGGGAGGGAAGCAAATGCTGGCCGATTAATACCTGAGATGCGCGCGAGATATAGAATCTTCCGACAAAACTTAGAGAAAAACATTATGGCTTTAAGAATTAGGATAAAATAGAAATACTAAGAAAATCAAAACACTCGGTATTTACTTTTTAAGTGCTCCCATAAGAGCTTTTTTTCCCCAGAATATAAAGGTTGAAAACGTATTATGAATAGCTTGACACACTCCTAAAATTGTCATATTCAACACAGTTAGAAATGTGAAAGCCCAAAGAAAAACAAAACAAAACAAAACAAAAAAATCAAGACAGGGAGAAAAAACACCTTTCTGTTCTTCTTTCCTGCCTCTCTAATATTATACAGTTGATTCTGTGGGCTTAAGGTGTGCCAGGCCTTCAGCAATGTTAATATGTACTGTTAGGGAAAGATGTGGGGTAGACCCAGTACTTGCAGGCCTGCTCATTTTCCTTCCCCCTACCTGACAGTGATGGAAATCCTTGCCTCTACAACTATACTGAACACAGTAATATGCAGGAACAACATTAAAAATAAAGAAAATGCTTATTGGCACCCTTAAATGTGGAGTCACCTTTATCCAAATAATCATTTCCAATTTGAAACAAAGCCCAGAAGACGCGTTTGGACTGTTCACTATGAAATGCCTGTATGGACACGTCACGGAAGTTTCAAGGTCGGTTATCACCCTGGTTGCCACCAATAAACAGTACCTGGAGCTGTGCCAACTAGGGTAAAAGTAAACTCCTGTGAAATCGTTTAAGAAAACAACACCCCATGTGTCATCCAGTTAATGGGAATAAATGAATAAGCAAGGCTACCTACCTCCAACAAAAAACCACGTTACGAAATAAGTTCTTTGCACTATGTTGAAATTTTAAGTTAATTAGTAGCCATAGTAACATTACTAAAAGTCGTATTAGCCATACTTTGCTATAATCTCTATAATCCTAAGAGATAGGACAAATGAACATATATCCGAAAGCAGCTTAAATACTCGATTTGATTTATAGGATAGAATAAATATATTAGCATAGTATATGTTACTTGATTTATAGTATAACTATTTTTTTTTTAAGATTTTTAAAAAAAATTTATATATTTGACAGAGAGAGAAAGAGATCACAAGCAGGCAGAGAGGCAGGCAGAGAGAAAGGAGAGGGTGGGGGAAGCAGGCCCCCCGCTGAGCAGAAAGCCCGATGTGGGGCTCGATCCCAGGACCCTGAGATCATGACCTGAGCCAAAGGCAGAGGCCTAACCCACTGAGCCACCCAGGCGCCCTTATATTATAACTCTTAAATATTAAATAACGTTTGTTATTCAAATTGTAAAATCACAATTAAAGTCAAATATAGCTTTAATGAGAGGGCACAGTTAAGCACCTACCTTTGGCTTAGGTCACTATCTCAGGATCCTGGGATTGAGCCCCATAGCAGGCTCCTTGTTCAGTGGGGAGTTTGCTTCTTCCACTCCCTCTGCCCCTCTCCCTGCTCATGCTCTCCCTCCCCCTCTCTTTTTCTCTCTCAAATAAATAAGTTAAATAGTTAAAATATATGTATAGCCTTAATGAATTTTAATAATTTAAAAAAGTAATTCTGTTAACTAAAATTCAAGGTGATTCTCCTATCAATCTCTTCGAACAATACAGCGTTTTACTCACCTCTCTAGCCACATTGCTTGTTTTCACTTCCTGTATAACTGTGCCAAAGATGATGTAATCAACAACATCCTTTGGGACATTGGTCCGAGTCAGCAAACCCCTGAGAGTAGAAATCCAGAGCAAAAACACATTTCACACACCAAGATATTGCCAGAGGTCATCAGATAAAACACTGTACTTCTTTTAAGAGGTTAACTTTGAATTTAAAAGAATAGAGACCGTATTTTTTTCTTAATTCAACAAGAAGAAATGAATGAATAAGTGATTTAAAAAGTCAACATTTAGGGGCACAGGATGGCTCAGTCGGTTGCACACTACATGTCCGACTCTTGATTCTGGCTCAGTCTGCTTGGGATTCTTTCCCTCTGCTCCTACCCCTACCCCTGGCTCATGAACATGTCACTCTCTCTCTCTCTCTCAAAATAAATAAATAAAATCTTCTTAAAAATAAATAAGTAAAAAGTCAACACTTGGTGTTCAATTGGTAATGAGAAATTAAATAGGAAGAATCAAAAATAATCCAGAAAAAGATAAAAGATACATAAACAAAGTAACATTAGTAGAAACCTAAGTTTCAGTCAAAAGAGAAAAGAGAGATATAAAATCAAAGACAAAAAAACAAAAAAGCTATAAAATCAAAGAACTGAAGTAAAATACCAGGTATATTAAATTTAAATTTGGTGTCTCAATAGAAACACGATTCATGTGTGTCTATACACACATACACTTGTCTAGCTCTGCCCACCAACAGAAACTAGAAACAGTAACACTCCAGTTGCCAGTAGGAATAGAATGAGCGTATCTTGAACTCGGACTTTTTTGGGGGTGCAAAATGGTGGTTTTATTAAAGCATGGGGTGACCCATGGGAAGAAAGAGCTGCTGCCCCAGGGTTGAGAGAGGTGGCTGATTATATACTTGGGAGTTGGGGGGGGGGGGAGGAAAAAGGGGAGTTTCAAAAGAACTTCCATATTCTAAAGAGCACCTACTGGATATCAGAGGCAATGATATCATGATATCATTCATTGTCAAGGTTGATTCATCGTTAAGGTTGACAGATGAATGCTAAAACCACTTGGTCAAAGACTGTTGGAGAACATGGTGCTACCATATCACTTTATAGATTACTTACTAATTGCAAAAGAAAAGAGTGTACCTTTATAACCAAAAGCCCTGGCAGTGTGACCACCATGACTGAGTGGTTAGATTTAGAATCATGTACCATGTGCCTCCTCAAATGACCGAATACCACATGCTTTACCTATAAAGCATTCTTACCAAAAAACGTTTAACTTGAATCTAACCAATCCTCTAGAACTAATTTCCAGTTTACAGGAAATTCAAAAGAGAAGTTAAATATCATCAAGAAGAAACATCTAGAATATGGGACATTCTATGGGACAGGTGGCCTAGGATTTTCAAAAAGTCATTATCATATGGGGCAGGAAAGAGTTGGTAGGAGAAAGAAAAGGTTCTAAATCAAAGAGACTAAAGAGTCATATCCATTTGTAATGTGAACCTCGACTGGGTCCTGATTTGAAGGGAAAATAAAAACTACTAAGAAAAGACATTCTTGGAACAATTATGGGGGATCTGACTAGGAACTGAACATTACTAGTAATGGAATCATCATTATTGTCTTAGCCACAGTAATGACATCCCAGATAGTAGAGAAGATCCTTATTCTGAGGAAATAAACCCTGAAGTATTTTGGGCTGAAGATCTCTGCCTCAAGATGACTGCAACTTACTGCCAAAAGCTTCAAACCACATAGATACAACAAACATGGCAAAATGGTTAACAATGATTAAATCTGGGTAAGAGGTATTTAGGTTTTTTCACTGTATTATTCTCCCAATTTTATCTTACATTTGACAGTTTTTAAAAAAAAAAGTTGTGGGAAAACTTGCAAAGCACCAGTCTGGGATCATAATCAGAAATGGCGCCAACATCAGAAATAGGAAAACAAGCTGGCTATTCTTTCTTCCTTTCACCCATTCATTCATTCATTCATTCATTCGAGTAGGCTCCACACCCAACATGGGGCCTGAAGTCACAATGCTGAGATTAAAAGTCACATGTTCTACCAGCCAGGAACCCTCTTAATTTTTATTTTTGATACGCTATACTTGTAGTGTCTAAGAAAAGAGGTCAAATTCAGAGATTTGGGAGTCTTCCACATAAAAAAAAATAAATACTTAGATGAGATTCTTCTTTTAGGGAAAAGCATGCGTACAAAAAAATACTATGCTTTAAGAATAAAAATTTGCCAAATACTTTTAAGATAAAGAGGAAGAGATTCAGTTTTTTTAAAAAAGTAGAGAAGCATCATTCAGAAAAGGGAAGGAAAATCCTAAAGGCATATTAAGAAATCAAAGGAAGACAGGATCAGGTACAGCTGAGAGGTCAATGCTACAGAATACAAAAGGACCCAAGCCAGGAGAAAGACTCATGCACTTAATGCCCCCAAAGCCATGATGAAGAGAAGCTTCCAAAGTACGGTTACTGAAGAACAGTAGGAACAGAAATAATCATTACGAGATTAAGGAGATGGACAGTAAGAAAAGAGAAGCAATTGCTGCTTTCACTCATTCTTAAAGTCTGGCAGGAAGAGAAGAAAAAGAACTAGATGGGCAGAAAGGGCAACTGAAAGGTTTTCTTTCAGACTAAAAAAGACCTGTGGCTGGTTGAAGAGACTGAGGCAAGGCATCAATAAAAAATGAGATAATGCTCTACATGCTATTCCCACCACACAAATAGCCACATATTGTAGGAGTTTCCTCAAAGTCCTCATCCATCTCAATCTCAGGTAACCACACCTAATTTTATATTCTCACTTGCTTTACACAGGAATCTTTAGGTCTCGTTCTAGTCTTCTTTCTAGATAAATATCAGCTGTCTAAAATAATCACCAGATCACTAAAAAAATTTTTTACTAAAATAAAATCTCTATATATAGAGAGAGATATATTTCGGAGTAAATATATATATATAAATATGTGTGTGTGTGTATATATATATATATATATATCGTATTTACTCTGATCAGTTTATACTGGCTAGCTAGCTACAGCACTCCTTAAAGAACACTGTCATGCCAAGAGATTATTTGCCAAGACCTCAAAATAAACATTTCTGACAGCTGCGTGAATTTGTACTATACCTATGCTTGAATTTGTACTGTACCTATGGCCAGAAAAAAGCACAAATAAATCTTAAAAGGCCAGTATTTGTTTCTCACCACATAAAAGTTAGAATATCCTAGATACGGAAATTCTATTAAACACGTTGTTTTACATGTAAAACTAGAGAAAATGCTTTTAATGAAATAAGAACTAAAATAAAACTGCATTTACTTACGAAAGTGCTGCTCTAGCCAAATCATGTGGCATCAGGTCTTTATACCTGGGGAAAGAAAAGAAACAAAATAAAAGCCTAGAACTTTAATAAAAAACACATTCGTTCTATTTGAAATCCGTAGAGATAACAGCTAACACAAGCTGCTGTAAATGCCTTCATTTTGCTATCTAAGGTAGTCCATCATCTCAGATGAAGAAACAGTGTGACTACTATTTGTCTTGGGGAATGTTCTGGCAAGCCTTACCCCCTACTGAGCTGGCTAAGAATGTAACAAAGATGTGGCCCAGTATCTTACTGTTCAGCACGACATATGCTACATGCTCTTTAAAACTAAGCTCCAGGAGTGCCTGGTGGCTTAGTCCGTTGAGTAGAGTAGAGCCTTCGGCTCAGGTCATGATCTCAGAATCCTGGGATCAAGCCCCACCTCAGGCTCGCTGCTCAGCAGAGTCTGCTTCTCCCTCCCTGACCGTCCTCCCCACTTGTTTGTTTTCTCTCTCTCTAAAAATAAAATAAAAAATAAAACTAAATTCCACCTTTTAAATACTCTTTACTTTCATTTTTAAAATACATTATTTATTCTGTAATGCCCAAAGGGACTTTGGCATTTGTATTAGGGCTTTTAAAGAAACTTTCTGAAGTAATTTGAGATTTACGACAGAACTGGAAAGATAGAATGGAGTCCTGAATATCCTCTGTGTGGCTTCCCCTAATGCTAATATCTTACAGCACCATGATGCACTAGTCAACACTAAGAAATTAAACTGGCAAAATACTACTCACTAGGCTGCTAAATTTATCTGGGTCTCACCAATTTTTCTACTAATTCCTTCTTACTTGTCTGTTCCAAGACCAAATCCATGCATGTAGTGGTCATGCCTCTGTTTCCTCCAATTTGTGACAGTTTCTCAGCCTTTCTGTGTCTTTTGTGACCTTGACAATTGAAGACTAGGGCCAATGGGTCTGGGGGAAGAATACCACAGAGGAAAAGTGCCCTTCTCATTGCTTCATATCAGAATATACATGATAGTGGGCGCCTGGGTGGCTCAGTGGGTTAAGCCGCTGCCTTCGGCTCAGGTCATGATCTCAGGGTCCTGGGATCGAGTCCCGCATCGGGCTCTCTGCTCAGCAGGGAGCCTGCTTCCCTCTCTCTCTCTCTGCCTGCCTCTCCATCTACTTGTGATTTCTCTCTGTCAAATAAATAAATAAAATCTTTAAAAAAAAAAAAAAAAGAATATACATGATAGCAACATGACTTATTCCTAGTGATGATAGTCTCTGCCAGTTTTCTCCACCATCTTTCCCCTTCTGTACTCAACTTGAGTAGAGAAGGACTCACTAGTCCTGCTAAGGACTCACTAGTCCCATTATCAACTCAACGGGAGGAGAATGTAGCTCCATATCAGAGTAGAAGGAATAAAGAAGGATTTGTGGACATATATTAAAAGCATCAAAGTTATTAATGAATATTTGGGGGAAGAGAGTTTGAGGCTATGCAAAATATCCTGTTTCTCAACATCTCCCACCCACTAATTTTAGCATTCATTCGCAGATCTTGCTTGCAGCAATTACCATGGTGTTCTAATGGTGATTTATTTTCCTTGTTTCTGCTACATCTGTTAGCTGAAATTCTTTGGTAAATAAGATGTGTCCCTTCTTCCTCATGTATGGATTTATTCAATCACTTATTTATATCAGATTGGACTCATACAAATATTTATTCTTTGGGTTATGATGTAACACTCTGTCACCACCACTTACGGCATTACTTCTATAAGAAAATACTCTCTAGATTCTAAACCACATGTTTATTTATTTTTAAGATTTTATTTATTTATTTGATAGAGAGACAGCAAGAGAGGGAAAACAAGCAGGGGCAGTGGGAGAGGGAGAAGCAGGCTTCCCACTGAGCAGGGAGCCCAAAGTGGTGCTGATCCCAGGACCCTGAGATCATGACCTGAGCCGAAGCAGATGCTTAACAACTAAGCCACCCACATGCCCCTAAACCATATGTTTAAAAAAGAACGTTTACTGTTTGTGTGTTTGTGTGTGTAGATGTATACTATGTATCTTCCACAAACAATGTGCATTACACATACTGCTCTGTACCATACTCTTTATCCTTAACATATCTTCAAGATATTTCTATATTATACATGATAGGACTCACTATTTTTAGCAGATGCCTAACATTCCCCAGTGCATTTTTAAGGTAGTGACTGCTTATTCAAAATACGAACACCAAAACAACCTAAGCGGAATAAAACTATTGCTTCATTTAGTTTGAATCTAGTTACCAAAGTCTGTTATCAGCTTTTGGACAGACTGGGCCTCACCTGGGGTCAAAAAAAGAGAGGAAAAGCCTAAGGAGAATAGCAGTTTGGTTCTGGGAAATTTTTGTACACATCTAGGATCACCCTGGCTCCATTTACTTGGGGTTGTGCTATGCTGGGATTTGGACCAGCCTATCACCTGCAATTCTGATCATTTCCAGGAGGCCAAAGCAATGAATTAAAGGCCCTTGTAAATACCTGTAGGCCCACAGCCTCAGTATTCAAACTTCTGAAGAAGCACAGAAACAATGGAAGTATCTCCAGACAAAGAAAGCATATGTCTGTTGGAACCAAGGTATCTGGACCCACACTAGGTTTTCAAAATAGGGCTGGTTCAATCTAAAACTACACCAGGCTTGTTCATGAGAAAGGATGAAAAATAAATTTTTCCATATTATTTTACCACTAGCTTAACTTATTCTGTATTAATTTCATAAAAATGCTACCCATACATTAGTCCACTAACAATAGTTAGTGGACTAACTATTGTAACTGGGTTACATTTATAAAGACCAATTTTTTTTGAGAGAGAGAGAGAGAGAAAGAGAGCGAGTGAGCACACACCAGTGGGGAGGAGGATCAGAGAGAGAGGGAGAAGCAGACTCTCCACTGAGCAGGGAGCCTGATGAGGGGCTCAATTCCAGGACCCTGGGATCATGACCTGAGCCAAAGGCAGATGGCTTAACTGATTGATCCACCCAAGTACCCCTATAAAGACCACATTTGAAAGTATCTTAAAAGAAGTAAATAAAATATGTGGGGTGATGGATGTGTAAATTAATCCAACTGTAATTATTTCACAACGTATATGTATATTAAATCATGAGTTATTAAAATTAAAAAATCATGTTGTGCAATCTAAATATATACAATTCTCATTTGCCAATCATACCCGAATAAAGCTGGGAGAGGAAAAAGAGAGAAAAAGAAAAGCACCATCATTTCATACTTACGAAGTGCCAGACTGCAAGAACGGAATGCGAACACCGTCCACCACTACGATGTTCCTTATGTTGGGTTTTGCTAAGGTTTTCTTTGATTTGGTCTGGGTGGCTTTAAGATAAAGTTCAAAGAACTGTTAGTACAACTATATGAAGTCAGATGACTTTTTACATTTTTAAGGAGAGACATTCTAAGCAGAATTACATCATTCAACACCAAGTTGCATTTGCCATTTATCAAACTACTTCAATTAAAAAAACAAACAAGACAAAACAAAACCACCAAGAAACAGACTAGCATTTACAAGTTTCCAAACGACATTTAAGGTAAATACACAGATTATACCTAATGAAGAGGGTGTTCGTGCCATTAAGAAAACTGTTTCTTTCTATCAAATGTTTGGTAATCACACTGAAAACAACCAATGTGACATCTGTCTGTCATTCATGTTAGAAGTCAAAGGGGAGGGGGCACCTGGGTGGCTCAGTGGGTTAAAGTCTCTGCCTTTGGCTCAGGTCATGATGTCAGGGTCCTGGAATCAAGCCCTGCATCGGGCTCTCTGCTCAGCAGGGAGCCTGCTTCCCCCCACTCTCTGCCCACTTGTGATCCCTCTCTCTAATAAATAAATAAATAACATCTTAAAAAAAAAAAAAAAAAGTCAAAGGGGACCTGGCTGGCTCAGTCAGTAGAGCACCCAAATCTTGGACTCTGGGTTCTAAGTTCAAGCCCTGTGCTGGGTGTAGAGATTACTTAAAAAAATAAAAATCTGGGGTGCCTGGGTGGCTCAGTTGGTTAAGCATCTGCCTCCGGCTCAGGTCATGATCCCGGGGCCCTGGAATGGAGCCCCACATGGGTCTCCGCTCAGCAGAGAGTCTGCCTCTCCCTCTCCCTCCGCTGGTCCTCCTGCTGTGTTCTCATACTCTGTCAAATAGATAAATAAAATCTTTAAAAAATAAAAATAACTTAAAATATTAAAAAAAAAAACAAAAACCCGGGACACCTGGGTGGCTCAGTTGGTTGGACGACTGCCTTCGGCTCAGGTCATGATCCCGGAGTCCTGGGATCGAGTCCCGCATCGGGCTCCCAGCTCCATGGGGAGTCTGCTTCTCTCTCTGACCTTCTCCTCACTCATGTTCTCTCTCAAATAAATAAATAAAATCTTAAAAAAAAAAAAAAGTTAAAAAAAAACAAAAAACAAAAAAACCCATGTCATCTTCTATAAGTGATATGCTATGCCAGACAGGCTCTCTCTCTTAGGAATCTACACAAAAAAGCATAAAGAAAAACACTAATTAGTTGAGGCGGAAAGGATGCCATGAAGAAAAACCAGGGTACTAGCAAACTGAGGTCACTTGTAAGCCAGTTATGCAGCAGCAAAAAGCTTGAGTGAGCAGAGAAGCCAGCAGGAAGGGTGAAGGATATAAAGAGAGAAGCAGCAAAGCCGGGAAAGTGACATACTATCTGACCATGAGAAAAACAAAGGAGCCGGCCCCTAGAGCTGCTTGGTTTCTAACACTCCCCAGCTGTAGTACACTCCGGCCCTCTTATCCTTCACTTGAGTGTGTCCATTACACAATTAAAGACACTTGGCTTTGTGACCTCCCTACATTCAGAGGACAGAGAGAAGATGTGGGACAAAAGGTAAACTTGAGAGGGAGGCAGCAGGAGAGTCAGGAGAGAACAGTGCGTGACAGCAAAAGCAGGAGAGTATCAGGGAGCACAAGATGGTCAAGTGTTTCAATCCTTAAGGAGAACGAGGATTGCAAAGAAGCTACTGAATTAAAAGATCCGCAGATTACTCGGACTGACCTTGGAGAGAATGAAGCACTAAGGGGAAGTCAGATGACATGCCATCATGTCATTCCACTGAGCTCATGTCCCTTTTATACACTTAGAGATAAAGTTCAAATCCTATCTCTTCCAATGAATTCCCTGCTTTACTAGTTCCACCTTAACCATCCCAAAGAATTTCCCCTTTCTCAGCATGTAATAAGATGAGCAAGTCCCCAAGCCCTCACACTGCTCATTTGCTCATTCAGCATCCTTGCCTTTATTCATGTACCCTCTCATCTGAGTGGCCTCTTCTGTCCGTCTAATTCCTACTTATCCTGCAAGGCCTGGTGCACATTCCACCTCCTAGTAAAGCCTTCCCTGATTAACTACAGTTACCTGTGGTTCTAGCCTCTGACATTCTGTGGCAACGTCTGGAGCAAAAATTAGCTATTCTAAACAATATAGCATATTATAAAGTAATTAAACTAATATTACAAGCCAAATTTAAAAATAGTATTCATTATTCATTATGTATTGAACCACCACCCAAAGGACTCCCATTCTGTTTCTCGTGCACAATGGTTCCTACCCACATCAGAATTTTCTCAAAGGCTCCTTTTTATGTATCCCACAGCATAGGGGCACACAATAACAATGTACTCTCAGAATCTGAGTTGCGAGTTAAACTATCTGGGTTCTAGTCCCTGCCCTGCCAAAACTTTATTATTTGCTGGACTAGATGACCCCCTCCCAACTAGTTCCCCAGTCACCCACATTTTGGAAATAGGTCCTCTTGTATATGCTCATTAACAGAGAAGCCTATTACTAATTGCAAATTTAAACCAAAGCCTAGGATTCTATGGCTGATATACATTCTGTATTTTACACATATAATTGAAGTCAAAGCAGATAAAATATGTGTCATGTATTATTTCAGTGGTGTGTGTATGTATATGGTATGTTTATACACATAGATACATAACAAATAGAGATATAACCATTGAATCGGTCAAAATTTCCATCAGACAGTTAAGTCCCATCTAAAGACTGAAAACATCAATAAATTCTGTATCCTTCTATTCTAAACCCTTCACCCTATGAGACCTGTCAAGCAGGGACACTCACATGAGCTTCAAGAGGAATATGTCACAAAATTACTACAACCTAAAACCTGTCCAGCATAAGTCTGCTCCCTCCCCACAAATCAGGTGGTCACATTCCTTTGTCTTATCCTGTGCTTTCTGGTACATGATCTTCAGCAGCGCTAGCACAAATCACTGTTAGACACCAAAAAGGCTCCAGTCTTACAAGGGTTTGCGATATAGTTGGAGACAGAAACACAAACACAGTTAAAGAATGGTATAAAGAAAAATGCATGAGATGCCAGATAAATGCTTTCCTTCTGTTGGTATTCAGTTTGACCTTCTCCCAGTTGTCAAGAATCAGGTTCATTTGCGTGACTGCAAAGCAAAACCATGTGGGCAAACATCTCAATTACGGAAAAGGTAAATGAGACAAAAAGGAATTATTCTTCATGAAGCTAAGACAAATCCATTTTCTAGCTAGGATTTAGAAGCCAGAAGAAATATAATTGTTGCATGACAAGATGAAACTTCGCTAGGTGGGATTAAGTAATAGACTTCTGACAATACATATAAAATATAAAAATACCATCTTACATTCATATTGGGTTTAATTTTTAAAGTACTTTGAGATATCTTCATAACTTGAGGCCAACAAGCCTAAAATTATTATTATTTTTTTTTTTAGACAAAGAAATTAACGCACAGGGAAGTAAAGTGACCAATTCAAGACCACAGTGCCCAGAAAGAGACAGAATTGGAATAGAGTAGAGGTCTTCTAAATTCTGGTAAAGTGCTTTTCTATCCAACTATTATCCAAGTAGAAATACCATAATAAAACCAAAATCATAAGCCATAGGTCATTCGAGGACCCAGGCAAAGAGAATAATGGTATGAACCTGTCAGAATGTTTTTAGCTCTGACCAGTGAAGATACATACCTATAATGGGTATAGATGCCTTCAAGATGCAGATCTACACTTGGTTTACCAAAGGTCTATATAACCATGTAAAATCAATACATTTCCCTACTTACTCATTTCATATTGACTAAATAACATCCTTTTATTTTTTCTAAAGATTTTGTTTATTTATTTGAGAGAGAGAACAAGCAAGCGAGCATAAGCAGGGGGTACAGCAGATGGAGAGGGAGAAGCAGACTCCCCACTGAGCAGGGAGCCTGTTGTAAGGCTAGATCCTAGGACCCCAGGATTGTGACCTGAGCCGAAGGCAGACACTTAATTGACTGAGCCATGCAGGCGTTCCCAACAACATTCTTTTATTTACTAGTTCCCCAGTCACCCACATTTTGGGAAGAGGTATATGATCATTAATAGAGAAGTCTATCACTAACTGCAAATTTAAAAATTTGACTTTGCCTTAAGAATGTCTGTATAGTAACCATCTCCAGGACTGACAGCTGAATGAAGTGACCGGCAGGGTTCATGGCACTGCCATGACACCAGCAGCAGCATCCTGTCGACTCTACACCATGCAACATCATTACTGGTTAGCCCTATACTGTGTTTTAATTTGAAGGCAACAGTGATGTTCTTGTTGCTCAGAGAAAAGGGAGAATTTGCAAGTTAGTCTTGGTTTTTATTCAGAATTCACAGCTCTAGAATCTAACATTTAAACCAGAAATGTTTATTTTACAAACTACTGTACCTGGAGCAGCTTGCAGCTGGGAGGAACAGCTCAGAGGTCTCACAACTAGAAGATAAAATAAATGGTTTACATAAAGCAGTACAATCGATACCTGTGTAAGTTGCTTATAAATCTAAATCTCATCTTAAAAAAAGAAAGAAGAAATTAAACTTACAAAATTGCAGGGCCCATTTTGATGTGTTGGGAAGATTTTTAAATGTGTAAGTCAACATGGAAGTCATTCTGAAATCTGAAAAAAGAACAAAAATATATCCTGGATTATTTGAGCAATTTGTGGCTTCTAGTCTATGATCTCTGATAATCTTATCCGTGGTAACTATAAAGAACCGTAAAATTTAATGTATTACCAAGTAACTATCCTTCCTCTAATAATATTCTTACAGCTACACTGACATGGCTTTCATAGCGTGCAAACAACAATTTTAAGCATTATTATTATTACACTCTTTGTAAGACATGAGAAAACTGAAGCGTGCAGGGATTGACTGACTCTCCCAAAGATCCACAGCTAGCAAGAGGCAGAGCTGGGATCTGAAGCCGGGCAGTCTAGCTCCAGAGTTTATGTCCTTCTTTAGGGCCAAAGCAGTAGAGAGGTTAATGGACATGATCATGAAGCCACCAATGTTAATCTGCTGACTCTGAAGGCTGTATTGTGATTAGTGCCTTGTGCATGTTCATATGTGGGTGAATGTACACTAAAGTGTTCAGGGCTGATGTAGTGTCCTGTTAGCGACTTACATCCAAATGCCATAGGGAAAAAAAACTTTGTGTATTGCACTTTCTACCTTTTTTTTTTTTTTAAGATTTTATTTATTTATTCGAGAGAGAAAGAGAGTGAGCTGGAAGGAGAGGGAATCTGAAGAAGACTCCCACACTGAGCATAGAGTGCAATGGGGGACTTGATCTCACAATCCCAAGATCATGACCTAAGCTGAAATCAAGAGTTGGCTGCTTAACCAACTGAACCACCCAGGATCCCCTCACTTGCTACTTTTTAATAAGCTTGCTATTGTTTCAAAATAATTAAAAAAAAAAAACATTAAAACCCTACATATTAAAAAATATTTAAAATATATTAGAAGCGCCCCTAAATTCTTAAAAAATGAATTCCTACAAATCAGTACCAAAAAAATGGGCAAAGGACATGAACACACTGTTCACAGAAATGGAAATAACGAATGGCTCTTGGATACATGAAAAGAAGTTCAATCTTACTCCTAAAAGAAATGCAAACTGAAACCACACAGAGAGATACAATATTTGACCTGTGACACTGGCAGACTGGAAGGTTTTACATACTCTGTGCTAAGAGTAGGCACAAACACGCTGCTGGGAGGCCATGCTGGGGCAATCCCTAGGGAGGGCAATGTGGCAGTTGACTGTCAAAACTATAACTGCAGGGACGTCTGGGTGGCTCAGTGGGTTAAGCCTCTGCCTTCGGCTCAGATCATGATCTCAGGGTCCTGGGATGGAGCCCCACATTGGGCTCTCTGTTCAGCAGGGAGTCTGCTTCTCCCTCTGCCTGCCTCTCTGCCTACTTATGATCTCTCTTTCTCTCTCTCTGTGTCCAATAAATAAATAAAATCTTACAAACAAACAAACTGTAACTGCATCCAACTTTTGATCCAGCAATTCCACTTCTACTTCCAGGACATTACTAATGCACACACAACATGAAGCATGTCACCACTGTTCGTAATAGCAAAATATCAGAAGAACTAAAAGTACAGAACTGGTTAAGTAAACCACGCTACAACCACCCAAAGAAATATTATGCAGCTATGAAAGATAAGGAAACGGTTATGTACTGATAGGGAACCACTGTTAACCTGCATTAAGGTGTAAAATAGTGTACAGCTACTACTGTTCATGTCAAAAAGAGGAAAAATAATATATGTATTTCCTTGTATCTTTATAAAATATCCCTGAAAGTAGAAACAAGACGTTAAAAAGGAAGGAAACTGTGTAACTACAGGACAGGATGTAAGGCAGACTTGTCATTGTCCATGTTTTATAATTTCTCAATTTTGAAATACGTTTTAACCTAAAAAAAAAAAAGGGTAAGAATAAGCTGATGATATATGCCTATGAAGATGGTGGCAGCCAGCCTCCACGATGGCTCCCAATAATCTCCAGCTTTTGGTATCCAAACCCTTCTGCAGTTGCCCCCAACAGTGTACCACAGTTGGTCTGTGTAAACACAAGAATACGTCAGAAGTGCTGATATGTCACTTCTGAGATTAAGCTATAAGGAATACTGCAGCTTTGCTCTTGTTCTTTCTCTCCAATCACTCACTCATTCCGGGGGAAGCCAGCTGGCACAACTCAAACAGTCCTATGAAGAGACTCACATGATGAGAACTGCCACCTCCTGCCAACAGTCACCTGAACTTGGAAGTGGATCCTCAAGCACAGGCAAACTCTCAGATGATGAGTGCCCTGACCAACATTCTGACTGCAACCTCATGAGAAATCAAGTCAGAACAACCCAGCTAAGTCACCCCCAGAAGCTGTCCGAAACAGTAAATTTTTATTGTTTCGATCTGCTAAAATTGGGGGTAATTTGTTACACAAATACAATAGATAATATAAAAGCCTTAAAAAGATAGATAATATAGGGGGGGCCTGGGTGGCTCAGTTGGTTGAGTGTCTGCCTTGGCTCAGGTCATGATCTCAGGGCCATGGGATCAAGCCCCACACTGGCTCTCTGCTCAGCAGGGAGTCTGCTCCTCCCTCTCCCCCAAATAAATGAGTGGAATCTTTAAAAATAATAATAATAATAATAATAACATAAAAGGTTCGTTTAACTTCTCTTGCATCTTTATAGACTAAAAGAGGATGCCCTAGGACTTAAGAAAAAAAATATCACATTTTTCTAAATATGTGGTTTGAGAAGAGATGAAGGAATCCAAACTCTAGGCTTATCACCCTAGGGATATTCAAAAGACTCTAGCCAGGGAGACACAAACAAGCCCATGAGATGAGAACCTCAGTTCCAGAAGTTACATATGACACCACACCAGCCTTGGATACAAATTCCCTTAAGTAAGGGCGCCTGAGTGGCACAGTCTGTTAAGCGTCCGACTCTTCATTTCGGCTCCAGTCCTGAGACAGAACCCAACAGGCCAAGCTCAGAGGGGAGTCTATTTGGGACTCTCTGTCTGTCCCTTCCGCTGTCCCTCTCTCTCTCTAAAATAAATACATAAATAACTCTTTAAAAAGAATTGTCTCCCTCTCAAAAAAAAAAAAAAAAGGTAACATTTCAAATGCAAAAAGATGAATTATTCACTAAATTTTGGGGGGAAATGCCTAATTATCTGGAAAAAAACTTTAGGTCCGTAACTCATACATGTAGCAATCAATTCCAGATGTGATTACTCTAATTATATATATACATATTTTAACTATAAAAGCACTAGTAAAAGGTATCAGAATATTTTCATATTCTTATACCGGGAAAGACTTCCAACATATGGCACAAAACTCAGAGGTCATAAAGGGAAAAGAGTAAATAATGGTTTAAATTAGATAAACATGTAAAATATCTACACAGCAAAAAGATACTAAAATAAAATTAAAAAGCAAACAACAGATTCAGAGAAAATATTTGTAATATGTAAAACAGACAAAGGGTTAATATCCATAACCCATAAAGAACTATTACAAATTATAGCAAAAAGAAAAATAATCTATAATGGAATCTGTGGTTTTCACCCAAATATCCATTTGACTCCATTATGCAATTGCCATACGTAGTTTACATGGGATAGAATCCAGCCCAACTCCAGGATTTAAATCAATCAGAATAATTTCATTCTCTTTGCCAAGATCATTGGTTCAGGTAACCAAGGCCTAAAACAATGGTGTGTGATATTGACTTGATTTAGGAATAATAATCTGGTCAGTCTGACATTTCAGTCAGTATTCCACCTAGAATTCTGGAATATAAATCTTTCCTTCTGAGGCTTAACACAGCTACCACAGTTTGCAAACAGGAAAAAAAACTAGTCTGAGCATAGAGCCAATCAATCCCAAAAGAGGACAAAGCTGAGAATTTCCAAAAAGGAAACTAGAGCCCTAATTGAATAATATCCAAAACCCACTCTCCTTTTGTGCTTTCTCCTTGTTAGAAAATAAATCCCCTTGAATTTGAGTTGAATTTTATTATTTGCAAATGAAAGGTTCGTTACTGATACATGCCTAAAAGAAAAAAGAGCAAATGAGCAATTCACAGAAATAAAAATGTCAAAGTATCAAAATTTTAAGTGTTCAACCTCACTAACAATAAAAACATTTTTAAAACTAAAACAAGGTATCACTGTGGGGTTGTAAACCTGGCAAAAAGTAACAATACTGTTAACACATAATTCTAGTAAGAATATATTTAGGCACTTCCATACACAGTTGATAAAAGTGTAAACTGTTAAGGTTTTGGAAAGGAATTTTTAGTTATGTAACAAAATTTAAGTTGTGAATTTCTGAGCCCAATAATTTCTAAAATTGGTCTTTAACCTATAGAAATACTCAAGATGTGTGTGTAGCATACACAGATCTTTGGCCTATAGAAATATTCAATATATATGTTCACTGTAGCACACTAGACACTGGAACTAATCTAACTGCACATCAGTAGGAAATGGTTAAATAAATTATAGTACAAACATACCATGGAACACTGCGCAGAAGTTTGAAAAGAAAAATAAAAGACATGATATACATATATGTTCTAACACCGGAAAGTGTCCACAATATATACTAAATGAAAAAGCAAACTGCAGAACAATATGCACAGTAAGACACCACTTTTATAACAGAAAGGAAAAGTCCATAAAGCTAAGAGTCTATATACAGAAGGAATAAAGAGGAGCTTTCATTTTTTTAAAAGAAGCTTTCATTTTATATTCCTCTCTTCTCAAAAAAAAAAAAACTGTTACAATGAGCTTTTTTTTTTTTTAAGATTTAATTTATTTATTTGACAGACAGAGATCACAAGTAGGCAGAGAGACAGGCAAAGAGAGGAGGAAGCAGGCTCCCTGCTAAGCAGAGAGCCCGATGCGGGGCTCGATCCCAGGACCCTGGGATCATGACCTGAGCTGAAGGCAGAGGCTTTAATCCACTGAGCCACCTAGGTGCCCCCCCCCCTTTTTAAGATTTTAGAGCATTTTATTTTTTATGTACAGTGTAATTCTAGTTTTACTTAAAAATCTATGTATATTAATATTTATACAAATGCACACAAAATGTCCAGAAAAATACACAGCAAAATGTTTTGGGCTTTGTTGTTTTTTTAAGCAACATGTTAATAGTAGTTATCTCTGGGTGGTGGAATTATAGGTGTATTTATTTTCTCTGTAGTTTCTGAAAAATAATTATTACTAACTCAATAATTAACTAAAAATACGTTTCAAAAGGAAGAGAGACTAAGCAAACTACCTTGTGGGAGGGTTGACTTTTATTGTCATTTGCTCTAAGCTTTAGGAAATAGACCTTTTTGACTCAAGGATTTGGGAAGCATGGAAACTCCAGCGGAGCAGGCTGGCATAATCTGTGGAACTATGGAAAGATGCATGAAGTTGCAGACACCTGGGAGTAAGGGAAAGGAAGAAGGTGCTCGGCAAGTAATGAAAGCAAAATGGGGGCGAGGGTTGCCTGGGTGGCTCAGTTAAGCCTTTGCCTCAGATCATGATTCCAGGATTCTAGAATTGAGCTCCCCATGGGGCTCCTTCCTGCTCACCAGAAAGACTGCTTCTCCCTCTCCCTCTTCCCCCACCCATGCTCTCTCTCATAAATAAACAAAAATCTTGACCAAAAAAAAAAAAAAAAAAGCAAAATGGAGTGGCTTAACAGCCCACTGTTAACACTATCATTAAGACACAATGGAAGGACACATAGTCTAAAACCAGACTGTCCAAATCCAAATCCCGGCTCTACCGTAGTTTTAGGATCTTAAGCAAGTAACTTAATCTTTCTATTTTAGAGGAAGATGTAGATAACTCATCTGTAAGATACAGATAATCTCAGCACCTACATCAAAGGGTTGCTGTGAGGAATAACTAAATACACACAAAACACTTAGGGCAGTGCCTGATACATAGCTAGGGTCATACATGTTTGCTATTAATATACTACCGAGCAGTGGTATAAATCTACTTAGCTCACCTCTCCTAAGTCACAATAACATTTATGCCCTGATGGTAGCTAACAAGAGTTTTTACACTTTTAAAGAGTTGTAGAAAACACAACAAAAAATATACGATATCAATATGGGCTTGCAAAACCTAAACTATTTACTATCTGGCCCTTAACAAAAAAGTTTACTACCCCTTATCTAAATAGTAAGCACTGAACATAATTATATGCACGAGGGCATTTTGAGGGCAGAAGGCAAGCTTTTAACTGTAAAAATCTTATGAGTTGGGAGGGCTTCCGGAGATCAAGAATCCCTTTTGCAAGTTAACGTTATTTCGTTTGGAATCAATCGCATTATTCAAGGACTCTTACCCATTTTTCCAACATAAAACCAGCTATTATGCAACGGAGAACTCGTGACTAAAATTTAATAGACGTGGGCTCTATCCCTATTTCCACCACCTGTAGCCATAGATATGCCCACCCCAGCTGATTTATGGGCTTCATCTACAAGGTGAAAGGAATGAATGACAAGATGATGATGGGCAGATCCCTTCTAAGTTAGAAAATCCTCTGGAACATTTAATTCTCCGCCAAGGATGGAGAAACAGCTCAACTCCTGCCACACTCCAGGCCCGACATGGTCATGTGACCGAGTCCCAGTCCCGCAGCTCCGACGGGGTAATCCCAACTCCGCGTTCTAAATGTCTACAGCGGCTCACCTGGCTACAAGCAAAACGGGGGAAACACACACACTGCAATTCAGCCCAGCGCTTTAGGCCGACACACACACGAGCAAACAGGTCGTTAACCCGAGGTGACAAGTTAAAAGACACGGTGACACCGCCGCTCAGAGCTACACGCATAAAGCTAGTCCCAGGTACAGCCCTGATGGCAGTGGTCCCGCAGCCCCAGTCCGCTGGGGCCTCCGTCCGCTCCCCGAGGAGAAGGGAGGAGGCCGCGGGCACTGGCGCAGGAGGTAGGAAAGGAGCTGCGGCTGTCGCTGCAGGGAAAGGCCAGGCGGGGAGCCAAGCGCACGGTCCATCTCACCTTAGCTCCGTCCTCTCGAGCTCTAGCTGCGGCGGACACGGAAGGTTTGGCCTCAAGTGCCGGGACTAGTCGTGACCCAGGGTCGGGTCCTTCCCCAAAGGACCCCCCCCTTCCCTCCCGCCCCCGAACCCCGCAGGCTGCCCATCGGCCGCCTGTCTGGAAATCCGGGCACCCGGCCTCCTCTGTGGGCCCCCTGGCGTCCGTCGTTAGCCGGAAGCGAACGGCAGGGTGAGGAGCCAAAGGAAACTCTGCCCGAGGGGGTTTTAGTCAGGCAGTACGTCGGGCGCCTATCTGGGGCCAGGCTGAGCAGAAAAGTCCTCCGCCCCGCAGCCCCACTCTGAGCCCTTTCCACTTTCGTCCTCTTCAGCTCAAGATGGTGGCCTCACGGGCGATAGGCAGTCTGAGCCGCGCCACTGCCTCCAGGATGCGCCGCTGCCCAGGTGAGGCCTTGGCTGGGAGCACCTCGCAGCCCCGGGCAGAACTCTTGGGAAGCCTGAGGTAGCGTCGTAGCCGCGTCTCCCTTTCGCTGTCGCCTCCCCGCCCGGCCGGGGAACGCAGCCCTGCGTGGGGGGAAGGATGCCGCTCTTGGACCCAGTCTCCTGTGCGTGCCCTTGCGCAGACTGACCCTTCCTCTCTCCCCGCTCCCGAGTCCTGCCGCGATTTCAGGCTCCGTAACCTCACGTTTCTGGGTGCTGCCCACCCGGTCTAGCCCCTTCCGCGAGTGTCCCCGGCGCACTTCTGGCGTCACGCCCCTCTTATTTTCTTCTGTGATGGCTTCGGACCTGACCCTACTAGATGGGGAGTTCCAGGAGGACGGGGACGGTCCACTCTGTCACCTCTTTGTGGCTCCACATCACCTTACTCGTGACAAGAGCTGTCCTAAAAGCTTCTTAGGTGTCCTGGACCAGCCTTGCGAATTACTGCCACTCCCAGCTCCTTTCCCTCAAAACCGTTCTGTACCTATTACCACGTTTAAATACGGAGCTCGAATGTTGCAGTTCCAGTAATCCCAGTGTGAAGGTATAGTATGTTAAATTTCAAGGGGAGGGTCTGCAACTTGCCAGAAGAAATATTTTTTTAAATACACGAATACGCTTATCCTGTCTGTGGACACCCTGAGGGCAAGGTGATGGGGTGGGGGTGGGGCAAATATCTGTACCCCAAGTTAAATCATTTTTAAAAACTAATCTAATTTTGTTTCTGACGGTAGCCGGTTAGGTTTGCATTAGCTGTATTTTTCTCTTCAGACGGGCAGTGAAAGGGTTAAAGCGGGTGATTAGGGAAGATCAAGCGTTTTCCTTCCATCTCAAATCTGTCGGGTGAAATGTAACCTTCTATTGCGTGTTACACTTAATACTGGCTGCTAATCAAGAATTTTCATTTGTAACATGTCTTTCTCCTGAACACGGTAGCTGGTAGCTGGAGGCTTCTATGTAAGGGATTAATTTTGGATTCAGACTTTTTCTGAATCTCCACCAATGTTTGTAGTTTCCACAGGACTGCTGTGTGTGTGTGTGTGTGTGTGTGTGTGTATACCAACCATAATATTACAAAAAATTGATACGTAAAGACTGGGGAAAGTTAAGAAAAAAGTCACGCATTATTAGTCACATATAGTAACTATTAGCATTTGGTCATTTTACCTTACAGTTTTTTTGTTTTTGTTGTTTTCCACATTTATGGTTTAAGGCTTTATGAAAATCACATGTATATATTTGAACTTGCCTATGCATTGGTTTTAATATACCGCTTATGGATTAGCGGCTGCTGTAACACTGAGCTGGTAGTCAGGTCATGTGGTTTCCAGTCACTAGTGTAACTTTGGACAAATATTTTGGTCTAATGGATCTTTATTTTCCTCATCTGTAAAATGATTGAGACTTTGGATTTTCTTAGACAGGAGAAATAGGATGAAAGAGCAATTCAAAGCATTAAATTTGGAGTCTGACTTTGGTGCTTGAATCTGGCGTGGCCTTTTACTCTCTAGTGACCTTGGACAGTTAATTTCTTCTGTTTTCTCATTTGTGAAGTGGGGAACCTTTGTGAACTTCAAAGGAGTTATTCTAAATTTAAAGCAATTTTTCATGGACTAAATGTTCAGTACATGCTGCTATTAACTCTTTTCTGGCCTGAAGAACTGATTCTGTATATCTGAGAATTTTTAAAAATAATTTTTACATTTTATATATGTAATAACAAGTTTAGCTTTTCTATATTTGCATAGAAATATATATACACACATAAATGTATATTTCACCAATAAGAAAATATGGCTTATAGTTTTTGTCCCATTTGAGTAACAATGAATTTTGTAAAGACATATCTGGAAAGTGAGTTCAGAATTACCTGCACACCTGGATTGCTATTTAATTCAACATATTGGTCTTTTACCCTGAAAACCTGTGCCAAGGCCAGTGTTTAATGAGATTATGACATTTACTGGTGGATGGATAAATTCATTTGAAACTGATTTGTTTCTTTCATAGTTCAAACCCATTCCTCCCCCACTAATGCTATAATTTTGAATATGACTGTCAAATGACAGTCACAACTTGACCAAGATATCTTAATTCCCATTCCTAAATCTAAATTTCTAATTATGTAAGTGGTAAAATAATTTAATTGAATTAGAGGCAAATAGTAAATAATGTAGGTTTAAATTTGACTCACTTGTTTAATCCTATCTCTTCCCCCAGAGTTGAATATTGAAAAAAGTTGTTGATTGTTAACTACCAAAGTAACATTTTCATATTTGAAATTTGTGTCAGCCTAATGCAACTCTCTCCTCTGCTATAGTTTTAGGTCTTGTAGTATCTTCTTGAGTTAAATTATCAGATGATTAAGAAGTAGGACAAAGGTTTCTCTCTTTTCCTGGCACATTTGATCTAGGCTAAAGTTCACCTAGCTGCTGTGAAGTTAACTTTCCAGATTGCATAATGGTAAGGGCTAGATTTCAAAAGCAAAGCTACCTTGTAGCTACCAACTTGATTTAGCTGGCTGTGGTTTGAATTCAAGATAAGTTTGTACACTTACTGATTTTCTCTTTTTTGTTTGTTTGTTTCTATTGATTTAGAGGAAGTTTTGTGTATGTGAATATGGGTGTCTGTGTTTGTGCAGCAGAGGTAGTTTAGTGTAAGGGTTTAAAATGATTTGAACCATAACCTAATGAGCACCAACCTGCTATCTCAAATAGTTGGTCTTTTTTTTTTTTAAAGATTTTATTTATTTATTTGAGAGAGAGACAGTGAGAGAGAGCATGAGTGAGGAGAAGGTCAGAGAGAGAAGCAGACTCCCATGGAGCTGGGAGCCCAATGCGGGACTCGATCCCGGGACTCCGGGATCATGACCTGAGCCGAAGGCAGTCGTCCAACCAACTGAGCCACCCAGGCGCCCCTCAAATAGTTGGTCTTTAAAAGTGCAACCTGTGGGGCGCCTGGGTGGCTCAGTGGGTTAAAGCCTCTGCCTTCAGCTCAGGTCATGATCCCAGGGTCCTGGGAGCGAGCCTCACATCGGGCTCTCTGCTCAGCGGGGAGCCTGCTTCCCTCTCTTTTTGCCTGCCTCTCTGCCTACTTGTGATCTCTGTCTGTCCAAAAAAAAAAAAAAAAAAAAGTGCAACCTATGCTAGGCCCTCGCACCTGCTCTGTTTCTTTTGTTTTGTTTTTTGTTTTTTGCTTAGCATTTATCTCCTAACATACTTCTTTACATATTTTTTTGGCTGTCTTCCCACCTCATCTCTCCCACCGTGCATTCCCAGTCAGTCCATCCCTACTTTCATCCACTTTACCCTGTTCTAGCTAGAATTGCTTATTCCCTGCTTCGCCTCCCACTGGAATTTCCATTTCACAGGCAAACTCCTTTTTATGCCAGGCCTGTTTTCACCTCTTCATGTATCTCTACTGGGTAGGAACTGATTCTTCCTATGGGTGGGTGGGTGTGTGTGTGTGTGTGTGTGTGTGTGTGTGTGAGATCCCCTGCTGCTATAGAATGTAAGCTACACAGAGTCAGGGATTTATTGTTGAATGAGGGAGTTCAAGATCATGTTGGAAGAGTTACGCTTTAGTTGGAGGAAACACCTGCTATGGATGCAGTGATTAGAGAACAAAATAGTAAATATTAAAAATCAAAAGGGATTTTGAAGGGAGGGGAAAGATTGCTGTAGATCGAATCTCATGATAAGGCCTTGTAAAAGAGGGTAGAGCCATGACTCAAAGATAAAAAGGAGTGATAAATACAGATGATTCAAATTTTAAATGATAGTAAAGCAGAGAAAGGAAGTGTTTCCTTAGAGAGGCAGAGGCATGACGATTGAGGATATGGCTGACTTCTATCTTCATTTACTTATGGGTAGCACTGTGACTTACAGATACTTTTATAATCATTACATCACTTTTATTTCTGTCTTTATAAGAACACTGAAGTGCACTGAGACTTGTTCATGGTTATACAGCTAATAAATGATAAACGTGATGGTTGAAAAACGTGATGGTTCAACCTAAGTCTTGACTCTCGGGTCCTTTCTCTTTGCACCCAGATGGCTGATTTGGATTAGCTTAAAGAAAAAAATGCAGACAGAAACAGAGATCACCTCACTCTGGTACTTGCATCATCTACACAGCTTTCTTTTAATATGTTGCTTGCCTTTCAAACTAGTGTAAAGCTGCTATTTTCTGGCCGTCTTTTCCCCTCTCTTAAGGACCTGCAGGATAGGGGCACCTGGTTGGCTCAGTCGAAGAGCATGAGACTCTTGATCTCAGGGTTGTAAGTTCTAGCCCCACATTGGGTATAGAGATTACTTAAATAAATAGGACTTTAAAAAAAATAATAGGGGTTCCTGGGTGGCTTAGTTGGTTAAGCATCCAGCTTGATTTTGGCTCAGGTCATGATCTCAGGGTTATGAGATCCAGCCTTATGCTCAGTAAGGAATTTGCTTGAGATTATTTCTCTCCCTCTGCCCACCCCCCCTCCACCCTGCCCCCTGTGCATGCTTTCTCTTTCAAGTAAAACTGCAGGATAGAGGGAGAGAAGGAGGAAGCAATAGCATCAGGCTATTGCTGATGGTCCCTCTCCGAATCCACTGAATCAGTGGGTTCTCCAAGTCAGTGGCTCTCACTTGCCCACTTGTTTGCTGTCTGCTTCAGTTTCCTTTTTTAAAAATATGGACGCTTCCATCCGGGAAGATCCACACATGCAGTCCCCCTTGGATTCAGCTGCCTCTGCCCTTTGTGACTCCTATATCTGTATAAGCCCCAACTGACCCATTTGGGCCATCTCTATGCCCCTATTCAGCAGGAAGAAGTTACAGAAGATGAGACCTTCCACCCTCAGCAACCTTAAAGATTTAAGGGTTAAAACTGTTCAGAGGGGGATGATGTGGGAAACAAAGACAGAAGAGAAACCATTAAGTTTCCATACTACCTGTAGCCCATTGACAAGTCCTTGAAACAGGCAGAGTGACATTCCTCTAGAGATTCAACTGCCTCAATGTTATTAGGCCCAATGTTATCAGCCCCAATTACTTTGCTTAGAGCAAAAGACAATTCTAAATCCTTCCCCCACCTCCCCCTCCCAGGATCCTATAAATCTCCTTTAACATATAAAAATTCCTTTGGAAACTTCCTTTAGCTCTACTCCCCAAGAGACAAGTTAGCAATCCTCGCCCAAGCATATGATCCACCAATATGCATCTGAAGAGTCTCATGACTGAGTTTCTACTAAACAGTAATAAATGACCTTTCCTGTCAATAGCTAGCCCCCTCAGGATCCTCAGGATCCTTGTTTCCCAAATACCTGGGAGGCTGGCACTATCCCTAACCCCTCTCAACTTGAAAATATATAACAGGCCACCACTCCTCAGGACCTCAGTGCAGCTCTTTCTGCCCATGGTACTGTCCTCATGCTTTAAACAAAACCACCTTGGGGCGCCTGGGTGGCTCAGCGGTTTAGGCCTCTGCCTTCGGCTCGGGTCATGATCTCAGGGTGCTGGGATTGAATCCCGCATCGGGCTCTCTGCTCAGCGGGGAGCCTGCTTCCCCCTCTCTCTCTGCCTGCCTTCTGCCTACTTGTGATCTCTCTCTGTCTATCAAATAAATAAATAAATAATCTTTAAAAAAAAATACCACCTTTTTGCACCCAAAACAAAAAAAAAGGGACTCTGAGGCCCAGCACCCTTAAATTCTGATTCCTTGGTTCTAGGTTATATGTCACCCAGACATTTGTGAGTGTATTCGAGCCCACTGATTTTAATGCCTAACCTAGTTCTGAAATCACTTTTCAATACTGCTGTGGAAATCGCAGTCCAGCTGGATATGTTGGGAAGTCTTTTGGGTCCTGCTTTGGCCATGTGTAATAGTTCCCCAATCCAGTAGGGTCCATGCCTCCTGGTCAGACATAGACCATGATCAACTTAAAAATGGGTGTAGTTCTAAAGTTTGTTTCTAAGTCATGTAGAGAGTGTTTTTGATAGAGGTGATGTTTAAAAATTTCATTTAGACTACTACCATGGCATAAAATGGCCAATGTGGTTTAAAATTTTGTCCATTACCTTTGATTATCACTGCATGCTAAGGCAGTCTAAGACTCTTGTTTGACATCCCTCAATTCTGAGCCAGATGAAGGTAGGGGCTTTGGAGAATGAGAGACTAGGCAGAAAGAGAGACAGATGGTCACAGGCTAGTGGGAAGGTTTAGCTGAGAGGTTGTTAGGGATTTTTTTTTTTAAGATTTTATTTATTTATTTATTTGACAGAGATCACAAGTAGGCAGAAAGACAGGCAGAGAGAGAGGAGAAAGCAGGCTCCCCACTGAGCAGAGAGCCCAATGCGGGGCTCAATCCCAGGACCCTGGGATTATGACCTGAGCCGAAGGCAGAGGCTTTAACCCACTGGCCACCCAGGCACACCAAGGTTGCTAGGGATTGTAACCTTTTTTTTTTTTTTTTTAAATAGTGCTCCTAAATTAGGCAGGCAGTCCACTCTTTTGCATTATATTGTGCATTCCAAAACTGTATGCAGCCCAATGCAGTACATTTCAATGAAAATCAGATATAAAAAAGTTTTAATACTAATAATTAAGAATAAAATGATGGTGGAATATTATTCAATCATAAAGAATGCAAAGTTGCCACTTATAACACCATGGGTAGAACTAGAGCATATTATGCTAAGCAAAATAAGTCAGTCAGAAAGACAAATACCATATGAACTCATTCATATGTGGAATTTAAGAAAGAACAATGAGCAAAGGGGGAAAAAAGAGAAACCAAGAAGCAGACTCTTAACTAGAGAGAACAAACTGATGGTTACCAAAGGGGAAGTGGGAGGGAGGGATGGGTGAAAGAGGTGATGGGGATTGAAGAGTACACTTACCATGATGAAAAATAAAATAATAAAAGGAAAGATTAAATTTGCTGATATTTAATATATGAATTGATAGAGGTACATGCACATAATTTGTTTTAAAAGGAATAAAAAAATACTGAGGGAAAGCTAGTACAAGTAGCTAATAGTAGAGATAATGAAGGAACCACTGGATATTATTAAAGCACTAATTCCCGGGTACAGGTGTTCATGTGTACTGCTACTATGCTCACTAATTATTAAGGGATGATTTGTTTTTATTTTTATTGCTAAAGAAAAAGTAAACTTTGTTCTAGGATATTGGACAAGGTTTGAAATAAGGAGTAAAGGATTAAAGAGGTGTATAGGAGGGGCACCTGGCTGTCTCAGTAGGTGGAGTATGCAACTCTTGATCTCAGGGACATGAATTCAAGCCCTGTGTTGGGCATGGAACCTACTTAAAAAAAAAAAATTGTAAAAAGAAAGAAAGATACCTAAGAAATAGGGTTTGAAGTAAACCATGAACATGAAAGACAAAGGAAGAAAGAGCAGGGTGTTTTTAAAGAAGCTTGGAAGTTGTAACTAAGGGATGTGGACCCTGTGCTGGCCTCCAGAGTAACTTGGTTACTACCTAGAGCCAGATGTTTAGGTTAGAGCAAGACAAAGGTGACGCTTTAATGGTAGTAAGGAGGTAGAGTAATTCCCAGAACAAACTTTGAAATTTTGCCTGAGAATTTCAGAGTGTTCCCTACCTTCTGTCCATAGTCCAAGTTCAGACTTTTCTAGTGATGGCTTGTGCTCAAAACATCATCTCATCATTATTATCCAGGAGAACTTCAAGTAGTGAAGTGATTAGGAGGAGGGAGAAGTGTGGTGGGTCTTTTGTCCTCCCCAGGTTAGGAGTATTCTTGGTAGAGGGCAATAGAGCCCTGTTCAGTTAGAAATTCTTAAAATAGCAGAGTGTGACTGGACTATTTCATAAATGGCCACTGTTGATGTCATCTTTTTTTAAAGTTTTTATTTGAATTTCAGTTAACATATAGTGTAATGTTAGTTTCAGGTATAGAATATAGTGCTTCAACACTTCCATACAACACCCGGTGCTCATCACAAGTGCATTCCTTAATCCCCATCACCTATTCAAGACACCCCCCACACACACTTCTGGTAACCATCAGTTTGTTCTCTATAGTTAAGAGTCTGTTTCTTGGGGCACCTGGGTGGCTCAGTGGGTTAAAGCCTCTGCCTTCAGGTCGGGTCATGATCTCAGGGTCCTGGGATCGAGTCCCACATCCGGCTCTGCTCAGCAGGGAGCCTGCTTCCTTCTCTCTCTCTGCCTGCCTTTCTGCCTACTTGTGATCTCTCTCTGTCAAATAAATAAAATCTTAAAAAAAATTTTTTTTTAAAGAGTCTGTTTCTTGGTTTGTTTCTCTTTCTTTTTCCTCTTTGTTTTCTTAAATTCCATATATGAGTGAAATCATATGGTATTTGTCTTTCTCTGACTTACTTTGCTTAGCATAATACTCTCTAGCTCCATCCATTAGGTTGCAAATGGCAAGATTTCATTCTTTGTGTCTAAGTAAAAATCCATTGTAAATTATTTTACTTTTGATAACACTGGAAAGTCCATCTCCATAAAAATACAAGAGGATGTGGCTAGAGAACATGGTTGAGTATATTTGTTATATACCTGGGACTGACAGTATGGATTGCTTTGTAGATTACTTATTTCCTACTGTGTTCAGTTCCTATTGCTGCTGTAACAAATTTCCACAAATTTAGTGTCTGAAACAATACAAATTTATTATCTTACAGTTAAGAAATGTCAGAAATGAGTCTCACTGAGCTAAAATCAGAAGTGTTGAGGGCACTTGGGTGGCTCAGTGGGTTAAAGCCTCTGCCTTCGGCTCAGGTCATGATCCCAGGGTCCTGGGATCGAGCCCTGCATCAGGCTCTCTGCTCAGCAGGGAGCTTGCTTCCCACCCACTCTCTGTCTACTTGTGATCTCTGTCAAATAAATAAATAAATAAATAAATAAATTTTAAAAAACTGTTGGCAGGGCTGTGTTCATTCTGGGTGACCTAAGGGAGAATTCATTTCCTTACCTTTTCTAGCTTTCCAGGTGGAGGCTGCCTGCTTTTCTTGACTTCTTCAAAGACAGCGAAGTGGGGCTAAGTCCTTATGCTGCCATCTCTTTGGTCCTCCTTGATTCTCTCTTCTTCATGATTACATTGGGCCCACTTAGATAATCCAGGCTACTCTGTCTCTCTCTCTCTCTTTCTCTCTGTTTAGTTCAGCTAATTAGCACCTTAGCTCCCTTAGCCATATAACCTAACATATTCACAGTTTCTGGATACCTGGACATCTTTGAGTGGGCCGTTCTTCCACCAACCACATTTACTATTTAAATAATCTCATAAGCTGATCTTTAAAATGAAACAGATATGGTAGTAGTCACAATAATGGCCTAGAATACATTATTCTCATTTGGGGGTTTTTGCTGTTATAAATTCCAGCTTTGTTATATTTAGCAAGTACTACAGCAGTTATGTTTTACAAAGTAATTAATTTTGAATGCCTTTTTCTTGTAGGTTATATTTGCCGCAGCTTTTCGGGGTCCTCTGCTTTGCAAAGTAAGTTTAATTTCTTACTGACATGCTTACACTGCTTTTTAAATTTGTTTAGCAATAAACGTGTTTACAAATAAATTGTCTTTTCCCTTTTAGCCAGAACCCATATTAACTATGGAGTCAAAGGGGATGTGGCTGTTGTTCGAATTAACTCACCCAATTCAAAGGTACCTAATTTTAACTTGCTGCAGTCTCTTTCTCCTAATACATTCATGAATCCAGCGCTGAATAGGAGGGAAAGAAATCCACCAATTTGGCAGTAATCTCACATGAATTTGTAGTTTTGTTAGTTTAGCAAATTGTTCAAGGAGTGCAACTTTCTGGAGCAGAGGTCCTTGTTGAAGAATTCCTTCTAGATGACCTTAGGTGTCAGATTAACATCCGGGATTAATGAAATTAGCCTTTTATTGTTGTGTAGCATGCTGAGGTGACTTATTAGATAAGAACCAAAGTGCAAGCTTTGTTTTATAAGAGAAATCACCTGTTCATCTTAACTACCAGGTTGTTATACATGCTTTCCTCATTACCTGCCTGATGTCGTTATCTGTAGAAGATTGTCTGGGTTAAATGTGGTTGTTAAGCTTCCTGAGGAACTTGAATGAATGACTGAGTGTAGTTCACATATTGGAAGTCAGGTTCTGTTCTAAGTGAAGCCTCATTTGTTTTTGGCAGATTCAGGAAAGCATGGGGCATTAATCCAGTCTTTGCCAAGATGAGCTTTATTGCAGGAGCTCATGCTTTTTCCCCCATCTAAAATTGATGTTAAGAGGGGCGCCTCAGTGGCTCAGTCGTTAAGCCTCTGCCTTTGGCTCGGGTCATGATCTCAGGGACCTGGAATCGATCCCCACATTGGGCTCCCTGCTCAGCAGGAAGCCTGCTTCTTCCGCTCTCTCTTCCAGGCCCGTGCTTGTGTTCCCTCTCTCGCTGTCAAGTAAATAAATAAAATCTTAAAAAAAAAAATATATATATATATATGGTTCGTGTTAGGACACCTGGATGGTTCAGTTGATTAAATGTCTGACTTAGCTCAGGACTGGATCTCACGGTTGTGAGTTCAAGCCCCACATTGGACTTCACACTAGTCTTAGAGCCTACTTAAGAAAACAAATAAAATTGGTATCAAGTTTTCATACTTCAGGAATCCTCTTACTAAAGGCCTAGATGGAATAGGAGGACGTAGATGGAAGCAATTAACAACTATCACAAATTAAGGAAAATAACCAGTCCCCCTCACTAGGATGAATTTTGGTGCCCACTGACCAATGATTCAAACTTAAGATATTTTTTCAGAATTTTCTAAGTTGAGCATTTTTTCTGAGCACAGATTCAACACATCCTTATAGTGGGAAGTTTGAAAGCTATAGAGGAAAATAACAAGTCATTCATAATACAAACCCAAAGGCAAATGCCTTCAACTTTTTTTTTTCTTTTTTCAGTTTTATTCTTTGGAGAGAAAGCGAGCATGCACAAGTAGGCAGAGCAGCAGGGAGAGGGAGAGGAGAAGCAGGCTCCCCGCTAGGCAGAGAGCCTGATGCCAGGCTCCATTCCAGGACCCTGGGACCATGACCTGAGCCGGAGGCAGACACCCAACTAACTGAGCTACCCAGGTGCCCTGACTTTTAACATTTAATCCAGTTTCAACAAATAGCATTTACAAAATAAGATCACACTATATGTCTAACTTTGATTTCTTTTTTTCTTAATGTTATATGAATTTTTCCTTACCAACAAGCAGGTGTAGACTTATTTGTAGCTCACATATGATTCAGATTCTTAGGAGTGTGACCCTGAATTCCTCCTTCGAGTAGATGTATTTTATGTGTATGCTAAAGATTTTGAGTCATTAATGAAGACACTGATGATACTATAGACAGTTCAAAGAAGAATCCAGAGTACCTACAAATTTATAGATCAGGAATATTGAAATAAATGTGCAAATGGAGACAAACTGATTTTTCCACATGGAGCTGGTTGAATCTTCTGGGACAATTCGTTTGCATGCCTGTAGACAAGAATATTTTTTAATTGCTTTCAGTTATCTACACAGAGATTTAACATAATTCCAAAGAAGCGGAAAAAAGATAATACAGAAGGGTGTGCTATAGATAATGCAGTTTCTTTGAAAAACAAAATTTCCCCTATCTAAATAATGTTACAGGTGGAAGTTGTCCCCGTCTTAAAATTCATATGTTGAAGCTGTAAGCCCCAGTGTGATGGTATTTGGAGGTGGAACTTTGGAGTTAATTAGGTTTGCATGTGGTCATGAGGGTGGAGCCCTCATGAAGAGATTGGAATCTTTTTGTGTGTGTGTCAGTGTTTGTTTTTTTTTTTTAATTTAAATTCAGTTAATTAACTTATAGTGTATTACTTCAGAGTGTACGTACTTCTGATTTAAAGCCTTAGATTTATGTGTATTTCCCTTTGGCAGGTGAACACGCTGAATAAAGAACTGCAGTCCGAGTTCATGGAAGTAATGAATGAAATCTGGGCTAGTGATCAGGTCAGAAGTGCCGTCCTTATCTCATCAAAGCCGGGCTGCTTTATTGCAGGTGCTGACATCAAGTGAGTTTTCAAAGATTGGAAGTCACATTTCATCTTGGCTAATAGTATGTTTCTCAGGCCTCATCATTCCTTCTCTTAGGAGAAGGTGGAAGTAAATTCTCTGAACATTTTCTTTTTTCAAGTTATTTTCACAAGTGTAATAAAGTTGATAGAAGAGGGGCTTGTTGCTTAAACCATGTAAGACTAAATCCTTAAAGAAGTCGAAAGCAGTTCTAAGAATATTGGCATAGAATAAAAACTGCTGTACAATGAAACTATGAGGTGCCCTTTTTTTTAACCCAACAGACCAATAAATACTTATAAGTTTGAAAATACCGTGTTAGCAAGGAAGTAAGAAAGTTAATATATTACTAATAAGAATGCCAATTGCTACAGCACCTTTGGGAAACATTTTGACAGCCTTTAATGAAATTGAAAATGCATATATCATCTAATTCAGTGATACCTCATCTAGCTATATATATACTAAAGAAATCCACCCTTTGTTTTTAAAGACGTGTGTATAAGGATGTTCAGCCCTGTGTAGTTTAAAATAGTAAAGAATTTGAAGCAATTATATGTTAGTCATTAGGGAAATGGAAAACTAAACAAACTTTCATATGATAAAATACTACAGAATGGCTCAGAGGAATTAACTGCATCCACAACATAATGTTAGAGCTCGAAAATGTTAAGTTTTGGGGCGCCTGGGTGGCTCAGTGGTTAAGCCGCTGCCTTCGGCTCAGGTCATGATCCCAGGGTCCTAGGATCGAGCCCCGCATCGGGCTCTCTGCTCAGCAGGGAGCCTGCTTCCTCCTCTCTCTCTCTGCCTGCCTCTCTGCCTACTTACGATCTCTGTCTGTCAAATAAATAAATAAAATCTTTAAAAAAAAAAAAAGAAAATGTTAAGTTTTATAGACCTTTTATAGACTTTTTAAAAAATATTTTATTTATTTATTTGACAGAGAGACACAGCGAGAGAGGGAACATAAGTAGGGGGAGTAGGAGAGGGAGAAGCAGGCCTCCCGCCTAAGGAGGGAGCCTGAAGCGGGGACCCCCATGAGCCAAGCCTAAGGCAGATACCCAATGACTGAGCCACCCAGGTGTCCCTTAAAAAAAAAAAAAAAGCAAGTTATAGAACATTCTGCATAGCATGTAGTTTATATAAACATTTTTAAATCATAGTGAGATGCCTCTGTTATTTATAGATACAAATATATAGTTGGTCTGGAAGGATACACTACAAATATTTGAGAATGGTTGTCTCAGGGAAAATGAAGTAGCTGGTAGGACTCTGAGGTTGTCAAAGGGAACTTTAGTGATGCAGCTAATATTTTCTTTTTTTAATGGTGGAATTTATGTGTATGTAACGTGCTTACAGTTTTCTAAAGCATTTATAAGGAGGTGAAATTCTATCGTAGTGTTAGTTTAATGGGCTAAAATGGTACCAGTTGTTGATTCTGTCAAATACAAGTATTTGTTTTATTATTCTTTGTACCTTAGGCAATGATAGCCAGCATTAAGAGGCTTAGTAATTTGTACTTAAGGTGTTTGTATAGTTTTAAATCTTGCTCCACATTGTGTATTCTTTTTTTGTTTATGTATAGTAATTAGGAATTTATAAATATTTTGGGGGTTTGTGTGTGTGTGTGTGTGTGTGTGTTTAGAAAAAGCAAAATTACCTGTATCAAGTGCTTTTTCTTCTAGCTCAGTTATTTGAGCCTAGCAAGGCACTGATGTACCTGGTACTGGCTTCCTATATCCAGAGGAAAATACTTAGCAGCTTCTGTGAGGCTAGCTGAGCAACTCCCAGTATGTAAAATGCCAAAAACTAGTTACCTTTGTTCAAACGTACAAAAGCCACTTTAAATGCATTTAAGAACAAAGTAGCAAATGAAACAAACTGAAACTAAAGGACATGACGTACAACATTGTTCTTTTATACTCACTAGGAGATAAATAACTTGAAACCTTTTTTTTTTTTTTCCCACTGTTATTTTGATTGCTGTTCAATCTGGGAGTTACTTGATAGTAAAAATGGTTAATGTGATAGTGAAAATATTTACCAGAAGATGATTTTCTCATGTACAGAAAGCTTTGTGATCTAATGTGTTTTTTTTTTTAATAGAAAATAAAATTACACAACATGTTTTGTTTCATGTTCTCTGGATCCAGAAATCTGACACTCTTTATGGAGAGATGATGTGGCTTTATGGAGAGATGATGTTGCTGATATTAGTGCTGAGGCAAAACCATTCTTAAACTCTTGAGTATTTGAAGATACAATATCAAATATTGGTAGATGATAGGGCAGGGATACAATGGATGAGGTATTAAACAAAGTAGGGTATAATTTCATCTTTTTTTTTTTTCTCTTCTCTGCTTTCATTTTTACTACAGCATGTTAGCCTCTTGCAAGACCTCTGAAGAGGTAGCACAAATATCACGGGAAGGACAGAGAACATTTGAGAAACTTGAGAAGTCCCCAAAGCCTATTGTGGCTGCCATCAGTGGAGCCTGCTTAGGAGGAGGACTTGAGGTATTGATTTCTTTCAAAGTCATTGAGACGTTGTTCAGCATATTGATGGGAATTATAAGCTGCAATCTGTAGGCTATGGTTTTGCCTGCAAAAAGTTCTCAGAGGAGGATCAGCTTTCTTTTTAGTTGTCAAACTTCTGGATAGGTTTCAATCCTTATTTCATGGCACAGAGCAAGTAACCAAAAGTGTGATGTTTTCATTTTTATAAATTGAAAAGATTTGAACTACATCTCCAAGGTCGTCTTCAATTCCCAAAACCTGGTTCAGGTTTGCAGGGCAAAGATTCAGAAGTGTGGTCCATGCTTTTGAGCTACTTAAGTCTAGATGAGACTCACAGAGCGTAATATGTGTTTAAGTGCTTTGTGAGCAGTGAAGATAGTGAATAATGTAAGATTTGAGAGGAGAGATGCTTGCTAGACTGGAGCATGTAGGAAAGGAGAGGAGAAAATAAAATAACATTTAATGAGCATTTATCACATGCTGGGCTCTATGCTAGACACTTTCACATATATTAATTAAGGAAACCTATGCCTCGTCCTAAGAAATCAGCAGAAATTGATTAATCAGAAAATAATGGGGAAAAAGATCATTTCACATATGGCATGGTATGAGCAAAGACAACAGTGAGCAAAAACAACGGTAGGCAAAGCCTATTCAATCACTGTAAGTAGGCCTGTTTGATAGAAAAGGAGGGTTTCTGTAGGATACAGGCCTTCTTAACAGTGTACAGTGATGTATGTGTATTTTTCTGTTTAGACCTAGCTTTCAGCAGGTTTTTAAGGAGATCCAGAACCCCAGGAAAGGTTCATTAGGGGGAAAGTATGAAATAAGCCTGGGACGATAAATTATAGAAAGCATAAAATACATTCCTGCTTTGTAAGTAATCTTTAGACCTTTGCATATCTGAAGATATTATAAAGTTACATTTTCTAACATTCTAATTTTCTTTTATTTGTTTGAAGCTTGCCATTTCCTGCCAATATAGAATAGCAACCAAAGATAGAAAAACAGTATTAGGTGCACCTGAAGTCTTGCTGGGAATCTTACCAGGAGCAGGAGGCACACAAAGGCTGCCCAAAATGGTGAGTTTAAGCCCCCTGTGACCTTTAGAACCTCAGGACCTATAGGTCCCTTTATCTATTCTTTTTATTCAATTATGGTTTGGTTTTATTTTGTTTTTGCAGTATTTGGTTTATTTAGGTTTGCATCGGGAAAAAAGCACAGTTTATTCTTAAAGCAAAGATTAAGAGTTAAGTTATAGTAATAAAGAGAGCTCCTCTGATAGTATTTAAAAAGTCTTAAAATTTCAAATGACAGGGAAGTTGGATGGGAAAGGTGAGTATGCTAAAATTGTTATCGTGCGTTAAGAGGAGATGATTACATTCAAGTTCACAGGGATAACAGGTCTCTTCTTCATACATTCTCTAGTTTTGGCCATCAGACAATTTTCTATTTTCTAGACTAAGCTGCTATTTTGAGAACACATGAAAATACATAATATAGAATTGGAGATTCAAATAGAACACAGACCTATTTGTTATAAGCAAGAGAAATGTACCCTCAAGTTATGCTCATCTTTACCGAAGACATAGTTCTTTTAAGACATCTGATTCCAACTTATCTTAGATTTGGACACTACCTTAGTCTACCAAAACTGCCTTGGATACTTAACATCATAGAAATAAATATGAATTGCTCTTGTAATTCTTTTTTTTTTTTTTTTTTTTTTAGGATTTTATTCATTTGAGAGAGAGACAGAGAATGAGCATGAGCGGGGGGGAGGAGGCAGAGGGAGAGGGAGAAGCAGACTCCCTGCTGAGCAGGAAGCCCAGTGCAGAGCTCCATCCCAAAACCCTGAGATCACGGCTTGAGCTAAAGGCAGATGCCTAACTGAATAGCCACCTAGGCATCCCTTGCTCATGTAATTCTTTTTTTTTTTTTTTTTTAAGATTTTATTTATTTATTTGACAGAGAGAGATCACAAGTAGGCAGAGAGGCAGGCAGAGAGAGAGGAGGAAGCAGGCTCCCTGCTGAGCAGAGAGCCCGATGTGGGACTCGATCCCAGGACCCTGAGATCGTGACCTGAGCCGAAGGCAGCGCCTTAACCCACTGAGCCACCCAGGCGCCCCTCATGTAATTCTTTATACAATCACACGAACATTAAGAGTTGAATCAGTATTTCACAGAAGGTGTTTCCCAGGTAGCAGGAACTAAAAAATCTGTGGGAAATGGTCCTCACTTTGTATTGATAGACATAATTACTTTACTTTTCTACGAAAGAGAAAAAAATGTAACTGTGATGCTGTTTCTTTTTTTTTAACTTATTTAAATTCAACCAATTAATTTATGTATTACATAGTTTGAGAGATAGAGTTCAGTGATTCATCAGTCTTATGTAACACCCAGTGCTCATTATATCACGTGGTCCTTTATATCTATTTCCTCTGATACAAAAGGCACAATATGGATATTCATTGTAAAAATTTAGAAACAAAATAAAATATGGGTGTATAGGATCAGTAACAAATTTTATTACTGGTGTTTGATTTATTTTCTTAATTCTACTTTTTTAAATTCCTTGATCAAAATGAGTTTTTTAAAGATTTTATTTAGAGAGAGTATGTACATTGGGGATGGGGGGGACAAAGGAAGAAGGAGAGCCCCAAGCAGGTCTTGATCCCACAACCCTGGAATCATGACCTGAGCTGAAAAGTTGGCTGCTTAACTGACTGAGCTACCCAGGCATCCTAAGTCCTTGATCAAAATTACTGATTAATTACTAATCCCTGAAGAAGTATAAAGGTAAATATTTACCTTTCTGGAACATAATAGTTTTTTGGGGTTTGTTGTGGGTGGGTGTGGGTGTGGGTTGTTTGTTTGTTTTTACCTTTTTTTTTTTTTTAAGATTTTATCTTTACCCCAGCATGGGGCTCAAGCTTACAACCCTGAGGTCAAGAGTTGCATGGGTTCCAATGGAACCAGCCAGGTGTCCCTTGAACTTATAGTTTAATTTGTTCCTTCTGTGCACATTACCATCTTACGAGTTTTTCAAATCCATGGGTCATATTTCATGATAATTGTGAGCCACATCTTTCTCTTGATTTGGATCATCTCAACTGCTGTATTCTATAGAACCAAAAGAAACCAATCAGGCTTTTGAATTCATAAGGAGAGGAGAAAGACAGACTTAGAGGCTACAGAGCAATGTTTTTTTGTTGTTATTTTTTTTTTTAAGATTTTATTTACTCATTTGACAAACAGAGATCACAAGTAGGCAGAGAGAGAGGAGGAAGCAGGCTACCCGCTGAGCAGAGAGCCCGATGCGGGGCTCGATCCCAGGACCCTGACATTATGACCTGAGCCAAAGGCAGAGGCTTTAACCCACTGAGCCACCCAGGCGCCCCCAGGGCAATGTTAATACCCACTGAACCCTACAGCTTCAGGCACTGTTAGTTCCTCAATGAAAATAGGGCTCAGCCGAAATACTCTTTGGAAGGAAGTTGATATGAGCTGGGCATAGAAAAATAGGAAGATTTGTAGTATTAGTTTTCTGATAATAAACAGTGTGCATTCCTTCATAGAAATTGTCAAGAGGATTTATTGAAAGCATAAATAAGCCTATATGGTATAGAAGATATTCCTGGGTTTCTTTCATTGTCTTGCAATAATTGGTATTTGAATGCTGTTAGAAACCATTCTTCAGGTACGTACATAAGAAGTTCTAGCTGAGTTCTATTTTTAAGTCTAAAATTCTTATTAAAAATATTGTTGGGCACCTGGGTGGCTCAGTCAGTTAAGCATCCGGCTCTTGATTTCAGCTCAGGTCATGGTCTCAGGATCCTGGGATCAAACCCTATTCCCCACCCCCGAACCCTAGGCTCTTCCTCTCTCTCTCAAATAAATAAATCTTTTTTTAAAAAATTTTAAAAATACATGGGGTGCCTGTGTGGCTCAATGGGTTAAGCCTCTGCCTTCGGCTCAAGTCATGATCCCAGGGTCCTAGGATCAAGCCCCGCATTGGGCTCTCTGCTCAGTGGGGAGCCTGCTTCTCCCTCTCTCTCTGCCTCCCTCTCTGCCTACTTGTGATCTCTCTCTCTCTGTCAAGTAAATAAATAAAATCTTTTTTAAAAATTAAAAATACATAAATAAATAATGACATTGTCAAAATCATCAGGTTTCTCAATCTCCACTAGCTCCACCAAAGGGATTTTAAGTATTATATAAATGACATAATATATAAATGCACAGCTTTAGGAAACAATTATTTCTCTACCGTATCAGTTCCATAAGACAGAAATCTTACATATTGAATTAAAAGAAGAGATACAGACATTTTTGCTTCAACGGGAAGTGTCTAATCCCAAAAGTTACCTAAATGTGTATTTTGTGTGTAAAATTTAACGGATTGATAAACAGCATAAAAATCTGGTTTGACTTTGCTTATTTATTTATTTTGCTCTGTTGAATGATTTGTAATTGTCATTCTGGTATTTTCCCCTGTATTCTGATGCTTCCTTGCTTGGTAGGTGGGTGTGCCTGCTGCCTTTGACATGATGTTGACGGGTAGAAACATTCGTGCAGACAGAGCAAAGAAAATGGGACTGGTTGACCAATTGGTGGATCCCCTGGGTAAGTGGTAGCATGCCTCAGAACTGGGCCTTATGAAGTTATTTTTTTTCTAAAGCAAATATTGGTTAGAGTGAAATCAAACTCTAAAGAAATGAGTCATTCTGAAGAGTGAAGTTTTCTGAATATAGCTAATACTAAATCCTCTCTAACATTAATCACCCGAACTTTTATTTTATAAATTGGACATCAAGAGTACAGAATTGAATCAAATCCTTATTTTTGGTTCTTAAATTACCTGTATCGTTATTCATGATAACCCTCCTTCAATTTTTTGTGTCTGTTTTAATAATACAATAAACATGTATGAAACAGCCTGAGAATGACATCTACTGATGGGCTGCTTCCCTCCATACAACTTCCTTGCCTCCCCTCACCCAAGGAAACCTCTATTCCAGATTGTATGTTCATTATCCTCTTGCATTTCTTAAAAATCAGCATTATTGAGATGTTCGTTATATACTAACAAATTTACCAATTTTTAATGTCCAATCTCAGTTTTGACAAATATGTATGGCTATGTAAGCACCACCACAATCTTATAATAGAACATTTTTAGTTTATAGCTTTTTGTGTTTTCTTTCATTTTAGCTAATGCTTTTGAGATTCATTCATGTTATTGCATATTTCAACAGTTTGTTCCTTCTTAATGCTGAGTGTTATTCCATCATACCGATACACCATAATTTGTTTTTCCATTCACCAAATGATAGAAGTTTGAGTTGTTTCCAGTTTGGGGCTGTTCAGAATAAAGCTGCTATGAACATTCATCCACAAGTCTTTATGTGGACATAGATTTCATTTCTCTTAAATAACCAGAGAGTAGATTGGCTGGCTCATATGATAGAATTGTATGTAGCTTTTAAGAAACTGTGAAGTTTTCTCAAAGTGCCTGTACCGTTGTGCCTTCCTACCAGCAGTGTATGAGAGCTTAATCTAGTCGAGAGCTCTTCAACTGCTTTACATGGTCAGTCTTTTTTAATTTTAGACCTTCTACCAGAAGTGTAGTAGTATCTTATTGTGGTTTTAATTTGTATTTCCCTAATGATATGAGATATAAAGTTTTTTTCATATGTCGATTTTCCTTCTGTATATCTTCTGGTAAAGTGTCTTTTCAGCTGTTTGGCCCATTTTGTTTGAGTTTTTCTTACTACTGAGTTCTCAGAGTTCTTTATATCAGAATACAAGTCCTTTGTGAGATTTGTGATTTGCAAATATTTTCTTCTTGTCTGTGGCTTGTCTTTTCATTATCTAAATGAAGAAATTCTTAATTTTGATGAAGTCCATTATATTAAGATCTTTTATGGGTCATGCTATTGTTGTATCTAAGAAATCTTTTCCTAGGTCGCCTGCATTCTGCCTTCGGCTCAGGCCATGTCTGGGTTCTGTCCCGCGTTGGGCCTTGCTCAGCGGGGAGTCTGCTTCTCCTCCTTCCTGCCGCTCTGTCTGACAAATAAATAAATACAATCATTTTAAAAGGGGGGGGGGGGAATCTTTTCTTTACAAGACTGCAGAGATTTTCTCCTATATTTATTTCTGGAAGTTTGGTGGTTTTGCGCTTCCATTTTTATCTGTGATCCATTTCAAGTTAACTCTTGTATGTGGTGTGAGGTAGATAGAGTTTTGGGGTTTTTTTTGTTTTGTTTTGTTTTGGGGGCTTTTTTGCAAATGAATATCCAATGTATTGGCACAATTTGTTGAAAAGACTCCTTTCCCCATTGAACTACCTTGACGCCTTGGTCACAAACCAATTGACTCTATATGTTTGAGTCTATTTCTGGATTTCCTATCTCCAGTTATCTACATATCTTAAGTCAATATTATACTCTCTTGATTATTGTGTTTTAGTAAATCTTGAAATCGGGCAGTATGACCCCTTTTATTTTGGTTCTCTTTCAAAATTTATTTTGCCTATACTGGCTTCTTTGCATTTACATATAAATTTTATAATCATCTCATCTATAACTGCAAAAATAACATGCTAGGATTTTGATTGGAATTGCACTGTTGGGGAGAATTGACATCTTTAACATACTGAGTCTTTTCATCATGAATAGGGTATAACTGTTTATTTAGGTCATCTTTAATTTCTGCGGTGTTTTATACTTTCCTTGCACAAAATTTGTTAAATTTATACTTTGGTACTTCATACTTCTAGGACATTATACTTTTTTTAACTTCAATTTCTCATTATTAACCACTTTTATCTATGTGTGTGTACATATACACAATTGATTTTTGTACATGGAACTTGTATTCTGTGATTGCTAAATTTATTTATTCTGGTAGTTTTTTCTATAGATTTCTAAGGAGTTTTTATTTAAATAGTAATGTCTATAAATAAAGACATTTGGCTTTTTCTTTTCCCGTCTCGTTGGCATTTTTTTTTCTCGACCTACTGCAGTGGCTGAGATCCTTAAGTACAGTATTGGATAGAGTTGGTGAAAGCAGATAGTGTTAACTTGTTGCCCATCTTAAGGGAAGAGCATTCAGTCTGATGCTGTAGGGTGTATGGTGTTAGCTGTGGCATTTTTATATACGCCTTTATCAGACTGCAGACATTTCTTTTTATCTATAGTGTGCTGAAAATAGACACTGAATTTTGTCAAATGTTCTTTCTGGATTTAATGAGGTGATTATGTGGTTTTTGTCTTTTTTAGTCTATTAGTAGTATCAATTACATTGAATTTTGTTTATTGAACCAGACTTGCATTCCTGGAATAAACTCGACTTGGTCATAATGTATTATCCTTTGTTTAAATTGACTGGATCATCTAAAGTTTTGTAAAGGATTTTTATGTATGGTCATGAGAGGTAATGGTCTCAGGGATAATTTTCTTGTGATAGCTTTGCTTGGTGTTTGTTATCAGAATAATGCTGGCTTCATGAAATGAATTGGAAAGGGGATTTTTTTCCCTACTTTCTGGAAGATTCTATATAAAATTGGTATTATTTTTTCTTTAAATGCTTAATAGAATTCACCAGTGAAGTCATATATGAACTTGGAGTTTTCTTTGTTGGGCAAGTTTTTATATATGAATTCAATTTCATTCATAGATAATAAGGCTATTTAGGTTCTCCATTTTTTTGAGCAAGCTTATAATAGTTTGTTTCTCAAAGATTTTGTCCATTTTATTTAACTTGCTAAATTTATCGCAAAAAAGTTGTTCATAATACTTCATTATTATTCTTTCAGTGTCTTTATACTCTGCAAAGTTATATATCATTTATACTCTTTAATTCCTGATATTGATAATTTGTGTCTATTTTGTCCCTGATGAGTCTAGCTAGAAATTTATCAAATACCAGCTTTCAGTTTCATTGATTTTCCTCTGTCGTTTGTGTGTTTGCTATTTATTGATTTTACCTATTCTTTATTTCTGCTTGCTTTTGGGTTTAGTTTGTTCTTTTCTAGTTTCTCAAGGTAGAAGCTAAGATCATTGTTTTAAGCCTTTTTTTTCCTAACATAAGCATTTAAAGCTGTCAGTTTCTCTTATAGCATTGCTTTATCTGCGTGTTAGAACACTATGTTTTCAGTTCCATGAAGGTCAGAATATTTTCAGATTTCCCATTATTTCTTCTTTGACCCATGTGTAATTTAGGATAAGTGTGTTATTTAATGTCCAAGTATGTGCAGATGTTTCAGAATCTTTCTGTTACTGATTTCCAGTTTAATGCTGTTATGATCAGAGTGTGGTTGATCCTTATTATTTGTAAGCTCCTTATCTGTGAATTCACCTACTTGCTAAAATTTGTTGTGACCCCAAAAAATAATATGTATGATGTTTTGCAGTCATTAATAGACCTGTACAGAGTGGTGAAAAATTCATATCTCTCAGTGAAAATGTTCCAGCTGAGGTCAAACAAGGCAGCATTCTGCTTTCTTATTTCAGCTCTCATATAGCCAACAAGTATTCTTTTAGTGCCTATTTAGTGCCATATTCTTTTCATTTTTTGTGCTTTTTGGTTTTGATTTCACTGTTTAAAATGGGAAAAGCTAGGAGTGGAAAAGTACTGAGTCAGAGTAGAAGTGGTGTCTTTGTAAGTTTTCTCTTTCTTCCCCTAATAAGGAGGCCTCTTGAGAGGCACCTGAATTAGACTTTGGTTGGAGGTCCCAAAGAGAGGGGATTGAGGCACTTGGAGTAAGAATGCAAATGTGTATCAGAGCATAGCCAGCAAGGGATATCTGAGTTATTGACTGGAACTCCTATTAAAGTCTGCGGTGCATTGGCTGTGCACCAAGTCTGCTGTGGGAAGGACAGCTTTCCCTGTGAGGCCTTCTGGGTAAAAGCCTTTCTAATTGCCTGTGGTTAGGCCTGAAAAATCACACATAGGTTTTTGGCCCAGAGCTGGGCTCCTCAGTTTCTACAAATAGTCATGTGGCTACAGCCATACCTATTTCTACTTCCCATTCCCTTAGCAAGTACCTCAGCTGATCATAGTTCTTTACCTAGTGAGGTGACCTTCATTCCTAGAAGGTCTGGGCCACTAGCAGTCCTGCATGGATTGAGTTGTAATTTTCCATTAACTAATTACAGGCCCAGTAGCACTAAGAGGACCCCCTAAGAGATCTGTCGTATTCAAGACCTACTCTTCCTTATTCCAGTTGTATAGTAGGAGATTGTAGCTGGAATCGGTGTAGAATCAGTGTAGTTGGTAATCAGGATGAATAGTTCTGGAAAGGGATTGCTGTGCTACAGCAGTGTACTTTCAGATGTCGCCTGAATGTCGTACCGAACTATCTACAGACCAGGCCCAAGTTTTCTCTTCCCAGGTCATCTGGTCGTAAGGAACTCCCCATGAGTCCATAGGGGCAAATTGGGACAGAGAAGGGGGAGTAAAGAAAGTTTGGTCACTTTCTCATACAACTGGTCACTTTCTCATACAACGTTTACCTTTAGGGTCTGCTCAAGCCCTTGCTCACATACACCAGTTCCTTTTGATCATGGAGTGGAGTGCTGTTGCACACCAGGAACTTTATGGTTTAGTGGGCCAGACAACCTCCATTTCATGATGGGCAGCTTAGGTCACATGGTAATCGGATAGCCTATGGTAAATTTTGAGTTCCTGCCGAGGCCCACTAGCAGGCCAAAAGCTGTTTCTCAGTAGGAGAGTAGTTACATGGGCTTTGCTCCAAATTCCTCAGTGTCTACACTATGATTTGCCTGTAGGGTCCTCTCAAGGACGCCAAACAGCCTCCCTGTCTACCACTAACACTTCATGCACCATCAGGTCTGAATCATATGGTCCAAGTAGCTTTTCTTCCTGGGCCCCACTTAAAACTAGCAGCCTTCAACTTAGTAAAGGGGCTAGAGTAGCACACCCAAATGAAATGTTGGTTCTAACATCCAGAGAGGCCCACTATGCTTGTGCCTGTTTTTCTTTGGCAGGAGGGGCCAGATGCAACAACTTCATCATAATATCATCAATGTAATGAACCAGCATGGTATCTTGTAGAAGGGAAAGACAATCAAGGTCCCTGTGGACTAAATTATGACATTTGGCTGGAGAGTTAGTATACCTCTAGGGTTAAGACAGTAATGGTATATTGCAGACATTGCCAGGTGAAAGCAAACTGCTTCAGGTAGTCCTTACCAAGAGATATCGAGGAAAAAAGCATTTTCTAGATCAGAATATGCATAGCAGGAAAAAGATGTGTTAATTTGTTCAAGCAAGGAAACCACATCTGGAACACCAGCAGCAATTGCACTTACTACCTGATTAAGTTTAAAAGTTTAAATCCACTGTTGTTCTACAAAGGTCCATCTCTTATGCACAAGCCACAGCAGGCAAGTTGAATGAGTAGAAATCACCGTCTTTCAGATCCTTGCTGGTGGCAATAATCTCTGCAGTCCATCCGGGAATGCAGTATTACTTGGTTCACTGTTCTTCTGAGTAGAAGCCATTCTAATGTCTTACATTTGGCCCTTCCCATTTTAATAGCTCTCACTCCACAGGTCAGGGAGCTAATAAAGGGAGATCGCTAGCTACTGAGTATGAGTATTCCAATTACACATTCCAGAAATAACCACAGGGTGGGTTCAGGGACCCAGTAGGCCCACTCTGAGATAGTACTGAACTATAACTCCATGAATTACTTGACCACATAAGCCCCCCAACTCTGGTGGACCACAAAGATATTTTGGGTCTCCTGAAATTAGTGTCAGTTCAGAGCCAGTGTTCAGTAATCCCCCCAAAAGTCTGATTATTATATTTCCCTTTCCCCAAGGTTAATGACCTTATAGCATCCCTTTGGGGGAGGCTGGGAGAAAGATTAACAGTGTAATCTTATGGAGATGCAGCCTCCCCTGATTGCAGGAGGTTCTGAGTCTGTAACCTGGCTCATTTCAAGGAATTGATTGAGGTGCCGTGACTGTCTCTGGTGATTTAGATTATTCTATTTGCCAGAACTAGAATTCTTTCACTTACACGGGTCAAGTAAAAATATAGTAGACTTATCGATCTGTTTCTTTTCTAATGACACTTTGGTCAACTAGCCAGTGCTATAGGCCTCTGTAAGTCAGACTATTCTGATTACTTCTTTGGTTCCACTGTCCATTATGATAACCATACTCAGTTTGCCTTTGGTGGTGAAGTGTTGCTCTTTGACCTTGGCCATCGTAGGATCCCATTATCTCCATCGTATTTAGGGATCCCAGTTGATGGTAGTGGTTCCCACTGTAGTTTCTGACCTATAGAGAAGAGCAATGACAGAGCCCTTCAAGGGTCCCAGGCCTCTTCTCCCAAACTGATTGCTTAGAGTCATGGTGAAAGATATGTCCTCAAGCCCTTCCAAATTGGCTGAGCAGGTCCAACATGATAAATCCATGTTAACTTTGAAATTTCCTTAAACCTTTCATTAACTTCCTCTACTGCTTACCAGCACAGTTCTAGCATTTCAGCATCATTTAATGCTGCTTATTTTCTGTTTGTCCTCCCTGTTCTTTGTTCCTTTTTTCTTTTTCCTTGCCTTTGGATTAGTCATTTCTTACCCTCACTATTGGGCTTTTACTTTGCTTTACCCTTTTAATGGTTACTCTGAGGTTTAAATTGTACATCTTTAATATATGATCTATCTGGAAATGATGTATCATTTTACATATAGGGTAAGAACCTTAAAAGAGTATACAGTTGACCTTTGCACAACATAGGTTTAAACTGTGCAGGTCCACTTATACACATATTTTTATACAGTACTGTAAATAGAAATGTATTTTTCTTAAGATTTTATTTGGGGTGCCTGGGTGTCTCAATCAGTTAAGCGTCTGTCTTCGGCTCAGGGCATGATCCTAGGGTCTTGCTTGGGATTGAGCCCCACATCAGGCTCCTTACTCAGCAGGAAGCCTGCTTCTCCCTCTCACACTCCCCTTGCTTGCGTTCCCTCTTTCACACACTCTCTCTCTCAAATAAATAAAATCTTTAAAAAAAAAATTAAAAAATAATAAAAAATAAAAAATTTTTAAATTTATTTGAGAGAGACAGAGAGAGAGAATGCGCACAAGCAGGGGAAGGGGCAAAGGGAGAGGGCAGGCCAAGCAGGGGCCCAACTTGGGGCTTGATCCCAGGACTCGGGGCTCATGACCTGAGCCAGACACAGAAGCTTAACTTACTGAGCCACCCAGGTGCTGCTCCTTATTTGCTTAATAACATTTTTTCCCCTAGCTTACTTTATTGTAAGGATACAGTACATAATACATATACAAAATATGTGCTAATCAGCTGTGTTATTGGTAAGGCTTCTGGGCAGTAGTATGCTATTAATAGTTAAGTTTTGGGGGAGTCAAAAGTTACGCATAGATTTTCTGCTGCAAATGGAATCAATGTCTCTAACCCCTGCATTGTTCAAGAATCAGTTTCATTTTTCCCATTTTTTGTGTTATTGTTAAACATTTTTTTTTTAAGATTTTATTTATTTATTTGACAGACAGAGATCACAAGTAGGCGGAGAGGCAGGCAGAGAGAGAGAGGAGAAAGCAGGCTCCCTGCTGAGCAGAGAGCCCGATGCGGGGCTCGATCCCAGGACCCTGGGATCATGACCCGAGCCGAAGGCAGAGGTTTTAACCCACTGAGCCACCCAGGCGCCCCAACATTTTATTTCTAAATATATTCAACATTCCTCAGCATATTGCTATTTTTGTTTTAAACAGTTATCCAGTTATCTTTCAAAGAGATTAAAATGAAAAAGGTGCCTTTTAAATGTACCCATATATTTGCCATTTAGGGTACTCTCTCTTTGTGTAGCTGCAAGTTCCCATCTGGTTTGATGTTCCTCTAACCTGAATAATTTCACTGACATATTCTGTAGCATAGGTCTGCTGGCAGTTAAATCTCTGACCTTTTGATTTGTTTGACAAAGTCTTCATTTCCATTTTATTTTTCAGAGATACTCTTTTTTTTTTTTTTTTTAAGATTTTATTTATTTGACAGAGATCACAAGTAGGGAGAGAGGCAGGCAAAGAGAGGAAGGGAAACAGGCTCCCTGCTGAGCAGAGAGCCCAACAAGGGGCTGGATCCCAGGACCCGGAGATCATGACCTGAGCCAAAGGCAGAGACTTTAACCCACTGAGCCACCCAGGCACCCCCAGAGATACTCTTGATGGCTATCAAATTCCAGGTTTCTCGTATTTTCTTTTGGTACTTTATAGATGTCTGCATCATGTTGTGGCTTACATAATGTCTGATAGATAGTCTGTTCTCATTTTTATTTTAGTTCTTCTGTATGTAATGTGTCTTCCCCCTTACCCCCTACCTTCCCAGCTGCTCATTGTTTATGACATGCCTTGGTTTGTGTGGTTACTCTTGTTTTTTCTTATGTTCACTGGGCATGGGATTCATTGAGCTTCTTGGACAGTGGACTGACAGTTTTTATAAAAATTAGAAACTTTCTGGCCATTTCTTCCAATATTTTCCCATCTCCCCCACCCCTTTTTCTGGGGCTCCAACTTCACATATGTTAGATTACTTGATATTGTCCCAAAATGAAGCAGTGAAGCAGTTTTTCAGTCTGTATTTTCTATTGCCACGAATATAAGTTTCCTGATCTTTTGTTCTTTGCTGTATAATCTACTATTGATCCAGTCCTGTGTATTTTTCATTTCAGGTGTCAATTTTTTTTTTCATATCTAGAAGTAACATTTGATTCTCTTTTATGTATTCAGTTCCTCTTCATTATGTTTGTTTCCCTCTACCTTCTTGAACATATGACATGAATTTATAATAGCCTTTCCAACATTGTATCTGCTAATTCTGTCTTCATTTCTGCATCTGTTTCTATCAGTCAGTTTGCCTCTTGTCTTTAGGCCATATTTTCCTTGCTTCTTTTATGAAGCATGCTTTTATTAAAAGAAGCCTCAGGTAGTTTCATTTTGTGCGTGTGCAGAACAGTACTCAGCCAGAATTTCAAGGGGCCCTCTGTAGATCTCTGGAGCTCTCCTTTCACGGAGCAAGTACCCTCCAGGATTCTGCTTCACAAATTCCAGTGGCATTGGCCTCCCTACAGGCTCATTGTGACTTCTGTGGGCCCTGTGCACTCTCACCACTTGGCAGTTTGGGGCTCAGTTCTTTCTCATCCTCTTTCACATACTTTCACAAGAGAGCACATGTCTTAAGGGAGAAAGTGTTTACCTGTTTGCTTCAGCCTCCTCCCACTATTTTGTTTCCTACATACCACAAGACTGTACAGAATTGCCTTTTCAACCCCCAGCTGCCACTTCCTTACAGGCTTTTGATTGAGAGCCACCTAGATGCCTGTTTTCATGACCCTGTAAAAATAGCTTTTGGACTTCTGGAGCCTAGCTCTTTAGTTTCTTGCCTCAAGCAAGTTAGATAAGAGCAGATGCTTTCATTAGAGTAGAAGGTGAGTTGCATGTTCTTGGCATGCTCCTTTCTCTGTAGAAGTACTTTATGTGCTAATTCTCCTGACAGTGTGAGGGATTGCCCTCTAGCTTTTTGACCCTACACCACCATAGAATTTCATGACTATTCCATGAGGAAGACTAGCTTTGCATTTGGTTTCTTCTAGCTTCTGATCTATTGTCTTTGACCTCCCAAAACTGATCATTTCATTTGCCCTGAGGAGCATCCTTCTGTTTAAGCCAAGTAGTCTAATCTTTAGCCCATGCCCAGAAGCAACACATATCCTCAGGAGAGAAAATACCCAGCAATTGTCAGCTCACCTGAGACAGGCTCTGCCTGCTCTGGAATTTTAGTTCGTAGGGTCCTCGGTGCTTTCACCACTCTCTCATAGCTCTACAAATGTGTAATTTTACAAGTTGTTCATTTTTGTCCACAGTTTTGCAGTAAGAATACGGGCCTCATGAGATATTCTACATCCTACTCAGAAATAGAAGCCAGACTGCTAGGACCTAAAGACCTTGTTTTCTATCTAGAGCACATTGTTGCACCTTTGCTCAGTGTTACTTCCCTTCTTTGAGTCCGCAGTTGATGACTTGCCACTTAGCAGTTTCTAGTCCAACATGGAAAGCTGTGCTGAAAGTGATTTACACTCCAATCTTTTCTGTTCATTTTTACAGGACCAGGATTAAAACCTGCAGAGGAGCGGACAATTGAATACTTAGAAGAAGTTGCAGTTACTTTTGCCAAAGGACTGTCTGATAAGAAAATCTCTATAAAGAGAGACAAGGGATTAATAGACAGTGAGTGTCTACAAAGGCAGAGGTTCTCTCCAGAGAGTTTCATTTTATTTGCTGTGAAATAAGAATTGGGGAAGAGGTAAATGCATTATTTACACCAAGCATAGAGTCATTCTGAAGGAGTACAACAACTCTGCTCGGTGATCAAGTCCTAAACCTTACACTGGTTGGTTACAGCCATTTATTTTTAATTTTATCTTGGAAAATTTGAACCATTAATATGAAAGTGGAATAGCATAATGCTTAGCACTTATCAGCTAATTAAACCAGGTGTATAGAAGTGCCTTGGGTTGCAATTTGGATTTCGTATATCAAAGTAAAGTTCTTTCAGATAGCTACAATTACTGCCTTTTTATGGAGTTTATAGAACAAACTAATAAAGGAAGCTAGTCTTTTTCCAGTAAGTACATAAAAGCGTTTTCTTTTACAGAATTGATGTCATATGCCATGAGTATTCCATTTGTCAGGCAACAGATTTACAAAAAGGTGGAAGAAAAAGTACGAAAACAGACTAAAGGCCTCTATCCTGCACCTCTGAAAATAATCGATGTGAGTCTTCACCCCATATTCCATTTCTCATGTTTCCTCCCTTTGTGTAGAGCAGTATTCTTTATTGCCGTTCTGAACTGGATCTGCTGGTACTGAAGTTTTGGGGGTGTTTTTTTTTTAAGATTTTATTTATTTATTTGAAAGACAGAGATCACAGGTAGGCAGAGAGGTAGGCAGAGATCGGGGGAAGCAGGCTCCCTGCTGAGCAGAGAGCCCGATGCGGGGCTCAATTCCAGGACCCTGAGATCATGACCTGAGCTGAAGGCAGAGGCTTAACCCCGTGAGCCACCCAGGCACCCCTATACTAAAGTTTTTAATTCTGTTACAGTACTCACTAAAAATAAAGCAAGCTATGATGGCTTATAAAATGATATTTTAGGAATAATGAGTGCCGGGCATAATGAGTTTAAAAGTACCAGTTACAAGCCAGGAAAAAAGTTACATCAGTATAACAAAACCAGTAAAATATTGGGCATTAGTTAAGAGGTAGTTGAAACGAATTAGTTTGAAACCATTGCCAGTACCGAAAATGTCTCCTTGACTTCCGCATTGTCAGAGTTCTAAAAAAAGGTGTAGTGAAGTTCTGAAAAAGGTCAGGGAGGGCAAGTACACAGGGTTAAGAACTTCCGTCTAAAGGTAGACTTTAAAACTTAGAAAGTCTTCAGTCTGGAAAGTCTAAGATCAAGAGAGCTTATAATCTAAGACTTCGAATATGGAGAATAAATCAGCCAGCAAATGTATTTTAAGGAAAAGACAGCAAAATGCATAAAATAGGACGCATGCGTCCCTTCCCTCGCCCATCTCCCAGTGTGGGCCGGGGAGATCGGCCGTGTATCCGCGGTGAGCCAGGTGAGCGCAGTGTACGGGCTGCTAGACGCCGGCATGAGACTGCCAGGTAATTGGGTCAGAGGAAGATTGCTAAATGTACAAGAGGAGGCAACAGTCACTGTAAGGCAGAAAAATGAGGAAGAGCCTCATAGAATTTGACCTGAGCCCTGGAAAGTGGTAGAGAACAGATGAAGACAAAGTAGTACCAGGTGCGGGGGGGTGGGAGGTCGGAGTACCAGGTGGTGGGTATTATAGAGGGCACTGATTGCATGGAGCACTGGGTGTGGTGCTAAAATAATGAATACAGTTATGCTGAAAATAAAAAATAAATTTAAAAAAAAAAAAAAAGTAGTACCAGGTAGGGCAGGCATTTTGAGCACAGTTCCAGAAGCCAGAAAGCAGGAGCCTCTTCAAGGAAGCAGCCACTCAGTCCTGTCACCTTTGTTATTTCGATTCCAGACTTTTGACTTAATCTTTGAAGACTGATGAACTAGGGGCACCTGGGTGCCTCAGTTGTCAAACGTCTGCCTTTCACTCAGCTCATGCTGCGATCGAGCCCCACATCCGGCTCTCTGCTCGGTGGGAAGCCGGCTTCTCCCTCTCCTTCTGCTTGTATTCCTTCTCTCGATGTCTCTCTCTCTCTCTCTCTGTCAAATAGTCTTTAAAAAAAAAAAAGATTCACAAACTAGCAGTTTTACTAAGTGTTAGTCCACATCTGTCTGGCCAGTCCCTTGCAATAATGAACAAGTGATTTATGTGTTTTACAGGCAGTAAAGACTGGAATTGAGCAAGGGAACGAAGCTGGCTATCTCTCTGAATCTCAGGTAAAGTTCTTCCTTCCCATTTGCTACTATAGATTCAAGAAACTCAAGATCTAAAACCCTGTGTAAAGCTAAAAAAAGAAAAAGTACCCAAAGCCTACCTGAAATGTTTTTCTTCAGTGATTATCATTTCTTAGGGTTAATCTCAGTGAGTGGTTGTTAAGAACACCTTAACACCTTGAACTTGCCCTCAGTAACGAGAGCTTAACTAGTAAGAGAAGGGCCAGAGTTCTAATCCTTTCAAAATGAATCACTGGGATGTTTATGTTCCGGAGTTGGGCTGGGCTGATTTTGTTGTAATAAAATCAATATATTGATCGAAAAATGGGTTTCTTACTTGTTAGGGCCTAGCTTTAAGACATTGAAGGCCAGCCTCTCTTTGCTGAATCAGAGAATGGAAGGAAATGGTGTGTAGCCACTTAAAGGACATAGAGGGGCCTATGAACCAGCCTCACCTCTTCCCACTTTTCCAACGAGTTGGTGGTATTGTGGATTTAAGAGGTTTGGATTGTTTTTAAGTTTTAAGCAATCATTGAAGAATGACTGTTTGTTGATAATAAGACAGGTGTCTCAAGAGCTCAGGGACAAGTTCAAGAGAAAACCTTTCTTGTACTGGGTTGCCTACGCTTCACAACTGGGAAATGGCAGAGCCAGGATTCAAATCCGGTCTGTCAAACCCAGACTCTAAATCTCGGATTCTTGAGCAATGCCCTCTGTAAGCATAAGGGTAGTTTTCAAAGTGGCAGGTGTCCTGCAGGCAGCCTGCTTTAGCGAAAGAGATCCAGAGTTGAGAGCCCTACCCCCCTGGTGTGAGTTCCGTTTCTGCCACTTGAGGTGGCGTGGTGACTTAATTTCTCTGGGCTTCCTCTTCCCAGTCTTCAAAATGAGAGTTGGTTCAGAGGACTGTGAAGGGTCCATTTTGGCCCTGACACTCTAGTTCCACGAAGAAGGTTGGTTACCGCCACCTCTGGTGCAGAGTATGCGAGAGCTCAGATGTGTCCTGACCCTTTCCAAAGCAGTAGTGTGAACGTACTGCTGCTGAGAAGACACCCCAGGCCCCCAGAGCACCAGGGCTCCGCATGTGTTACCTCTGCTCTGTAGGGACACCCGACCAAAGGAACCCCCATCACTGAGACTCTGAAGTTCTACCTTTTCTTGTTCTCCTCTACTTCTCAGAAATTTGGAGAGCTTGCAATGACCAGAGAATCAAAGGCCTTGATGGGACTTTATCATGGTCAGGTCCTGTGTAAGAAGAATAAATTTGGAACACCACAGAAGGAAGCAAAGTAAGTTAAACTCCACCTAGGGAGCTCTTGTAGGTTTCACTACAGAGCTAAATTCATACCTTCTGTCTTGCCTCCATGTACCTCTTCTCTCCTGAGCACCTTAGATCCCTTTTCTTACTAAGAACTTACTGGCTTTCAAAGTTCCGCCTGTGCTGAGTTTTCTCCAGGCCTATCTAATGGCTCCTATAGAGGCTTTCTTGTCTGCTATTGATGTCCCCTAGAAATCTGGCTTATAGCCCATGTTCCCACACCAAACACACACACTACGCACTGTTTAATGATCTTGTGTCTCCCTGTGACTTGAGATACCATCTCTGGGCACTCACACTTCTTCTCCCTAAAAAAAATAAAAGTCTCATTCTGACTGTTAAAGCTTGTCCTCCTAGCTTACAACCTAAACACTTAAGGTTCTACTTGCCTGTTTCACGTCATTCTTTGCAGCAAGCCTTTCGGTGCTGTGCTGCCCAAAAGCTCTTCAGCATTTTAATTTCATAATGCCCCTGACTTCACCTTCTAGCTCAGTGGTTCTCAGCCTGGGCCATGTTGCCCCCGAAGGATCATTTGATGATGTCTGGAAGCATTTTTGGTTCCCACAGGTGCCTCTGGCATCTAGTGAGCAGATCAGGGGTGCTGCTAAACATCCTACAGTACATGGGACAGGCCTGTGAATTACAGTAATCAGAATGTCGGTAATGCCAAGGTTGAGTCTCACTGCTCTATATGAATTACTGTGAGGGCTTTCAGAGCAGCTATATTACTGCCTTCTCCACCCTTCATCTTTAATGAAACTACAATCCAAAATAGAAGTAAAACCAGTAAGAAATTTGGGTGAGGCAAATACGATGCAAGGCCAGAGGGCTAATTTCCAAATAGAATATGAACTGTGACTGTAACTGCTTCTCCAGGACGCATGTTGATCAGGGCAGTCAGTACCTGTCTGTGGCGTTTGTTCCACCAATGTGGCAGTATCTCGCATTCAATGGGTGAGGTTAATTGCTTCATGCTGCGGTAGAATAAGATGGCCCCCTAAGTCGCCATCTCTGCATACATTCTACAATAATCAGACAGAAGCAAGGACAGCACAGCCACCCTTTCCCCATGCGCGGCACAAATAGAAGACAAATATGCTGCCAACTTCTAATTATGTAAGAGGGAAACTTTATTACAACAGGAAGGAAAAGGAAGCAAGAGGGGGCGCCTGGGTGGCTCAGTGGGTTAAAGCCTCTGCCCTCGGCTCAAGTCACAATCCCAGGATCTTGGGATTGAGCTCCACATTGGGCTGTCTACTCAGCGGGGAGCCTGCTTCCTCCTCTTTCTCTCTCTCTGCCAGCCTCTCTACCTACTTGTGATCTCTGTTAAATAAATAAAATCTTTTTTAAAAAAAGGAAGCAGGAAGAGAGAAGAGAAGGATACTGGATCCTGCAAAATTACAAAACTGTAAAACACACACCAACTTCTACCTCTTCGCCATCCTACCCCTTTACCCCCGTCCCTCCATCTATGAAAAAATGGCATCAGTTAAAGAAACTACCTTGCAGCTGAAGAGAGGTCTCTTAAATTACAGAATCTATAATGTCAGCCACTCCAGACTCCTACTCCTGTCCACATATACCTCTTCCTATCATAGGCAGCTCGCATATAATGCCATTTGGGTAGGGTGTTATTATACCAAATACATAAAAAAGACAGGCAACATCCACACAAGTCTCACATAAGAAATAAGAAAATGAAGACAAAGTATTTAAGCTTGTGAAGATTCTCCTCCCCGCCCCCAAAAACAGCCAGAATACGGAAGAATACTGTAACAGAACACTTCCAAGCTTGAATGAGATATCCTTAAGTAAGCATTTACAGATAAGGGTGATCTAAGAGTTGACCTCACTTGGGGAATAAGTTGAGGAAAAAGGCTATGAATTAACTCTAGGGTACCCAAGGCAGGATAGGTTGAACGGAAGATTGACTAAGAAAACTTAAAGAACTGGGGCCTGGCTGCCTTAGGAAGAACGCGTGACTCTTGATCTCAGGGTCGAGCTTGAGCTCCATGTTAGGTGTAAGATTACTTAAAAACAAAAAAACAACAAAAACACCTTAACGAAATGAAGAAAAGGTATCCTCCTGTTTTCCCTACTGCCAGTAATGCCTCTGCTTCCTCCACTTCTGTCTCTAGGCTCTTCCCCTCACCTTCGATAATTTAAATTCCTTATCTGTTTGCTCTTTTTTTTTTTTTTTTAAGATTTTATTCATCCGGGTGTTGGACTCTGCACTAGAGGTGGAGCCTGGCTGAGATTCCCCCAGCCCCACACTGTTCAAGTGCTTGCATGCTCTCTCTTGCTTTCCCTCTCTTAGAAATAAATAAATAAATAAATAAATCTGAAAGTCAATTTTTCTTTTAAGATTTTATTTATTTGACAGAGATCACAAGTAGGCAAAGAGGCAGGCTGAGAAAGAGGGGGAAGCAGGCTCCCCACCGAGCAGAGCGCCTGTTGCGGGGCTTGATCCCAGGACCCTGGGATCATGACCCAAGCCAGAGGCAGAGGCTCAACCCGCTGAGCCACCCAGGCACCCCTGAAAAGTCAATTTTTAAAAATAAAAATTATTTAAATTTTTTACAGATTAGAAATGATTTTAAAACCTTATTTATAGATTAAAATCTTTAGAATTCTTTAATAGATAAAATCTATAGGTAGGTATAGATTTTTACAGATAATAATTATTTAAAATACCTTATTATTATGCCCACTTTCATTGGTTTATTGAATAACTTGGATGATCTCCCACTTTTACTGAAATGATTAGTTTACCAAAAGTCACTCATGCTTTCCTTCCAGGCACCTAGCCATTCTTGGTGCAGGGCTGATGGGAGCCGGCATTGCCCAGGTCTCTGTGGATAAGGGCCTGAGGACCATACTTAAAGATGCTACACTAGCCGGGCTGGGCCGAGGACAACAACAGGTGTTCAAAGGGTAAGCCCACTGTCTGCCTCTGTCAGCAGAATGCTGTTTGTTTTTTGCCATTACATATTCCTTTTTCCTGAACGTGGTGAGTACTGGATGCTCCGTAGTTAAGCTCTTGCCTTTGATTTTTAGAGACACTAGTTCCTTCACCTTTACTTTATTGCGCATATTAGAAACCATTAACATCATTGGAATCTGTAATGTCTGCGGAAGAGAAAACCATCAGATATTTTTAAATGCCATTTATTTTATGCTTTGGTATCAGGACTAGAAATTCTCGTGTTTGTGAGTTTTGATGGTTTCCATCTCACTGTCATACTGTACTGAAACAGCACGATCTTGGGGAAGACGAGGATGTGAGGAAATGTGCCGTAACTGCACGTTGAAGGTGGGGCTGGGGTCAAAACTCTTGAACCTTCTGTTTCTTGGCTGGCGATACTGTAGAGAAGGAGGAAACAGATTTGGTTCCACCATGTCTGAGACTGTGTCTCCATCTTACCTCTGAATTAATAAAAACTGACTATTACTCTCCCTCCTCCCCACCTTCCCCTTCCCTCCTCCCACACGCTGCCTGTTTTACAGAGGGGGAGAAACTGAGCAGCCGCTTAGCCAGACTAGAAACCGGTTCCAGCTCAGGTCTGTGCTTCAGTGTAGTGGACAAGCTGGCTACGTGTGACTTCCAGTTGAATGAGGTTTTTTTGTTTTGTTTTTTTGTTCGTTTTAGATTTATTTACTTATTTGAGAGAGAGAGAGAGAGAGAACACAAGCGGGGGTGGGGTGGGGCAGAGGGAGAAGCAGACCGCCCACTGAGCAGAGAGCCCAGTGCAGGGCTCCATCCCAGTAGCTGGGATCAGGACACAAGCCGAAGGCAGAGGCTTTTTGAGGCACCTTCAGTCAGCTTTTTTGTTGTTTCTCAAATGGGTTATGTAGCTTCAGCCCATTTTGACCTCTTTTCTGCAGGGAGGCTCTGAATGTTGCTACTGTAATGCTATACAAGATGTGGCAGGTTTAATCATTTTGGCAGATTATTGTAAGATAGCAAGGAGTTGAGTAAAAGATTTGTGACCAAAAGAAAAAAAAAATGGGCCTGTGCTCACTAACAGCATTGCCCTGAGACTAGCCTGTAAGCACCCCCAAACATCATCTCCTACGGTCACCGAAATGGGAAATTGCTGCTCTAGAATGGGTTCCACCCCCTGTCTCTTTTGGATTTCGGTGCTCCAGCTTTCCCTTTGTGCCTCAGAAGCCTGGGGCTCGGGCGACTGCCCCTCACCACACTGCTGACTTGTGACACGTTTCCTATCCTCTCTTGATAACAGTTTCATTAGGCCTTAGAGCGACTAATAATGTTCTGAACTCCGACAAGCATCGGGTTTGCTAACTCCCGACATCGTTGTCAAAAACCAAGAGATTGGACTTTTAAGACTTTGAATACTTTGAAGTTACCTTGTGGCTTTAATTTTTCTTTTATTAGTGAATGGGATTTAGCTTCATTCTTCATTCAGAGGAAAATTCTAGGTCAGTCGTTCTGAAAGTGTGGTCAGATTATAACCCAAGAGAGCCTGTTTTTCTTGGAACTGAAAAGTAATCCGTTAAACGTCTGAATAGCAGGAATCCTTTTTATTATCTCCCTATGGGCAGGAAGAAACCTTGAGTCAATATTTTATGAAATCAATATAATATGCCACTTAATATGTGCCAACTGGAAAGTAGATTAAGAATATAAGAAACAGTGCTCACTCTCTCTTCTTCAGAAGATTACAGAGTAACAGGATGGTGTGTAATGAGGTGCATGTCCCTGTGGTCTAGGACACGTGTTGGGTGTTTCCTCTGTTACAGGTAGAGAGTTACCAGAGCTGCTTCTCTCTCTTGCCATTCCAGTATTTGTGTACTCCTCTTGGCAAATTTAAATGCTTGATGAGTGATAGAGTTTAGGTAAGTTTCACACGTAGAAGTCTCTCACTGGAGAAAGAACGTGGGCTTGGGGCCAACCTGCCTTTGGCCTGGTACCCACCTGCCTTTGGCCTGGTACCCTGCCATTTGACCACATGTCCCTCTGAGCCTGTTTGAGCAACTCTTCTCCCTCAGAGCAGAGTAACAGAACTGCCTCACAGAGCTGATGAAAAACACAGCACAGTGTCTGTCCGGCCCGTGGATGCTCCACAAATGTTAAGTTTCCCGTCTTCCCTTCTGACTCGGACTGTGTTTTTTCTAGATTAAATGATAAAGTGAAGAAGAAGGCTCTAACATCATTTGAAAGGGACTCCATTTTCAGCAACTTGACTGGGCAGCTTGATTACCAGGGTTTTGAAAAAGCTGACATGGTGATTGAAGCTGTTTTTGAGGACCTTAGTCTTAAGCACCGAGTGCTAAAGGAAGTGGAAGCGGTAAGTCGGAGGCCTGTTGTACTTGAATCGTAGCCTAGCAGTGGAGGACACAGAGATAGGTTTCTAAAAGGAAACTCATGGTTCTTTTTATAGAGCTGTTCATGTCCAGACCTTTCAGTTTTTCTGTGAACCCATGCACAGTACATAGGTTACAAAGGTCAAATCTGAGTCCTGAGGTAAGAAAATCAAGTAGCACAAGGCTCGTTAGTGTTCTGTGGGAGTTGGGTCACTGGACATAGAGATGACCTCTTGGAGTGTAGCCAGCTGTCTTAACATTCAGGGTCAGCTACAAGCCGTAACTAAACTTCTGCAGGTCTAGCCGGCACAGGACACAGGGGAGAAATTCTCTCCCCAGGCAGGTTTCAGATGCTTCCTTTGTGGAAATGGTGCCTTGGTCTTGATCGCGAGTGCTCTGCATGCTGTGTGCAAAACAGGTTCCTGTGGATGGTGTAAAGAGTGAGCCCAGAGGAGAACAAAGATAGGAATGAGTATGAGGTAGAATCAGGGCCTGACGGTACACGAAATGCCACTGGCTCGGCAGCTCTCCCGGTGTCCTGAGTAGTGGCCCTACTCTTACAGAGGCCTCTGTGTGAGGGCGGGCCCTGCTCTGCCACGCGCTCAGCCTGTGGAGACACTACCGACAAGCATTGTGCTTGGGACAGCTTCCGCTTCGGAATCCATGCCCTGGGAAATCTTTTGACAGAGGGTAACGTAGATTCAGCTGGGGGGAACATTCAGAAGAGCCGCATGGATTCGTATCCCATCTGTGCCCAGTGGCATTAAGGCGCAGAGAGGTAGGTGGTGTTCCGGGGGGCTTGGAGGGCGCTGCTGAGCCCGCGGCTGGTAGATCCTGGCAAGAAGTAAAAGCAGACACAGGCAGCATGGTGAGAAGACCATTGACCAGCTGACGAGCTGATGGTCTTTGCATTTGGAAAATCTGGGTTTGGGACCCCAGGCATGGAGAAGGGTGTGTCAGTTCTGGCAGCAGGGAAACTAGTGATCAGGGGACAGAGAGGGATCCAATAGAGAGAAGGGCAGACTCTGAGCAGACGCTATGGTGTTGACCTCTGGCTTCCAGAAGGACAAAAAATCAGGGCTTCTTAAGGTCTGGAGCTCAGAGTGTCGCTCCTGTAAAGGCAAGTCACGAGATTCAGAAGGGCGGAACTAGGCTCTGCATCTGGGTTGCAGGAAAGCCCAACGTGAATCAGGAAGGGAGGAATTGGAGCCGGCTGTCCAGCGGCCTTTGGAGACATTGGCCTGCTCTTCACGATGTCCTCACTGGTGTGAGACACCCCACCGCACAGACCTGCCGCTTGAAGCTCCTGACTTCCTTGCAGTCATGCTCTGCTCTCAGTTCACACTTCTGACGAGCTAAAATCCTAAAAGCCTTTACACAAGCTGACTGCCGAGCCAGGTTATTTTTGTGGGGCTTTTTGTTTGTTTTTAAAGATTTTATTTATTTATTTATTTGACAGAGATCACTAGTAGGCAGAGAGGCAGACAGAGGTGGGGGTGGAGAGTAGGCTCCCCACTGAGCAGAGAGCCTGATGTGGGGCTCGATCCCTGGACCCTGGGATCGTGACCTGAGCTGAAGGCAGAGGCTTAACCCACTGAGCCACCCAGGCGCCTCCAGAGCCAGGTTTTGTCCAGCAGGAGCCTCTTTAGGTTTTTCCTGTTTTCTTTTTAAAAGAATCTTAATGCGGTATTCTACCTTTGTCCCCATTACAATTGCTGTCACTTTACACTCAGCTTTTCAGGGTGTTGCATGTATCTTGAACCTTGACTCCATCTCCTGTGTTAGGATTTTGCCTGTCCCGGTATGCACAGATCTGACAGGTGTGCCTTCCCATGTTCTTTGTGCACGCAGCTGAATAAAAACATGAGTAGTTTGGGATCGTGAACAGAATGCTGAGATGTTCTACATTAGAGATTGTTCTCCAGGATGATAGAGAGAACAGTTAATGGGATTCTTGTGCGGTAGATTAATTACAGTGGTGCAGTTTTCTAATAGCACCCGGTATAAAATGAGCTGGGCACGCGTGCTGTGGCTGGTTCTTAGGAAGGTAAAGCGTAAGGGGATTGTCAGCTTTCAGATTCGAGAGCAGATCCAAACAAGAGGGACTGATATGCATGCTGAATCTTGAAATGAACAAGAATTGACTCAAGGTTATCTTTTCAGTATTTATCTGAGGTCTCATTTACTAAACTGCAGAGATGCAGTCGCCAGATTAGGACACTGAGCCAGAACTAGTAGGCGGCAGAATGGGAAAGAGAACCAGGTCAACACCCTTCCCATCACAGAAGGGCTGGGCGGTTGTAAATGTCGACCAGATAGTATCTCCTGTCTGAGTGGTTGTGGGGGGAGTGGGGCCAGGCCCAGGTTTCACATTTTAGCTCTGCTCCGGGCTCCAGTCTTCTCCCAGGCTTACGGGACACATTCTTCAATGCTTTTCCCCTGCAGGTGATTCCAGATCACTGTGTCTTTGCCAGTAACACATCCGCTCTCCCAATCAATGAAATAGCTGCTGTCAGCAAAAGACCTGAGAAGGTAAATTCTGAGCAGAGGGAAGACCCTGAAGTCTTTCCCTGAGAAAGGCTTAGAGCATGAGCAGGGCCTGGTGTGGACTGTGGGATGGAGGGGTGATGACGTTTTCCCCAAAACTGGGCACAGAGCAGCTAACACCGTGACCGCTGTGAGATAGGGGGTGAAGTACAACCAAAATATACTTTAATAGGTGATTTCCATCCTTAACAGCTCTTATTTTTTAGGTTCAGACTATAAAATGGACTATTTTTATAATTAGGTATTTAAAGATAGGCCCAAGGGGCACCTGGCTGGCCCAGTCAGAGCATGTGACTCGTGGTCTCAGGGTTGTGATTGAACCCCATGTTGGGTGTAGAGATGACTTAAAAACAATAAAATCTTTAAATTTTAAAAAATAAAGATAGGCCCTTAAAATAAGAGGGGTACTCCAAAATATCACTTCAGCTACAGAGCAGACACTGGTGACGGTCTAAGACAGGTTTGGTTCCAGTTCCACATCCAGGAATAGATCAGGCGGGGTGGTGAGGTGTGTCCACCTGTAGGTTCACTTAGAACTTCTACCCAGGGAGCACTTTCAGTGAGTGTTTAGAATGATGACTGGAAATGTGTCTTTGGGCTTCTGCTGTCTACCAGTCACCCAGGGAAAGTGAAATCGCTCAGAGAGAAATCAAACACCTCACCTCCCTGGAGGTTAGCAATTAGCCTCAGCTAAGCAGAGCCAGCCGGAAGTAGGAAGGAAACATAGAAGACTCATAAGCAGCCAAAATTGTTCAGACAGGTGCTTGTATTGAAAACAAAAAAAGTCTGTTTGTTCCTATTCTAATAGCTCGCGAATGCAGGGTAAGCTTGTTTCCAAGCACACCTCGGATTGGAAGCGATGCGGGGCCTGACAGACAAGTTCAGGGATGTCAGGAAAAGGTCACAGGGAGAAGAGTGATGCTGAGGAAAGACGAGGAAAGACACAAGAACACTATAAAGGCAGACAGTCTGGCCATGTCACCTCAGTCAGAGCACGGCAGCATTCAAGTCCATGGCGGAGAATCTTTGATGCTAACTTCCCGTTTTCCCAGTGGAGCGGGACAAGCATCATGCTTTGTAGTCCTGGCCTCCAGAGCCCGAGGATAGCTTCCGTCACCTGCTTTCCCTGTGTTGCATAAAATTACAGTGATGGGTACGGGGAGGGCGACCAGCCACCTGCTTATCCAGGACAGGTTGGTCCCCTTTGGCATAGCTTTCTTGAGGGCTACAGATTTTGCTTGGGGTAGTGATTCCACGAGTGTATGTGCAGTTGTCAGAATCACCGAAATGAACATTTTAAGTTCTGTGCATTTTACTGTGTCTAAGTATATGTTGTAAAGGCTAATTCCTTTCGCTCATAAGTACTGACTCTGAATCAGGTCCTGTCTTTTTAAATAGTTTAGACACAAGTTAAGGAACAGTTTAGGGTTTAGAAGCAACTTTAGGTTTGGTAAGTTCATGGAACATTTAAGTGACCTGTGCATTACGTAATGGAGAGTAGGCAGGCTTTGGAACGGGCCAGCTGCGATGGAATCCCACTGCCATTCACTAAGGGACCCTGAGCTCCCAGCCTTAACCTCCTGGTGACTCTTTTCCCCTCATCTAGATAAGACTGACTAGTTCACAGAGTGATGGGTTAAATGTAAGGAATAAATGGCAAAGGCATTAAAGAACAGTGGGTAGCCAGCAGTCAGCAACTGGTAGTTATCATTAGTTGTAGCTTACAGCTAACGCAAGGGTAAGAGGGGCAAAACTACCAGTTTTAGGATTAAATCATTCTCTCCCACAGCAGCTCAGTTGGGAGGACTGTCTAATTGTTAACTTGAGGAGGAGGTTCTGAACTTCAGCATATATCAGAATTACCTGGAAGACTTCTTAAACACAGTCCTGGGCCCTGCCCCTAGCCTCTCATTCAGTAGATCTGGATCTGGGGTGGACCGGAGAATTTGTAGTTCTCAAGTTTCCCAGGCGATGCTAATGTTGCTGTCCCATCGCTTCACTTTGAGAATCATTGGTTTAATGAATCTTCAGGTGCATTTGAACTGATAATTTTAAGATTAATTTATTTGAAAAAGAGAGAGTGTGGGAGTTGGGGAGAGGGACAGAGGGAGAGAGAGAATCCCAGACTCTTCATTGAGCACAGACCCCAACACAGGGCTTGATCTCATGACCCCGAGACCATGACCTGAGCCAAAATCAGGAGTTGGACATTGAACCAACTGAGCCAGGCATCCCTGAACATTGTTGTTATTTAAACCCAGTACCCTGGTAGTGAGACCCACGTGTGTAAAAAGCAGATACATCTCTGACAGTCCAGCATATTAATGGGTTCCTCTGCCTACTTCTGCCTCCCCCATCTCAAAAACAGTGGGCCCTCTAAACCCCCAGTGTCAGTAATGGGAGTGGAACCTTCATTCATTCTTCCCTGATGAGTCTAACTGGGTCGTTAGCTGTGATTTTGGCATTAATTGTTAGTAGGATATGTTGCCCTAGAAGCAGTTGGAAGATTCTAGTGAGCCCTCTGAGAATACTGAGCTTTTTAGGAAAGAACCACAGAGCCAAACTACTCAGATGACTTCCCTTGCTTTCCTACCAAAACACGGAGTGCTGTCCGCTTCCCTCCCCGCGGTCTTCGAGCCGGTGGCTTTGTGTTCCCCGTGCAGGTGATCGGCATGCACTACTTCTCTCCTGTGGACAAGATGCAGCTGCTAGAGATCATCACTACCAACAAGACGTCTAAGGACACAACCGCTTCGGCCGTAGCCGTTGGGCTCAAGCAGGGGAAGGTCATCATTGTGGTTAAAGTAAGGAGTTGTGTAACAGAGCGGCAGATCTGGGTGTGCCGCCTTGATTAAAGTGCCGTCAGCTAGGACAGAGTCTTCCTCCCAGTGAAGTCTGGCTGTGAATGTTTGCACAGATTCCTTATACCTTCAGGCTTATGACTGTTCTGGGGCAAATAGGTCACCTTTTAGTAGGATTTCCCCTTGGTTGTGTGTGGTGCGGACTGGGCTGCTGAGTCAGTGTCTGAGAGGGGGAGTGGCTGGGATGTGGCCGGTTCTCCCAGCCCTTCCAGAACTTGCGGGTGGCTGTGAAACCCTCTGCTGTGCTCTTTGGTTCAAGCCGTGCTGCCTTGGCTGTGGCTTCCACTGCCATGTAATTTTGATGATTCTGTTTGGGAATATAAATCACCTTGTATTTGAGAGGACACGTGGGGAAGAGAACCTTCTTTTGGCCTTGCATCGTACCCACAGTGGAGGGGCCAGCGAGCTCACGTTCTCTCCCTTGGCAGGACGGACCTGGCTTCTACACCACCAGGTGTCTCGCACCCATGATGTCTGAAGTCCTCAGAATCCTACAGGTCAGTGCTGCTCGTGGAATGTCGGCAGCGTCTCCCACTTCTTAAACCAGTCCTCCACACTGGTACTGCTAAGGTGAACAGGCTTCCTTCTAATACATTTAAGTCCATGCTCTTCTCCAAGGCGGCCCTTTTGTGCCTGATCCTTCCACACCGTGGTGGAAAATCACGGCCTTTGCTGCCCTACAGTGGGCAGAACTTGACTCTGCTCCCTCACTCCCGTCACTGCTCCCTAGGACCAGACGCCTCCTGACAGTGCTCCTCTGCACAGCGTCTGCCTCCCTTAGAGGCCGGAACCACCCGGAACAGACAGGTCCGCTTGGTCTGGTTGGTCCCGGAGCAGCTTCTGCACGCACCCCTCTGGGGGTGCCTTCTCAGGCACAGGCTCCGGGGGGCGATCACTGCTCCCAGCTGTGGGGAAACCTCTCCCGCCTGCCATGGAATCTCATCACTGCTGAGGGTCCGAATTGCAGACAAGAAGGAAATGAATAGTGTGTTCACCTCTGAAGTTGTTCAGGCCTTAAAGTGCTGTGGGTTAGGGAAGGCCCAGACTTTCCCCCGGTGGCTCCCAAACCTCCTTTGCTTTCCCTGAGTGGGCCGGCCTTAGTCCTGGGCCCAGCCAGGTGGCACCCCGGAGAGAAGCGGGTGTCGGACCGGCCCTGTGCCAGAGGGCCAGCATGGGGAGCCCTTGGCAGAGGGTCCGGAATGCCTTCCTCCTCTAAGGTCCCTGCTTACCTCCCACTCAGGAAGGAGTTGAGCCCAAGAAGCTGGATTCCCTCACCACAAGCTTTGGCTTTCCTGTGGGTGCTGCCACACTGGTCGATGAAGTGGGTGTGGATGTAGCAAAACACGTGTCAGAAGATCTGGGCAAAGCCTTCGGGGAGCGGTTTGGAGGTGGGAGCGTAGAACTGCTGAAGCAGATGGTGTCCAGGGGCTTCCTGGGTGAGTAGCCTCAGAGAAAACTAACACCCTGAGAGCAGAGTTTCCTGAGACACACAGTTCCAGAAGGCCTGTGGGCGAGAGTCTTTCCTAACACTGAGCCTACATCAGGGGGAGTTTTTTTTAAATGATTGCATGACAACCCTGGCCTGAGGCCCTGCCATTGCCCAGGGTGTGCAAGCCAGACATTTTCATCTGGCCCAAGGCCTCTCACACACCTGTGATCCTGCGGGAGCAGACTCGGCCCCCAGGCTTTACCGTGCTGTCTGGCCACCTGTGTGGAGGAGGTGACCCCTCTGAGCACAGAGCACGTGGTTGAGGCCTGCCAGAGCTGGCTTTCTGTCTCGGCAAAGGAGCAGCAGAAGCAACCCTAGGACCGGGGCGTCTACTAGGCCCTGGTGTTGCATAATGGCTGGAAGGAAAGCTCACCCAAGTGCTCTTTCCCACCCGCATCCACAGACTTGAAAGCCCCAAGAAATACAAGATCATTTTTCTTTCTTTGTCAGCCTTGTGGACAAACATGAAAATTCTAGGGTTAGCTAGACAGACACATGCAGGGATACAGTTGAGAGGCTGGAGCCGTACATCAGACGAGGAGAGAAGAGAATCCGCAGGCCTGAGCTCTGAGATCCCGTCATTCTCCCCTCTCTGGCTTCTCTTAGGTCGCAAATCTGGGAAGGGCTTTTACATCTATCAGGAGGGTGTGAAGAACAAGAATGTGAATTCTGACATGGACGGCATTCTGGCAAGTCTGAAGGTGCCCCCGAAGTCTGAAGTGTGAGTTAACTTCAGTAGCTAGTAGTGCGGAAACCTGTTTCTCTTCAGCCCAGAGCTGCTCCGCCCTCTTCCAGCTTTCCTTGCTAATCCCCTTAACTGACCAGAATCCTTCTGCCTTCCACATGCCATCTCGTTTTCTGCCCCGCGTCAGGGTCAAGACTACAGCTGAGCCTCGGAAAGACCCCTGCTCCAGCCTTCCCTCTGGAGGTCTGGAGAGCAATAGAAAACCTGGCATCCTGGGCCCTCTCACCCCGCCAGACCCTCTCTGTCATTCGTAACTGACAGCTGCTGGTGGCAGGAGATTCTGTCTGCTCTGCCCAGCCCTGCGCTAGCTGCCAGCCTCTGGTTACTTAGGCCGACAAGCTCTGAGCCACCTTTTCCCGGAGCAGGGCTGCCCTCCCGCGGGCTCGTCTCTGCACCATCGCGAGCTGCGGACTGGCTGGCCCTCGGAGCGCCATTCGCTTCTGCAGCCGCAGCTCCTGCGTCCCTCCCCGGGACGCTTCATCTACCTGAGTGTCTCTCCCTGTTGGCAGCTCCTCCGACGAAGACATCCAGTACCGCCTGGTGACCAGATTTGTGAACGAGGCGGTCATGTGCCTGCAGGAAGGGATCCTGGCCACACCCACAGAGGGAGACATCGGCGCGGTCTTCGGGCTCGGCTTCCCCCCGTGTCTCGGAGGTTGGTCTTGCGGGTTGGGCAGGGCAGGCAGCTTGTTCTGTCCGAGAGCTTGTTCTGTCTCCTGCAGCAGGTCTTGTTTTTCCTTTTAGGGCCCTTCCGCTTCGTGGATCTGTACGGTGCTCAGAAGGTAGTGGACCGGCTCAGGAGGTACGAGGCCGCCTACGGAAAACAGTTCACCCCGTGCCAGCTGCTCATCGATCACGCTAACAGCCCTAACAAGAAGTTCTACCAGTGAGCGGGCCCTTGGCCCTGCTCCGGCCCCTCACCCAGCTGCCAGCAGAGCGGCGTCTGGCTGCGTCAGCGTAACCAGAAGGCAGGCGAGCTCTGGCCCTGGGTGTGCGTCCTGATTAAAGTGCCTTCAGCTAGGACAGAGTCTCCCTCCCGGTGGAGTCTGGCTGTGAATGTTTGCACTTCATGCCAGGAGGAGCCCGTGAGCCACACCGAAGGCTGGCTCCAGAGCCATCCTGCTGCGGGCTCCGCCAGGGCTGGGGGTGGCCAGGGGTGGCCCGGGCAGTTCTGCACCCGGCCACGTACACGATAACAATAAAAACCAACTCTTAACAGCCTCTCTGCCTCCCTGCTCCTTTTTCTTCTTTGTCCTTCTGGGTTAAGCCCCCTCCCTTCAAGGATTTAGAATAAAGCCCTGGGCTTTTTGGGTGTGAATGTGTTGGGAGAGTTCTAGACAGCACCTTGAGACAGAGACCGTGATGATAAAGGGGGACTTAACGCACTAAAGCCTTCGGAACCTGGCCATATAGACCTGCTCCAGCAGGCTTCCTCTTGCCGTGGGAGACAGGCCTGACTGAACAGAGCAGCTGAAGTGCCACAGGCTTGGAGGCCAGGTTGTAAGAGACCTTCCCCAAACTGTAATGCCTCATGGTACCATGGCACCCAGTGCTTTTCGTAGTGGGACTCATGTGCTCTCTGGATGTTAACACTGGAGTGAAGCAGAGGAGAGACTATTTTCCTGGCCAGTAGATCCTGCTCGTCTTGGCTGGCCCTGAGCACGGAAGAATGGGTGGATCACCGGAGACCACATGGTGAGCTGTTCAAGGAGTGCCCAGCCAACCCACTGGCGCTCTGCCCTCCCAGTGCCCTCTGGGCCGGGGAGTCCCTTTGATCCTGTGCCAGCGGCAGCAGACCCCGGTGTGTAGAAGCAGCCTCGGGGCTCCTGCCCAGTCTGGTGGAGGGGCCCACACTACACGTGTGCAGAACTGAAGTCCCAGTACGCCGTGACCCACTGCTCCTGCCTCTGTTCCACGTGCCGGTGCCTCGCCGACCCCTGGCGCCAGCTTTGCTGCGACCCGTGGACAGAGAGCCTCGTGCCGATTCCATGGACCACTCCCAGGTGCTGCGAAGCCAAACCCTAAAACTGAGTCACCTGTGTGCTGGGATTTTCAGATGACCAGTAGGAAATAGGGAACGGATGCTCTACGCAGAGCCATTAACGGGATTCTAAATGGGGGCTCTGGGAGGGCGTCAGGCAGCCGTTTGGTCAGTGCAGGAACTTAAACTTGGGCGCCAGCTGAGGACAGGGAGCTTTCCAGTCAGCAGCACTAGGAATTGGGTTGAAACGCTGGTGAGAGATGGAAGGTTCTTGTAGGGGAGGGGCCGAGGAGGGGCTTTCGGAAGGGAACCCAGGAGTGGGCCACGTGCACACCCCACTCCAAAGTCCTCCCCTGCCTGGAGGCTCATGCCTTGTACCTGCCGGTCCCCTGGGCCCTCCAGAGGAAGAGGGTCGACACCCAGAGTTGCCCCCCGACTCCTGTTCAGTGCTCTAGCATTTATTTCACGAGTCCTTGAGGATTCAGAGTGATCGGCAGGGAAGCCCAATGCTTCAGCATCAGCTTGTGTGCTCTACTTCCGGACTCCCCTTGGCCCCGAGCAGAGGCGACTGCCCAGGGCGCGAGCACCAGCATGGCCTCACTATACTTCAGAGGAAAATGGAGCAAATAAATATCTAGGTAGGTAGGCTAGGTAAGGCAGAAGAGAAGGCTGGTCCGGCTGGGGCCTGCCGCTAGTGGCATGAGGAGAGTTAGTGCAGCCCCGGGGGGCGGGGGAAGGGGGACCGGGAGAGTTGGGGGTGGGGGGACGGCTGGTTGGACACAGCGGCCAGCCTGCTCCCGGTGCCAGCAGACTGCTACGCCCGGTTCCAGGCCCCAGAGACCTGACAGGCATAGGCACAAGCGCAGGAGGCCTGGGCTCCAGGAGCAAGGAGAAAGCCGGTTTTCCCAAACCACGGTGCTTTCTCTTTCCCAACCATCCCGCCTAGGCCAGTGACAGACCAGAGAAGGACACCAGGTGTTTGCTGGAGCCCAGTGAAGGGGGCAGGAGCCGGGCAGAAGTGGGAGTGCTTGGAGGCCACTTGCCGCTACAATCCAGGAGCAGCTGACTTCAATCTACCCGCTTCTCCAGGGAGTGAGAACCTCAGACCCGACCCAACCCGCAGGACGGAAGGCAGCAGCGGGGGCGCTAGAGATGTCTAGAACATCGGTCTCCCTAGCTAGGTGAGCGGGTCAGCGGCAGAGCTGTGCTCTTCCGGAGTCCTCCCCCGCCAACCAGCGCCCTGAGCCAGAGCCTTGAGGCACAGCGACACAGGCTTGACACACCTGTGCTCGGGGCCAGGGCCCGAGTTCATACAAGGGGAAAGGAAGGGCATCCCAGAGATACAGGAAGGGCCCCCAGACTCTGGGGTGGCCAAGGCCAAAAGCCCACAGAGCACGGGGGCGGGGGGGGGCACTTGGGGAATTTGTGCTTAAATGATGGCCCATCTGCCCTTGTCTCTAACCTGAACCTACAAGCTTGAGAAGTGCAAGATGTCTGACACTCTCCACAAGGGCGGGGGAGGATGTCGGGTCACCATGCTGGCCAGCTTCTGACACCCCATCCCGCCACCGTGGGAATCCCAGCAATGTGTCCCCGGGCCCAGGGGCACACCGGTGCCTCTCAGAACAAAGGTCAGATGCCCCCATTTCCAAGTGTGTCTCCCCTGGATTCCCTCAGAGGGGCCACCTGGCTGCCTCAGTCTTGGCACGGATTCTCCTTGCAGGAGGACCTGCTCTGGGCCCACTGTCCCCCTGCGGACCCGTGGCTAACCCCCGTGGCCTCCAGGCCAGCGTCCCAGCTGTGCAGCCGCGAGCTGGGAAGCTCAGATCTTGGGCCTCCAGCCTTTGATGAACTGCATGATCTTCTTGACCTGCAGCTTCGTGAGATGGAAGTCATCGGCCAGGATGTCCTCGCTGAGCTGCACAAAGATGCTGCCGTCAATGCGTTCTCGGGCAAAGAAGCTCACCACGTCCTCCGAGAGACCGATGAAACGCAAACTTCGAGAGACTTCTTCCAGGGAGAGCGCAGACAGGTCAGCAGGGGGCTGCCAGGAGGAGGCATCCCGGCCTCCCCAGCCTGCAGCCCCCTCCCGGGGACTGGCAGGAGGCCCTTCCAGGCGCCCCTGGGGCAGAAGGAGCCGTGCTCCGCCCGCCTCAGGCCCCTGCAGGCCCACCGGTGACAGCGGGGTGGGGACCTGCCGCAGCACCAAACCTTCGGGTTCAAAGGCCTTGGGGGGTCCAAGTGGCGAAAGGCAGGGAGCCCCCACCGCTCTGGGCTCCTGACAGCGCAACAGCTCGGGCTCCGGGGAACTGCCCTGGCGCAGCTCGAAGGGATCAAAGGGCTCCAGGGCTGGCTCCTGCCACTCAGAGGAAGAGGACGACGAGGTGGGGCACGAGGGGGGAGCAGCTGAATAGGCCTGGCCTGGGGAGCCTGGGCCTGGGGAAAAGGCAGGGCTGGAGGTAGCCAGGGGACCCGCATTGGTGGTGGGCCCAGAAGAGGAGGCTGCTGAAGGGCCTGAGGAGTAGACAGGCCCCGAAAAGGGGTTGAGAGCTCCGAACGGAGCGAAGCGTTTCTGGGGGTGAGAGGGCTTGAGCAGAGGCGGGCAGCTGTGGTACGCCTGAACGGGGGTGTCAGCCCCCAGGAGGGAGGTGGCTCGACTGCTCAGAGGCTCTGCAAGTGCCCGGGCAGCCTGGCTGGGCTGCGTGGTCGAGGGCAGGGGTCCCGGGGGTGGGCGGCTGGACGACTCGCCTGCCTTGCAGTCTCCCCAGGTGCACGGGTAGCAATAAAGGGAGTAGGCGTCCGGGGACGGAGAGCCGCTGCCGCTGCGGGAACCTGTCCTGTGGGCAGAGAGCAAGACACGCACGGAAAGGTAAGCCAGTGCAAGAGGGAAACGCCACAGGCTCCTAGGGCACAGCACAGCGCTCCGCCGGGCCAGAGACTGCCACTCGGATCTCAGGAATGCCTGCTCGCGCCCCAGCCCCCAAGGCCCGAGACCACCACCTCCCCACCGGCCCCGGGGTCTGCCCATGTCTGTCCTCCAGCCTCTCCCACCCCAAGAAAAATTAAACTAAACTGAATTACATAAACACTTTAATAGAGCAAGGAGCAGTCCCTGTGGCCGATCCCAGGCTGGAGGGAACCTGAGCAGGGTTCCCATCCACTCGCCGGGAACAAGCTGAAGCAGGAAGGTGGAAAGCAAAGGAGCGGCGCATCCGCTCTGAACGGCAGGCCTGGACTCTTCCTCCCTTGGCTCTGGCTCCCCTCTCCCGGCCCTTCCCCTCGTCAGTGCCCCTCAGGAGGACCCAGCACCAAGAGAAGGCAGGGGCTCACCCATCCTGGAGGCCAGATGAGTAGTAGGAGAGGCTGGAGCTAGGTGAGTGGACAGGCTGCAGCTTGGGGAACCGTGGGGGCACCGGGGGGCTGCCCGAGAGCCGGCCACTGCCATTGCCGCCCCGGGGAGGCACAGGGGGGGCATTGAGCAGGCGGCACTCCTCCTTCACCTGCAAGCAGAAGGCCATGACTCCATGCCCTGTCCCAAGCAGTGGACTCTCCTAATTCTCCCTTTCCCAAGCAGCTGGGTGAGGAGGGTGTCTGGGCCTGACCCTTTGCCATGAGACTGCCTTTGCCTTACCTCCAACTACTCACCCACCCCACCCCTGGTAGCCTCTCCAGCCTGTGTCACTCTGAGAGAGCCCACATACACCATCTCCCACGGCCTTGGAAATCCATCGTGAGTGTAAGAGAATACAGAAGTAGATCAAAACAGGTTAGTCAACCTAGTCCCTTAAGGAAAAGGAAAGTGGGGGGCGCCTTGTTGGCTCAGTGGGTTGAAGCCTCTGCCTTCAGCTCAGGTCATGATCTCAGGGTCCTGGGATCGAGCCCCGCATCGGGCTCTCTGCTTGGTGGGGAGCCTGCTTCCCCCTCTCTCTCTGCCTGTTTCTCTACCTACTTGTGATCTCTGCCTGTCAAATAAATAAATCTTAAAAAAAAAAAAAAAAAGGAAAAGGAAAGTGGTATTGACAGGGAGAAGAAAGGTAAGGACAAGTATCTGCCATCTGTACCCCTTCTTTATAGGTCAAATACTCAAAGTGGACTCTCAGGGCTGTTAATAGCTATAGCCCATTTCTGTGGACAAGTATGGTTGGGAAGTTCTGCGTTAGGCATAAACAGGGTTCCTTGGTGCAGGACTTCTCAGAGCCTTTAATAAACCAAAGTTCTGTGGCTCCAAAGTGAGGAGAGGGGGAGCTAGGAATCATCACTACATATTTCTAGATTTATTCCATCATGGGACCTTCTTTTCACTTACAACTTAAAGGATTCCTGGATCGCTTCTCGGCCTTTTGGCTAAGATCAAGTGTAGTATCTGTTCTTATCAGTTTAAAGGATTCCTGTTCTGTGGGACCTTCAGAGCCCATCCCAAATTCTTTCAAGCTAAAGACCTACTAGCATCTTTATCTCCAGAATTTCCACTTCCTCTAGCATCCTTTACTACAAATATGCTCTTATGTCTTTCCCCTTGTTCTTCTCCCCTTCGCCTGCCTACCCCCCATCCTGTCACACACTCCAGAAGCAGGAGCCTAGGGCTCAGGAGAACTTGCCTCTGGCTGGCCACCTCCGTCCCCTGAGAAGAGCGAGCCCCCAGCTCGGCTCCTTGCCTCCCCCCCTTCCGGCCTACATCACGGCCACTCACCGCCTCGGACTTGGGGGGGACGGGAGGCGGCGGTGCCTCAGGCTCCAGGCGGGACTGCCCGGGGGCTGCGAAGGAGATAAGGTCGGGCCCCGGGGGCGGCCGCGCCCGGCCCTCTGCGAGGCCTTCGGCAGCCTGGTGCGTCCACAGCTCCTCGTAGGGGATCTCCGCGGGCGGCGCGGCGGGATCCTGCGCGCCGGCCCAGTCCGGGCTCACGTACTCCTGGTCACCATCGCCGGGCGGGCCGGGGGCGCGCGCGAGGACTGCGGCGCGCGGGGGCGCGGGCAGACAGAGGCGCGCACGGCGCGGGCTGGCGCAGTCGTCGGTGAGTTCGGCCGGGGCCTCGCGCACGGCCGTGGAGTACTCGTCTGGGTCGAAGCGCTCGCGGCAGTAGGAGGCGCTGTCGCGCACCAGGCGCTCCACGCGCGGGTCCCCGGCCAGCAGGCCCTGCGGCAGCGCGAAGCGCGGCGTGTCGGTGAGCAGCAGGAAGTGCAGCGGCGCCGGGCCCTCGCGGCGCAGCGCCAGCCCCAGCACCACGGTCTTGGAGATGATGCTGACCAGCTTGTAGCAGTGGCCCTCCCGCACCGGGTGCAGGTCGTAGGGGTTGCGCGGCGGCCGGCTGGGCACCAGTACGTTCACCGGGAGCCGCACGCGCTCGATGATGGCGCGCACCGTGTGCTCGCCCTCCTGCATCTGCAGCTCCAGCGGGCTGCGCGTGCTGAAGCGGCCCTGGCACTGGAAGGGCAGGCTCAGGCTCTCGTTGGTGCGGTGGTTCATGCAGATGAGGCAGGGCATCTTGCCCTTGATGGCCCTGGTGCTGCCGCCCGTGGCCCCCGCACCCCCGGGGCCGCCGCTGCCGCCCACCCCGGCTAGCGCCCCAGCCCGGCCCAGCTTGCGCAGCAGCGTGGTGAAGCGCGAGCGCTCCTTGGTGGTCTTGGCGCACAGGATCTCCGCCTGGCCCATGAGGGTAAGCTCGTCGCCCGCGTGCAGCGTGAAGTTGTACACCTCGCTGTCCTCGCTGAATTCGCCCGACACCACCTGCAGAGCCCAGAGACGCGGGGAGGCCTTAGACAGAGCCCCAGGGAAAGCCACCCTTTGCGGAGCGAGCATTCTTTGGGCTGAAAGCTGATCAAGACCACTGGACTAGGGGGTCGGGGACGCGCCTTCCCTCCTGGAGAGGCCCCAGAGCAGCTGTGCAGCCTTGAATGAGCTACCTCTGGGGCCTTCACTGCCTCCCGTAGTAACTCTCACTTGAAAGGACTGCTGTGTGTAAAGTGACATACTGGGAAAATATCCAATAAATGAGAACTTGTATTATCGTTATCTTTACAGTTTGGGCAGTAATAAATGCTCCATCCACTCAACAAAGCTACTGTGAAGAGAAATGAGTTGACGGATAAGGGTTGGTAAACAGTAAAGGGTGATCCGTACACAAGCGGGGGGACTGTTAGTACTGTGTCCCCCTCAACCCTCCAACAACCACTACCCCTACACCAGTGGATGCTAGGACAGGCTGCCCTAAAGGTCTCGAAGTCAGAGCATGATGCTTCACACACACTTCCTCCTGCCTTACCCCCTTTTCAGAAAGTTCTGCAGGCCAGGGTCATTCACCTAACTCTCCTGATACGGTCCCATCAGGCCAAATGCCATCGAGGAGCTGCCAGGAGCCACACTGACACTTTCTAACTAAGGGCAACCCTCCAACCAGTGTCAGGGCACCCTGGCTGGTGTGGTAAGGACTGACCTTGACACTGAAGGTGATGGCTTCCATCACAAAGATGCGGTCAGGGAAGACGCTGGCCACCTCCTCCACGCTGCTGAAGTACCTCACTGGCTCCCGCACATCCCGGGCCTGCTCCAGGAGCTTGAACTTCCCTGCAAAGGAGAACACAGGCTGCTAGGGAGGCCTGCCTGCTAGTCCCTTCCTGCCACGCTCATCTCAGCCAGTCCCACTGGAACTCCTGCAGGCAGGAAGGCAGCTCTGCACTAGCAGGAGGCGGGAGATGCTGGTCGGCTGGCTCAAGGGCGAACGCGAACACAGACTTAGCATCTAGCACCCCAGGGAGGGCTTGCGGGTGGGTGAGGAGGTTAGCAGCTGCCCGCCCAGAGAAATCCAAATGCAGAGAGGCAGCCGAGCACTCGCACACAGAGCTGGCCTCTAGCCCAGCATCACTGTGGCACTGGAGATGCTGGCTTCTGGCTTTGTCCCAGCTCCACTCTGACTTGCTCTGACCCTAGACAAGTCCCTTCCCTTCTCTGAGCCCTCATCTGAAGGTGCTGGAACAGGAAATTTGGGGCCCTGTCTCGATCTGGCATCCAGTACCTTGGGTTGCCGATGCATGCACACCGCTGCACTGGGCAGACCAAGGGCTTGGCCGTAGGCCTTGGAGGCCCCAGAACCACTGCTCAGGCCCCAGCTTTGTTCCCAGCCCCTGGCCTGGTCCAACATCCAGCCGCACTGTCCCAGAGGCCTCTGAACTGAGCCCAGCAAAATTCCCTCCCGCAGAGGAGGCCTTCCAAGCCTGAAGTCCAGGGCAGCTTTGGCTGGCTCGGCGGAAGGCCCCCAGTAGACACAGACTTATAGAGGAGAAGGCTAATCCATGAAGCTGACAGCCTTGTGTAAACAGTCACACCTCACTGGCCACACACGTGTTATGTGCCCACCAACTTGAGCACAAAGACAGGCTGTGAAACTCCCAGATGTGTGGATGGATGACCTCTTCTCAGACCTTCCACAGACAGAGGGGCACCTCGGGTGAGGGGACAACAGGCCAAGGGGAGACGAGGTGGCTTTTAGCTTCCACAGTCTTCCTGGGGGTTACTGCCATCACGGCCCAAGCACGTATTTGTTCTACAAACAGCTATGGAGCACCCTCTGTGTGCCAGATGTTGGGCTAGACCCGACAGAGGGTGCAAACCTAGGGACTCTGACAGAGTGGGCATGATGGTGAGCACCCAGGGAACCTGGAACTAGAGAGCCAGAGGACCACGGACTTAGAGGCAACCTGCCTGGCAGCCCGAGGGGAGCTTGGGAATGAGAAGAGTTTTATGGAACAGACCATGCACACGGAAGAGCTGGCATGAACCAGACCAAGTCACAAGGGCACACTGCTGCCCGATGCAGGGAGTCCCTGCGGCCTGGACTTAAGGGGAAGACAGCAGGGGACGTAGCACCCACGTGATGAAGAGCTCTGGATGCCAGATTAAGGCGGAAGGATTCCACTCAGGAAAAAATCAGTTCTTGGCTTTTTGGCTTTTTGGCTTTTTGCCTAAGTTCAACCCCAATGAGATCAAAGTTTTATACCTGAAGGGCACCAGTGGGGAAGTTGGGGCCACGTGTGCTGGGCCCCCAAGATGGGCCCCCTGGTTATGTCTCCAAACAAGGTGAGTGAGGACTTCGCCCAGGTCAGCGGTGAGGGAGACAGTGACACTGACCATTCAGGACAGAAAAGCCCAGATTGAACTCGTGCCTCTGATCATCAAAGTCCTCAATGAACCGCGAAGAGACAGAAGCAGAAAGACCAGAATCACAGTGGAAACATCACTTTTGAGGAGTTGTCAACACTGCCTCACAGAAGTGGCACACGTCTTTAGCCAGAGAACTCTCTGGAACCATTTAAGAGATCCTGGGATCTGCCCAGTCTGTAGGCGGCCATGTTGATGGTTGCCACCTTCGTGACATCATAGACGGCATCAACAGGGGTGCAGGAGAATACCCCACTAACTAAGAACCAGAAAGGAAAGTATTTCGATAAAGGGTCATCTGAGCCTCTGAAAGGAAGGAAGGGAAGGAAGGAAGAAAAGAAAAGGAAGGAAGAAAAAGCAATGAAAGCAATTAGAGTGTTTTGAGCAACAAAATGCCAAGATCCAAGTTGAGCTCTGTAAATAAAGTGGGGCAGCCAGTCACGTAAACCAGGGTCCGTGCTGCAGGGGGGCCGGGGCAGCAGCTGGGGGAAGCGCGAAGTCGAGCAGACCAAGAGGTCTGCAGAAGGAAGACTGGTGCCGGATGAGGAGTAGGCAGGGGAGGAAAGGACTCGGGCCACCGGCCGCAGCACAGACGGAGCTGGCCCAACAGACTCTTCGTGCCAGACAACAAACGGAGGGTTGCTGGAAGGAGGTGGGCAGGGAATGGGCCAGACAGGTGACGGGGATTAAGGAGGACACTTGTCCTGAGCACCAGGGCTTGTATGTAAGCGATGAATCCCTAAATACTACGCCTGAAATGAATATTACACTGTACGGAAACTGAAATTGAAGTCACAACTTGAAACTACAAGAAAGGAAAAGAAAGAAAAAAAAAAAATGGAGCTGGCAGAGCTGCTAACTGAAGCCGGGAACCGGAAGTGACACGTTGTAGGGCAGAGCCAGTCCTGGGACCAAGGGAGGCCCTCCAGGGGTGTTGGGGGGTGCGGTGAGCATTCCGGGGCAGGGCTTGGGGACTCCGGGTCAGAAGGACAGACTGAAGGTCACCAGCCCACGGGAGGAGAAAAGACGGCTCAAAGAGGAAGAGCAGAGATCTTAATCCCCTGGGAACGCTCTTCGCAGAAAAATGCCCACAGCTGTACTCCTGGCACGAACACAGACACCATTCTGTGCACAGTGTGGGGGATCCTGGATTCCCCAAAACCCAGCCGGAATCCCAGACTGAGGACCCCCCCTACCCGGCCTCCCCAGTGCTGGGTAGGAAGCACAGCAGGCCAAGGACCGAGTCCATGAGCATCTAGAAGCAGGAAAGAAGGGCGAGTGCCCAGGAGAGAGCTGGGAAGGGAGTCCTGCCCTAACCACTCTGAGACCCTCCTAAGATGTGCCACAGCCCTTGGGGGCAGCAGGGATTGTGTGGGGACCGGCCTGGCAAAGAAGGTCAGGGGTCAGGTGGTGGGATTTGGGGGTGTGCTGCCCCTCCCTCACTGGGACCGCATCTCCCCCCCCACACCCACACAAACACACACACACATGCCCCCCCAACCCCAAGCAGCCATGCAGGGCCAAATGCCCACTGCCCCCTGTGGCGAGAGCTGGAGCCAAGTCAGGGCTGCAGCCCGGGGAGGATGTGGCCGGTGGATCGATGTAACCATGGTAGCCAGCACCCCCCCACCCTCCACCGCAGCCTGGGCCCGGCACCGGTCATTACTTCAGGAGGAAGGAAGGAAGGGAGCCCTCCGGGGACTCAGGCGCTAGGAAAGCCTTTACTGCCCCTGCAGCCTCCTCTCCAGCCTTCCCCTGCCTGAGACGCCCCACCCCGCGCCCCTGCAGGCCCCACGGGCCCAGGGATCTGCCCCTCTACCCACCTCCCCCCCAAGCCTGCCCCTGGTCCCTGCCCTCCCCTCCTAGAACACGAGCATGCTGCTGCTCAGCGCCCCATCCAGCCCACAGCAGCCCTGCCCGTCTCCCCACCCCACCAGCACCTGGGCCTGGCAGCCATTCCCTCAAGAACGATGGGTAAATGCACACACTTGGGGGCGGACAGACCTGGTTGTATCCCATCCCTGGCACCAACCAGCTGTGTGACCTTAGGCAAACAATTTAATCTCTGTAGGCTTCAGTTTTCCCATCTGTGAAATGGAAGCATACGGCTTAGCTCCCAGAGTGCTGACCAGGGCCACCCAGCTTCGAAGTGGGGGCTACCTCAGAGCAGCCAGGTTCCCCCTGACTCCCCCCATGCTGGGCTGCCCTCCCCCTCCCTGCCACCTCCCCCCACCCCTCCCAGGTCCACAGCCACTGCCCCAGCCCCGTCCATTATTAATTCATTAGGAGGAACTGGGCTGTGCACTCAGCTTCCTCATTACTCCGCCTGCTCCTAAGGGGCCTGGCCTCCCCTCCCCCACTGAGCCACCCACTGGAAAGATGCTGATGGAGTTGTGCCTCTCCTGCAGGCCAGCTGTCACCCCATGACCGCACCGTCCACATGCACTCAGAAGCACCAAAAGACATAGGGGAAGGGCTAGAAGCCGCCCACACTAGAAGCCTCTTCCCTAGGAGGCTGTGCCTTGGTTTCCCGGATTTTTAATCACACAAATGAAATAGGACAGTAAATTCACTCTTCTGATAGTGAGGGCTTTTTCTGATTTTTTTTCTCTCAAGAAGACAACCCGGGACCTCTTCCTAGACAGACACCAGATAGATCCCTAGCAGGGGAAGTTTCTAGCTTCTAAGCAGGCCTTCTCAAGGGCTCAGGACAGAACCCCAGGTCAGAAAGACACTTGAGAGAGTTTTCTCATCTTTTAAATGGGATGTGAGGACTCTGAGGGTTACTAACTTCTCAGGGTCATTGTAAGGACTAAGACAAAGGCTTCTGCTCTTATCTCCCTGGTTCAGAGGAGACCCAGGAAGGGCTGGGGGTGGGGGGCCAGCTCCTGGAGCTCCTGGAGCCTCGTGGGAGTTTAAAACGGAATAAGACTTTCTCACAGGGTGACCGTGAGGATAAAAGGAGGAAATTCTCAGCTCAGTGTCTGGAAGGCAGCCATGGGCTTCACACACAGGATCTGTGAGATCGTGGGCTCCCACAGGGGCGTTGCTGGGAGGCGGCCAGATTCCCATCCTTCCCACCCAGGTGACGACGACCCTGCATTGCCAGGGTGGTGCAAGGAAGCACCAGCCCGGGAGCGAATCTCCCTGGGTTCTAGCCCACACTCTGCTGCCCACTAGCCAGGTGACCCTGGGCAAGTCACTTCCCTCTTAAACCCTCCATTTTATCACGTGTAAAATACAAGGGCGATGCTTTCCTTTTCCAGCAGAATCCTTTTCTCAAACAAAATCTGCTAGAGGGTATCGATATCATATACATAAAAGACAAAAGTAGTTCATGAGCAAAATCTTAATTAAAAGCTTAAAATTTTAACACTTATAAAGTCCATCAATGAAAGCAATGAATTTAACACAAAAATTGGGAAGATCAGGATTACAGCGGCCAGAAGCAGCAGATAATCAGCCCAGGCATCCCTTCGTTTCGGAAGCACGTCGGTTACACGCTACTGAGAAGATCCTGGCCACGTTCTCTGCGAGGGTCTGTACAAAAGACGCTTAATGAGGGCGGCTCGTGGTACACACCCCACATCGCTCACTGGGGTTAAGATTTGATTCACAGCAATTTGAGAGTGCGGGTATTTTTTTAATCAGTCATTTAAAATCTATTTTCAAATAAAATGTGCCTCAAAGGTTTGCAACAAGAAAACCAGGGCTCCCCAGAACAGTATGAAAACCACTGGACCCTAACCCTCACTGCCCCATTCCAGCCAGGCCCTCGCTCTGCCCTGTGCCAAGCAAAAGGTGATCAGCAACAGCTTCTTCCAAGCCCCACGCCCTTACCCTCCTGCCTCCACCCCCAGTGGCTCTAGGTCATCTGTCCCTGGCTGGGCACACCTGGGTACTGCAGGGGGATGTCAATCTTGGGTCCGATGACGTAGTGGCCCTCCTCCAGAGTATGGGCTGTCACGGTTGTCCACTGGCGGCAGGAGTGAATGAGCAGGATATCTCTCTCACTGACCCCCTCGGCATACTCCCCTGGGAGACAAGGGGTGAAGAGGAAAGAAAGGTAAAGCCAACATCTGGACAGGCAGAGAGAGTAAGGAGACGCACTTCTTCCTGAAGACCCTGACTGGGGACAGCTCCCCATGATCCTGTCTAGGTCAATGCTCAGGGGACAGGCAGTTCGCCAGCTGTGGCCTCAGGGCTATGAGTCATGCACCCCCAGCTCCGTCTCCGACAGGGCCCCAGCAACCAAGCCAGCCATAGCCCTGAGTCCTTACCAGCTGTCCCAGGTCCAGTGCCGCATGGGGCCCTGGGGAGGGGGGAAGTGGGAGGAGCCCCTCCCAGCAGATGAGCCAGCCCTGCCCTCCAGGAGCACTTAGACCTGTGAGGAACTGAGACAACAGGCCACCTTTGATATTGAGTGAGGGCGTCTGGGCACTCCCAGAGGGGAGCAGCAAACTAGCTGGGGGCGGAGTGGGGACTTACAGAGCAGCAGACACTAGAGCTGGCCCACCGGCCCACCAGCAGGATTCTCAGCCCCCTAGTCAGTCCCCAAGCCAGGTGAGGAGGGCCTTGTTGGAAGCACAGACAGGGCTGAGACAGGGCTGTCTGCTGTGGGGCCCAGCTGAGGGCTGCCCCAGAGCCATACATCACTCGAGTCAGAAGAAGAGCAGGGCTTAGAGGAACAGATTCCTGCCTCTCCCATGGGCAGCCCCTTTTCACCCACTGCCCCAGGAGCCTCCTACACTCAGGGGACCTCAAAGGAGAGAGAGGAGCGTCTCAGATACCTGCTGGCCCCTCTCAGAGAGGCCGTTTCTTGGCTCTCCCTTTGTCAGCCCTTCACCCTCCCAGGCTCTGGAACACAGTGTTAAGGTTGGGGCGGGGGTGGTACTTCGAGGGGGGACCTAGTTCTGGGGAGAGCTGCACTGGGGCAGAGGTGTTGGGAGGGGCCTGGGCCTAGGAGGCTCCAATCCCAGCAACGGTTTCCAGGGGAGCCGGAGGGGCTGGCCCAGCTTCCAGGAGGCCCATGGAGCGGTCTCCTGGCTGCAGCTGGTGGGCAGAGAGGGGGTGGGGGATGCCTTCTTCCCAGCCTTCTCAGACACAACTTACTAAACTGCTGCCACCCAACCAAATGGGAAGTGGTTGATCCTGATGCCAGAGGGCTCCATGATGGGGGGGGGGGGTGGACGGAGGATGTGTTCAGGTCCTTGGGGGAGAGCCTGGCTCCCATTGTGTTGGTGGGTGTCTGATCCTTCCTCTCCAACCCCTCCCCTCCTGGGGCAGAGAAAGCTCTCTTAAGCCCCAGCTACCCCCACCCACCTTTCCACAGGGACACCGGCCACAGCCACACAGGGCACACACCAGCAGCCATGGGTCATGGTCCCCAACAGTTGAGCCAGTGCAGCCACCTGGCCCGGTGACAGGAGCTCGTCACCCCACTGACACAACTCAGTCCCACAGCACCACGAAGGGGACTTCCCAAATGCATAGACATTCAAGGACCTTTAGACTTCAAGACACACTTTTGTTCACATAGTCACACTCATGGTGACCACAGCGATAGCCACCATGGTCACAGACACCCAGACCATTCACTCATCCATTGGGTAAGTCCATAATCTTTACTCCGTAGGATGTCTTCCTTCCAGGAGGCTGCAGCCCAGCCTTAGGACAATAAACTATGACAACCAGAGCACAGGACTCAAGTCAAGGGTGCCAGAGGTGTCATGGGAGTCCCAAAGAGGCCTGCCCAGACTGGGGAGCTCAGAAAAGACCCCCAGGAGGGAGTGATGCCAAAGAGGATGTGTGGGAAGTGGCCAGGCAGAACCGAGGGCCCGCTTAGCCCATTCACAGGCAGACACATACAGCCTTGATGCTGACACGGAGGGTCTCGGGATCACGTGCTGACGACCCAGAGAACAAGACTTTGGGCTGCTGAGCACCTCTGTCCAACAGCGATGGCCCCGGTCCCGACGCCGCCACCGAGTGCGCCCAAGAAACACGCCGATGCTAACAGTGCCTACCCCTCGCGGCCTCGGGTCGGAGGAGGGGCTGCGGGCCCCATGGAGAGGAGAGGAGCCTGTGGCCGCGGGCCCCATTAGCATTCAGGGAAGCGAGTGTGCCAACGCGGGCCAAACCCCTATTCTTCTCACACACAAAACCCCCCGCTTGGCTGCCAGCCCCGGCTCCCGCCCCTCCTCCAGCCCAGCAGCTCCCCTTCCTCCAAACGGTCCCCTCATTCCGTGCAGCCTCCAGGAGTCCCCTTCTGGGCCCCCACGCACAGTCCCATCAGCGGAGCACCCGGGCCTCTGGGAAGTGGGGCAAGACGTGGGGGAGGGCCGGGGACCCAGGGGCACGCCCGGCGGGAGGGCCAATCATTCGGGTCTCTCCCCGAGGTGGCCTGCCCGCCTGGGGCCGCACACAGCTCCCCAGGACACGAAAGGAAGGTGCAAGAAGGGACCCAAGAGGGGCCAAGCAGGGCTGGGGGCGGCGGCGGTGGGAAGACACAGACCGAGGCCCAAGGGATGCAAGAGGATAGAGGTGAGAGGCGGGAGACAAAGGGACAGAGGGGGCGCGGCCCGGGCAGGGCGGGGGGGGGGAGGTCTGAGAGCAGCAGCGAAAGGGATGCACCGACGGGGCGGGCACGGGGCCTCCGCCACGCTTCGGGTTCTATCTGGCCCAGAAAACTCTGTCCCGGCCCGGCCTCAGTGCCTGTCCCGGTTTTCTGTCCCGGTGCCCGTGCGCAGGGCCCAGGAGGCGGCGGACCCTCGGCTCTCGGGTCCCGGGTCTCCAGGGAAGGCGCACCGGGAGCTGCGCGGGACCGGCGCCGGGAGCGGGAGGGCAGGGGCCACATCCTCACGGTTCCTCCCACCCCTCACCTGTCCGGAGAGTCCCCGATTTCCCCGCGGACCCCCGGCCGCCCTTCCCAGCGCCCCGGTACCTGGCCCGAGGCAGGCGAGCGTGGGCAGGCGGCAGCGGCTGACGATGAGGTCGAGCGGGAAGGCGCCCATGCTCCAGCGCAGGCCGGCCAGCCCGGCCGCCAGCTTCTCCATGGCATGGGCGCCCCCGGGACCGCCGTCCCGGGACCCCCGACGGCCAGTCCCGCGCGGCCCGGGCTCGCGCGCCTGCCGCCACCTCCTGGGCCGCCGCGGCGCTCCCCGCCTGGCGGCCCGGTCGGGGCTGCGGGAGTCACGTGGCAGGCCTCCCCGCGGGGCGCCTGCCCCCGCCCCCCGGCCCTCGCCCCACCCCCCCGGCCCGCGCCCGCCGCCAAGTCCCGCCTCTCCGCCCGGAGGGGGCGCGCCAGCCCCCTTCCCGGGGCGTCCAGGTGACAGCTCAGGACCGAGGACCCAGGCCGGCTCCCGGAACGAACAGGAAGACTCGCGGCGGCATCTCCGGGGCGAGGGGCAGCCTCCTCTATCCCGCCGAGTGCATTTGGACCCCCTTTCCTCTCCGGGAGCCGCGCCTCTCCTAGCCCCCTCGTGCTGCCGCCGCCCGCCCGCCCACCCACCCGGTCCTGCTCGGCTTCCCGAAGCTCCTGCCCGGAATAGGGCAGCTGCGCTCTCGGCCTCCCTGGCCTCCATCACCTCCAGCTTCACACGACGAGGCCGCCTCGTTAACCCCATTTTACTGATGAGCAGACTGAGGCTCAGAGAGGTCAAGGGGCAACTCGGCTTGTACCCCGGTTTGACTACAAAACCTACCGCCTTCCCCAGTACTCGCCCCCTGAGCCCCCACTAAGGGGCACTTGCGAGCTCCCAGCGCCCTGTAACCGATTTTCCCGAGTCCCATGGGCCGGGGGGCTCCAGCACACACACAGCGCGCCACGCACACCCGCTCCGGTTCTCCGCGTGAGCCGACCGAGGTTCGAGCTGGGGACCGGAGCTTCAGGTCTCGCTTTCATGGTCCTTTTTCCCATTCCCTTAAGGGGCTCTTCCTTTTCTGCTGTCGGCGCCTCCTCTTTCCGACCCCACGTGGCTCCAGCGCAGGAGCTCCTCGTGGGAAGCCCTTTCCCAGAAGCCGCGGTGTCTTCAGCCGGGCGGCGCTGCGGGAGGACCCCCTTGGCCCTCCGTGTGTCTGCGGCGCCTCCTGCAGGTGAGCAGGAACCCGTGCACGCCTGCGGAGGGTCTGTGGGCTGCGGAGCAGCAGGCCTTAGCCCCTAGGCGGGTCCTTAAAGGGCTCCACGGACTCTAGTCTTCAACCTCCCAAGCCAGGGAGAGCCCCACACACGTGCATGCAAGCCCTCTCTTCCAGAGGACGAACCTCCCACATCACGTGCCCTGAACCCTGTGAGCGGTGGCAGCAGGGAAGATAACACAACTTCGCAGTGCGAAGAGATTTCAGGTCCCCTGTTCCATCTTTTGCAGAGGACAGCAGGGCCTACTCCAAGAGCAGAAGGGCCCGGCTCCAAGAGAGCAAAGCAGGAAAGTGACTGAAAGGCCTGGCCATCCCGTGCTGACTCCATAACCAGCCCCACGGCCCCCAGCCCAGCTGAGCCTGTTTCCCCCCAAAGACCTGAGCAGCTGACCCTTGGGCTTGCTCTTCCTTCAGCGCCCACAGTTGTGACTTGGGGTAACCCAGATGGCCTGTAGGGGTGGGGATGAGTTTTCTCCTGGAGAAGCGGCCAAGAGGAAGGCAGAGCAAAGAGAAAATACATCTAAGGCAGGCATGGAGGGTGGAAGGCCGAAGAGGAAGAGGCAGAAAGAAGCCAGTGGCTGAAAGGAGCCTGGCTGAGTCACTTGTCTGTCCCTGCCCAGCAGGCTTTCCTGAGAAGAGTGGACCCCATCAGCTGTGATCCAAACGAGAACACTCTGGAGAGTGAAGAAGGGGCTCCGCAGAGCAATAAGCATAAACCAGACTCTAGGACAGCAGGTGTAAACCAGGACTGGGCCCTGTGGTCACCCTGTCTCAGAAGGACGCCTCTAAGCGAGGTTTCTCTGGCTCGGCAGGGGCTCCCCCCCGACTTACCCCAGCTCTAGGCCTCGGTTTCCAGCTCTGGGCCTCCATCCCCGCCGCAGGCCTTCCGTTTCAGCAATCACACCTGCATTCGCTCTTCTTTTACCTTTTACCCCGGCTAAGGAAATCACCTTTCACCTAGTGCCCCAACCTGGAAATCTCCTTAACCCTTACTTAAATCCACCTGGTCCCCAAGTCCTGGCGATTCTGCTTCTGTCATGTGTCCTAGGGAGCCCTTCCCCCTCTCCAGCCCTGCTTGTCCCCGCCTGACTTCAGTTCCTCCTCCAGTCTTCTCTCCCTGACGCCAAAAGCCCCGTCTACAGCTCTGGGTGGGGGCTGAGTCGGGGACCACACAGGTGTGAGACATCAGGCAAAACCACCTAACTGGCTGGACCCACTTCCTGGATGTTGTTGAGTTCCAGAATCTCTCCAGGGCTTTTTAGGGCTTGGCAAACCTCCAGGGACTGGACACAAGTGCCAGATACAGAGGTCCCTGGATTTGCTTGGGGCTCAGGCGCCACGTGGGAAGGAATTCAGTGTCACTTAGAGCCTGAACTTCTTAGAGCTTAGGCAGAAGTTTCTGGAAGATGGCTGGCAGGACAGAGAGCCAGAAAGCATGGTGAGGTGGGAAGACGGGCTGGTAGAAAAAGCTGCAGGATCAGGAATGAGAGAGCCAGGGGGCCTGGGTGGTGTATGAAGCCATGTCTGAGCTCTCCCCAATGGAGAGTGTGGGATGGGCTGAGACGGAGAGGCCAGAGGCCAGGGCTGTGTCACCGGGATCCCAGCTGCTCTCTGGTGGCTGCAGGTAGAAGGTGACTCCCTGCTGGGTGGAGGGGGGACACGTGAGCCGTCAGTGGTGTGGAGGAGGGGGCGGGGAGGGGTTCATAGCCCTGGCAGAAGCCCACTTTGGCACAGTGGCAGAGTTTAGTCCAGCAGCCCATGAGTGGGGCAGAGCGGTGAGTGGAGTAGAAAGATGGCCAAAGGGGCCAGCACTGGCCAGGGCTGTGTGTGAAACAGCCCTGCTCCCCCGCCCCCCTTCTAGAGGACAGAACCTACTCTGAGTCCATGAGCTGCAGGGGGCCAGAGATCACCAGGATAAGCACCTCTGAGAATTCTAGGAAATACTGTATCCAACGTTTTATTCTAGAAAATTCGAAACGTACACAAAAGCAGAGGTAAGACTCTTATGAATCCTCCATGTAGTTCTGTGCCCCTGCTTACTCCTCTGCTTAATTTTTAAAAAAGGTTTAACCTGGGGCGCCTGGGTAGTTCAGTCGGTTATACATCTGCTTTCAGTTCAGGTCATGATGCCAGGGTCCTGGGGTCAGGCCCTGTGTTGGGCTCACTACGCGGTGGAGAGCCTACTCCCCGCCCCCCATGCTCTCTCGCTCTCACTCACTCGTGCTCTCTCTCAAATGAATAAAATCTTTGGGGGAAAAGATTTTATTGAGATGTAATTCACATACTGTGCAATTTACCTACTTAAAGTACACAATTCAGGGGCACCTGGGGGGGGGCTCAGCTGGTTAGGTGTCTGCCTTTGACTCAGGTAGTGAGCTGGAGGTCCTAGGATGGAGCCCCGCATCGGGCTCCCTGCTCCGTGAGGAACCTGCTTTTCCCTCTGCCTGCTCTGCCTGCTGCTCCCCCTGCATGTGTTCTTGCTGACAGGAAATGAATAAAATCTTTAAAAATAAAATTCAGGGGGCGCCTGGGTGGCTCAGTGGGTTAAGCCTCTGCCTTTGGCTCAGGTCATGATCTTAGGGTCCTGGGATCGAGCCCCATATCGGGTTCTCTGCTCCGCAGGGAGCCTGCTTCCTTCCCTCTCTCTGCCTGCCTCTCTGCCTACTTGTGATCTCTGTCAAATAAATAAATAAAATCTTTAAAAAAAAAATCAGTGTTTTTAGTGTATTCATCATATTGTGCCATAAATATGATTTGTATCTGGCCTGGGCAGCAGAGGCAAACTGTACTGTTATTAGGTGTTTCTAAGGCAAATGTACCATGGCGTACCACCCACCCATTAGAAATAATGCTTATGGAAGAATCGTAATGATTTGGGGAAGTCCTCATTATATAAGGTTAAAAATGTCAGGATAGGGGCGCCTGGGTGGCCCGGTGGGTTGAGGCCTCTGCCTTCGGCTTGGGTCATGATCCAGGGTCCTGGGATCGAGCCCCGCATCAGGCTCTCTGCTCAGCAGGGAGTCGGCTTCCTCCTCTCTCTCTGCCTGCCTCTCTGCCTACTTGTGATCTCTGTCAAATAAATAAATAAAATCTAAAAAAAAAAGTCAGGATAGCATTTCAAGAATAAATGAACTAAAAAAAAAAAAGAAACAGTCAAAGGGAACATGCTCTAATATATTTTTTTTAAAGATATCATTTATTTATTTTTACAAGAGAGAAAGAGAAAGCGAGCTTGGCCACGAGAGGAGGGGAGGGGCCGAGGGAAAAGCTGACTCCCCACTGAGCAGGGAGCCCGATGCGGGGCTCCAGCTCAGGACCCCAGGATCATGACCTGAGCCGAAGGCAGATTTAACCGACTAAGCCACCCAGGCATCCTGCCCTAATGTTTAAAGTGTTTGTGTCTGGGTCATGGACTAAGTGATACTGTCTCTAATTTTAAAATATTATCCAAAATTTTATATAGTGAAGAGGCATTTATCTGGTAAGTAGAAGCCAGTTTAAACTTTGCAAATGAGGGAGTAGAACATGATGGAATCTGAGGCCCTGCCTGCCTCCAAGATTCTGCGGATTGAATATTCTCCAAGCGGTCAGCCCCACCGCCCAGCAGAGAGGCCTCCCAGCCGGCCAGTCCCCTGCGGGGTGGGTGAAGGCCTGCCTGCTGGGAGAGAGGGTTCTGGGCATAGCAGGGCCTCCAAAGCAGGACACAGCCAGCTTGCTTCTTCACGGGGCACCCAGGGAGATCACCTTCTTGTGCCTCATTCCATCAGTTTTCTTTAATAAAATAAATTCTTTCAAAAAAAAAAAAGACATTTGTTCATTACCTCTTTATTGCAAATTTAGGCATTTATTACTTGCATGCAACACACATAACTTTTCTACGATTTGTTTGGAATTGTCTGTCTTTTTTTTAAAAGATTTAAAGATTTTATTTATTTATAAAGGCAGAGATCACAAGTAGGCAGAGAGAGAGAGAGAGGGAGAGAAGCAGTCTCCCCGATAAGGAGAGAGCCCAGTCCCACGACCCTGAGATCATGACCTGAACTGAAGGCAGAGGCTTAACCAGGCCTCGGAGCCACCCAGGCACCCCAGGAATTATCTTTCATTTCACTCACAATCACTAAGTAATTTCCATGGACTTACAGTGTTAACTAACACATAAGAATTTTTTTCAAAGATCTTATTTATTTATCAGAGAGAATGCGTGCTTGCGCGCACATAAGCAGGCAGAGGCGGAAAGAGAAGCAGGCTCCCTGCCGAGCAAGGAGCCAGACGCAGAACTCAATCCCAGGACCCTGGAATCATGACCTGAGCCGAAGGCAGCAGCTTAACCGACTAAGCCACTCAGGCATCCCAACACATAAGAATTTAAATAAAAACTTTAAACAAACAGAATATTTGGGACGCCTGGCTGGTTCAGTTGGTAGGGCACATGACTCTTGATCTTGGGTCGTGAGTTCGAGTCCCATGTTCGGTGTAGAGATTACTTTTTTAAAAAAATCTTTAAAAAAATAATAAAAATATAGCAGTCCCAATGAGTGACTCCAACCATGCCATCATATTCAACATTGTGACTGTCCTCAGATGTCTGTCAGCTGGCAATTTTTAAAAAATATTTTATTTATTCATTTGACAGAGAGAGATCACAAGTAGGCTGAGAGGCAGGCAGAGAGAGAGGGGTAAGCAGGCCCCCTGCCTGCTGAGCAGAGTACCCGAAGCGGGACTGGATTCCAGGACCCAAAGATCATGACCTGAGCTGAAGGCAGACACTTAATGACTGAGCCACCCAGGTGCCCCATCCTAGGAATTTTCTATGCCCATGATCGTGTTGTCTCTATAAAAAAAAAAAGACCATTTTATATCATCGTCTTCAATCTGTATTCCTTTTATTTTGTGCCTAACTACACTGGTAAGGACTTCCAGTCCTGGGTTGAATCAGAGAGGTAAAAGCAGACAACTTTGTCTTGTTCCTGATTTTCTAGGAAAGTCTTTCATCTTTTACGACTGAGTAGGATGTTAAATGTGGGGATTTTGTAGGTGACTTTAATTGGGATGAGGAAGTTTGTTCTTATTCCTACCATTTTATTATTTTCAGTTTGTCTCTATTTTTTGTTCCTCTGGTCCTTCCTTTCCTGCATCCTTTTTTTTTTTCTTTTATTTTTATTTTTTTTTTATTTTTTTTTTTTTAGATTTTATTTATTTACTTGAGAGAGAGACAGTGAGAGAGAGCATGAACGAGGAGAAGGTCAGAGGGAAAAGCAGACTCCCCATGGAGCTGGGAGCCCGATGCGGGACTCGATCCCGGGACTCCAGGATCATGACCTGAGCCGAAGGCAGTCGTCCAACCAACTGAGCCACCCAGGCGTCCCTTTTTTTTTCTTTTAATCGATTTTATTTTTTGTATTTTTTTTCTTTTTGTAGCTATACTTCTTTCCACGGTGTGTGTGTGGTTGTTCTAGGGATTACATTATTATTCACTCATGTTTTCCCAGTACTGCTTCATACTAAATGTAGGAAAACTTGAAATGTATAAATCCATCTGTCCACTCTCCAATATACTATAGTGTGAGATGGATCCCAACTCCCTATATCTTATTAACCCCAAAGACAGTATTGTCACTTTTTAAAAATATTTTATTTATATATTTGAGAGAGAGCACAAATGGGAGGAGGGGCAGAGAGAGATGGAGAAGTGGGCTCCCTGCTCAGCAAGGACCCTGGGATCATGACCTGAGCGGAAGGCAGACGCTTAATGAGCTGAGCCACCCAGGCACCCAACAGTGTCATCACTTTTACTTTAAAGAGTCATACATATAATAAAATGAAATTAAGAGGAAAATAACAGACCCTTTGCATCTACCCACTGATGGTCTTTATTCCTCTCTGAGGATCTAAGATTCCATCCGGTATGACATCCCTTCAGCCTGTAGAAATTTCTTTAGCAATTATTGTAGTGAGAATCTGCTAGCCGTGAATTTTCTTCTGAGAATGCCTCTTATACTTATTCTTGAAGGATGTTTTCACTGCATACAGAATTCCTAGTTGTTACCTTTTTTTCCCAGCATTTAAAGAGATCCTTTTACTTTTTTTTTTTAAGATTGTATTTATTTATTCGAAGGAGAGAGAAAGTGAGAGAGAGAGAGCACGAGAAGGGGAGGGTCAGAGGGAGAAGCAGACTCCCCAATGAGCAGGGTCCCTGACGCAGGACTCAATCCTGGAACTCCAGGATCATAACCTGAACTGAAGGCAGTTGCTTAACCAGGTAAGCCGCCCATGCACCCGAGATCCTTTTACTTTATTTGGTATTTATAGCCCACTCTCTAGGGGCTTACTTTAATGGTTTTTACGTTTGTGTGCGTTAAATACAGAGGTGTTTGTTTTATTTTGTTTTTTTCTGTGTAAAGTTGCTCTGGAGGGATCTTACTCAACTATTACCAGAAGCGGATGTGTCACAACTTTATTTTCCAATTAGACTTTTTCTTTTGAAAAAAAGTTAAACCTGTAGGAAAGTTGCAAGAATATTACAACAAACTCCCCTATGTCCTTTCCTGGATTCACCAATATAATATCTATTATTCCTTTTTTTCTCAACCATTTGAAAGTAAGTTCCAGATATCATGCCGCTTTGCTCATAAATTCTTCAGTGTGTTTTTCCTAAGAACTGGGACATTATCTTATATAGCTAGAATTCAATCCTTAAATTCAGGAAATTTAATATTAGTACATAGAATTCAGTTCCTATCTAATTTTTATTTTCCCAGTATTGTCCATTATACTTTACAGAATTTTGTTTTGTTTTGTTTTGTTTCCCAAGGTGAATGAATCTAGGATCCAGGACCATGCGTTGTGTTTAGTTGTTACGTCTTTGGTCTCAACTAGAACAGTTTCTCAGCCTTTGTTGAACTTTTAAGAAATTGACAATTCTGAGGACTATGGGCCACGTATTTGTTCTGTAAAATGATCAGCTTTGGCTGCTGCATCACTGTCAGGAAGACTCAGCACATCATGTTAGGAGACAGGTGATGTCCGTTTGTCCCATTTTTTTGTGATGTGTCAGTTGGTTAAGGTAATGTTCGCCAGGTGTCCCCACTGTAAAGGCACTTTTTTTTCCCGCTTTGTGATTAATGAAGAATTGGTGGGAAGACGTTTGGCTGGGTCAGTGTCCTATTCCCAGCACACGTGTATCCCATGATAGCATCCATCACGGATTCCTGCCTGAGTGAATTATTACTGTGATGGCTCCCAAATGCTGATTTTCTATGTCTATCCTTTCCACATTTACCAGTCAGCATTCCACTGTAACGAGGCACTTGCCCTCCACCTCCCTTTATCGATTAACAATTCACGAATTCTTCTACGTTCTTCATTTTTTGTGACACACTGTCTTATATTTGACAATGGGAGCACCTTGCAGCTAGTTCTTCTGGTCCACCGTCAGGATTCCATAGTTCTTTGGAATCTTTCTAACTTTCTGGAACATTCGGATGTTCCGGGGCCATCCAGCACAGTCCCCGCCCAGCTCAAGAATGGAAGCAGCCATTTCTTCCAGGACTACGGTTTCCTTAGAGTGATTTGTCAGCTGTGCTCCAGGCAGCTCGATCTGTCGAAGTCTGGGGGAGAGACGATCATTAGAGTTGAAAACAAGTAAGAAGCTCGTGTTGTCATCTGGGGGAAATGTGCCCACAATCCTGTCCACCTGCTGCACACCTCTGTGGAGGGAAAGCCATAATCACTGCCCTCTCTGCTGGCAGGCTGCTTAGACCAAAGAACAGTCTGGAAGTCTTTCTTACTGCTGATGTTTGGAGCACCATATGGGTACTGTTACCATGTGTTCTTATAAAAAGCTGAGACATGTCGGAAGAGCAGGGAACTCTTGATCTCAGGGTCGTGAGTTCGAGTCCCATGTTGGGTGTAGATTACTTGAATAAATATAACTTAAAAAAAATTTTTTTTTAAACTGAGCCGTTCATAAGGGCATTTAAAAACTGAGTTCTGGGGCGCCTGGGTGGCTCAGTGGATTAAGCCTTCGGCTCAGGTCGTGATCTCAAGGTCCTGGGATCCAGCCCCGCATCAGGCTCTCTGATCAGTGGGGAGCCTATGTCTCCCTCTCTCTCTGCCTGCCTCTCTGCCTACTTGTGATCTCTGACTGTCAAATAAATAATAAAAATAAAATCTCTAAAAAAAAAAAAAACTGAGTTCCATGTGTTGACTCTCAGTCCTCATTCAAATCAGGGTATAACACTGTGATAGTTTCATTTTTATATGTCCTCGACAATTAAGAAGAGTTCACATAAGATTTCCCTTCTTATTTCTGTGGTGTGAATTATGGGATCGCTTAGAACACAAGATCTAAAAGAACCACAATATGATTTGGCTTTTGTAATTTACCAAATATAGCTTGTTATTGCAAAAGAAAATGTGGAGGGGTAACCCGCTGGCTCAGTTGGTAGAGCATGTGACTCTTGATCTCAGGGTCATGAGTTCAAGCCCCACAGTGGACATAGAGCTCACTGAAAAAATAAATAAATAAAAAGAAAATGTGGAAAGGAGGCTTTTCAAGGCAATTTCTTGGCATGTTTCTATTTTATCATAAAAAGAGAATACTGTAAGGATAAAAAGGAATGGAGGCCTAATCCTTATCTATAGGTTGTTCCTGAAATGCTCCTTCCTAAAAATAAATAACTCATGAAATATTTGCTTCAGGAAACTAGAACTTTAAGTTTTGCTCAATAGTGTTGGGCACAGTAAATCAAACCATACCTCTTATGTTTTTTTTTAAGATATTATTTATTTATTATTTCTTTATCAGAGAGAGAGAGAGAGTGAGCGCACAAGCAGGAGAGCAGCAGGCAGAGGGAGAGGCAGGCTCCCCACCGAGCAGGGAGCCTTTCGTGGGGCTCCATCCCAGGACCCCAGAATCATGACCCGAGCTGAAGGTAGAGGCTTAACCGAGTAAGCCACCCAGGCATCCCCAATTGTATATTTTTTAAGTGAATATGTTTTATTTTTAACTAAATAATACATGCTTATCCCAAACTGTTTTGACTCTGTAAATAGTATTTTAAGCTTAGAAAAGTCAAAAACGATCAACATGTTTCATTATTTTCCTTATCACCTATTTTTTTATTTTATAAAATTTCTTCTAATTAAACGTCACCCTCACTAAGACTTCTCTTTTTTTAAGTAAGCTCTTCACGCAGCATGGGGCTTGAACTTGCGGCCTCGAGTCCGCCTGTCTACCAACTGAGCCAGCCAAGTGTCCCCCAACTAAGGCGTTCTTGAATCTGAAGCTTCATTATTCTTTTCATCTCTTGTTTTTCAATGTTTTTACTTTCTCAACATGACAAGTTTCAGAATCCTTTAAAAATGACTTTACTCAAATTGTTTTCTAAAAGAGAGATTTTTGTGCTACTTGCCTTTCATACCATCCAGAACCACATTTGCCTGAATAGACATTTTGGATGGGCTCGGTCTCATCTGGGCCCAAGTGACAGCAAAGGAGGAAGCGAAACTGTAGAAATTGTCCAACATCTTTTGTGTGAATCGAGTTGATTTGCTGAGAATCTAACAGCTTTGCCTTTGTCTGCTGAGACAGATTGTCCAATAATTCCAGTGAAATTCCCATCTGAGCAATAAGACAACTAGATCGATGGGAGAGAACAGGGAGCCAGAAATAGACATATACAAATAGAGTCAGCTGATCTCTGACAAAAGAGCAGAGGCAATTAATGGTGAAAGAAAGAAGTCTTTTCAACAAATGGTGCTGGAACAACGGGACAGCCACGAAAAGAAAAAAGGGGGCGGGAGAGGAGTCTAGGGGGCACCTGGCTGGCTCAGTTGGTGGAGCATGTGACTCTTGATCTTGGGGTTGTAGGTTCCAGCCCCACTTGGAGTATAGACATTGCTTTAAAAAAAAAAAAAAAATCTTAAAAAAAAAAAAAAAGCGCATCTAGACACAGACCTTATATCTTTCACAAAAATTAATTCAAAATGAATTATAGATCTAAATGCAAAATACAAAAATATTTTAACACAGGAGCAAACATAAATGACCTGGGGCTGGGTGATGACTTTTTAGATGCTACACCAAAAGCACCATTCATGAAAGAAAAATTGGACTTCAGTAAAATTACAAACATCTGCTCTACCAATCTGAGCAGAAGATGGAGCCTGGGCAATATTTTTGGCTACCACAGAGCGTCAGCTTCCTTCTCCAGATTTTGCAAATTTTTAAAAAATATTTTATTTATTTGACAGAGAGAGGTCACAAGCAGGCAGAGAGGCAGGCAGAGAGAGGGGGAAGCAGGCTCCCCGCCGAGCAGAGAGCCCAACGTGGGGCTCGATCCCAGGACCCTGAGAGCAGGACCTGAGCCAAAGGCAGAAGTCAACCCCCTGAGCCACCCAGGCGCCCCTAACTCTTGACATTTTGAAGAAGGTAACAAATTCTAGGAGCTAATATATTGGCTTATATCTGAATCAGGACAGGAAAAGGAGAGCTTCCCCATTTCTGTAGGAAATGAAATTATTCCCATCACAAAAAAAGCACAACATGGTTGATGCTTTTTTATCCAGGGAAGCCAACCACAAGTTGACCCTTTCCCCTGTTCTGCTCCTATTTGCACCAGGCTTCTCACCAGCTGGCAGCAGGGATGGAAGGCAACCACTGAGAGCCCTGAGCTTCCTGATCTAGTCAAGCCAAGAAGTTTCCAGAACTTATGGGAGAGCTCCCGCCCGGTCACCTACCTCTTGGTAAGTTGAATTGATCCTCAATGTCATGCTCCTGGCCTCACAAGTAGATTCGATGCAGAAACTCAAAACTCACTGGGAAACCACTGGCTGTTACATGGATCATGAGAATTTCAAGGTTTTTAGCAAATTATATATTTCAACTTATTTGTAAGTGGACTTCTACTGAGGAAAGCATTTAATTTACTACGGAACCACTGACAAAACTAAATATGATATAATGCTATTGTTAAAAACTATGGTAACAAAAATTGTAATACATAACATAACATTTATCGTTTTAAAGAATTTTACCATTTTGTTTTTGGGGCATCTATGTGGCTCAGTCGGTTAAGCCTCTGCCTTCGCTCAGGTCATGATCAGGGTCCTGGGATGGAGCCCCGCATCAGGCTCCCTGCTCAGGGTGGAGTCTGCTTCTCCCTCTCCTCCTTCCCCACCATCTCCCAGCCGCACTCCCATTCCCACTCCCACTTATGTTCTATCTCTATTTCTCTCAAATAAATAAATACAATCTTAAAAAATTTTTTTTGTTTTTAAGTAATACCCAATGTTTGTTTCAAACTCACAACCCTGAGATCAAGAGTCACACACTCCACTGAGTCAGCCAAGCACCCCTAAAATTTACCATTTTATTTATTTATTTTTTAAGATTTTATTTATTTATTTGACAGAGATCACAAGTAGGTGGTGGTGGTGGGGAAGCAGGCTCCCTGTTGAGCAGGGAGCCCGATGTGGGGCTTGATCCCAGGACCCCAGGATCATGACCTGAGCCAAAGGCAGAGGCTTTAATCCACTGAGCCACCCAGGTGCCCCTAAAATTTACCATTTTAAAGTGTACAATTCAGTGATATTTAGTACATTCACAACATTGTGTAACCATCACCATTATCTAATTCCAGAACATTTTCATCACCCCAAGAGGAAACTCCACACCCATTAAGCAGTCACTCCCCAGGCCCTCTCTTCCCCAGCCCTGGCAAGGAGGAGTCTACTTTGGGTCTCCAGGATTTTTCTATTCTGAACGTATCATACGAATGAATCACACACTATGTGATCTTCTGTGTCTGGCTTCATTCACTTACCGCAGCGTTTTACCAGTGCTTTCTAGGTCGATCCCTTTTGTAGCCTGTGTCAACACTTCATTTTCCAGGCTGAATAATATTCCAGTGTTAGGGGCACCTGGGTGGCTCAGTGGGTTAAAGCCTCTGCCTTCAGGTCAGGTCATGATCCCAGGGTCCTGGGATCGAGCCCCGCATCGGGCTCTCTGCTCAGTGAGGAGCCTGCTTCCCTCTCTCTCTGTGCCTGCTTCTCTGCCTGCTTGTGATCTCTGTCTGTCAAATAAATAAATAAAATCTTTTAAAAATAATAATAATATTATTCCAGTGTATAGACATGCCACATTTAGTTCATCCATTCTTCAGTTGACAGACATTGGGTTGTTTCTACTTTTTGGCTATTGTGGGCAGAGCTGCCTTGGCCATTCCTGTACACATTTTTTGTTTGAACACCTGTCTTCAATTAGTGTGGTTACATACTGAGGAGCGGATTTGCTGGGTCCTGTGGTAATTCTGTGTTCAGCAGCCACAAAACTGGGTTTCCACGGTGGCTGCACCATTTGACATTCCCACCAGCAGTGGACGTGGGTTCCAGTTTCTGCACCTAACCGACGCTTGTCTTGCGGTAGGTTTTTTGTGTTTGTGTTTGTTTGGTTTTTTCTTGTTTTTCTTATAACCATTCTAATGGGTATGAAGTGGTATCTCATTGTAATTTTGAAAAGAGAAGGTTTTTTTTAAAGATTTTATTTATTTATTTGAGTGAGAGAGGGAGAGAGAGAGAGAGAACAAGCCAGGGCAGGGAGAAGAGAGAGGAGGAGAGAGGGAGAAGCAGACTCCCCCTGAGCAGGGAGCCCAATGTGGGAATGGGCTCCCCAGGACCCTGAGATCATGACCTGAGCCAAAGGCAGATGCTTAACAGACTGAGCCACCCAAAAATGCTTTTTATGATTTCAACCTTTTTAAATTTATTGAGACTTGTTTAATATATATAATGCTATTTTATAAATAACACGAGTCTGTTCTATCTGCTTTTTAAAATTATTTATTTATTTATTTGACAGACAGAGATCACAAGGAGGCAGAGAGGCAGGCAGAGAGAGAGAGAGAGAGAGGAGGAAGCAGGCTCCCCGCTGAGCAGAGAGCCTGATGCGGGGCTTGATTCCAGGACCCTGGGATCATGACCTGAGCTGAAGACAGAGGCTTTACCCCACTGAGCCACCCAGGCACCCCTCTATTTGCTTTTTTATGTGAATACTTATTATTACAATATTATGGGAAATTAAATATTAATAAAAATCAGTTTTGAAAAAAAGGAATTGTAAACTAATCAATTGTATAAATTTACTTCTGTGTGATACCAACTCCCATTTTGATAATATCATAGTATATACACTTCTTATATTATTTCGTAAGGTACTACTTCATTTTCACTACAAATATCAAGGAGTGAACATAGCCCTCATTAGGGCATGGACTTCAGAGGGAGGTAAATACCCAGATCTGGGAGTCTGACCCACCCGGGACTGAACTTAAGTTTTCCTGCCTGCTAGCTGTGTGATCATGGTAAGTTACATAACTTTGTTGAGCTTGTATTCATTTATTTATGAGCCAAATGGGGACAAGAACACGTAAGTCAAGGAGTATGTCTCCTAAGTCAATATTAGTTGAAGTCAGATAATAAAAGGTGGGTTTGCAGAGCAGAGAATTCTGTTGCATTGGGTCTAGCCCCTTCTGGCGGGGAGACAAGCATCTCTGGGGACACCAATCCCTCCATGACCTTGAGAAAAATGCCTCCAGAATGTCTGTTCTGCTTTTCCGGTTCCTCACTGAGAAGTTCCCAGCAGGAAGCAGGAGCAAGAGATGGGATTCATGCATTCAGCAGACACGGAGCACCCTCTGTGTGCACGGGCCCTTCTTACGTGCCAGAGACACAGCAGCAAATAGGACAGACAGAGCCCCTGTCCATGTGGAGCTTCTATCCCAGACGGGAGCAGGCAATCAACTACTGAACACGTAGATTTTAATATGGCAGTTGGTGGGAAGCACTGGAGGAAAAAAAGAAAGCAAGGGGAAAGGATAGGGAATCCAGGGCAGGGCTGGAATAGCTCCTGTCCTACGTAGAGCAGCCCGAGGGGCCCGAATGATAAGGGGACATCGGGGCAGAGACCAGAAGGCAGCGGCAGTGTGAGGGGTTCTGACAGATGAAGGATGTGTCTTTCAAACGGAAGGCACAGCGAACGCAGATGTCCTAAGACAGACTGTGGCTTGTTAGACAAGTGCTCTGAGCACTGAGTTCTGAGTCTCTCCGACACTCAGAGGTCAGGAAGATGAAGACGAACCAGGAAGACTGAGGAGGATGAGCGAGGGAGGAGGCACGGGGTGTCCTGGACGCCGCGAGAAGGAGGTGTTTCAGGAAGGAGGGAGACTGACTCGACATCTCAAGAATTAGTGGCCACTCCGACCTTGGCAAGAGCACTCCTGATGGGGGTGGAAGGGATGATGCTCCAAGAAAGTTCTAGAAGGGCTGAGCAGCTCTTTTCGGGGACTTTTGCAGAAACCCGAGCAGAGAGATGTTGGGGGTTTGGAGGGGGCCGTGGAGCCCGCCATACTCTTGCTAAGTATTAGAGATATTTCCACTTGCTTCAAGTTGTGTCCCTACTCGCGTGTGAAACACTGTGCCCGCAGGAGAGAGCTAGCTCCCCTGCGCTAAATGATCTGGAGCCACTTCTCTAGGAAACATTTTCTGAGTTCCCCAGTCAGTTTTCTCAACACGGAACATTTGCCCCCAAGTAACAGCTTCCTCTTGAATTACGGCAGCTAGTTGCAAAGGGGAAATTTCCGGAGCTGGGAATTCTGCACCGCAGCTTTCTGCCTCTTACCCAGTGTGAGAAGTAATCACAGCCTGGACACGGAGGTCTAAGATCACCACACGCCCGCACTTGGTTCTGCTAGTTCTCAAGTAAAAGCAGAGGCTCCAGGAGAAAATGGAAAGGGCACTGGTGGGGAAGAGACAATGACCCCCTCTCCCCGAGTGATCATCAGCTGTGTGACCGCAAGCATGTCACAGGGCCTAAGTTAAAGCCCTGCCACCAGATCTCTAAGTGCCCTACTTGTCCCTCAGACTGTCCTTGCTTTCTTATAATTTGGCTATGCATTTTTAATTATGTTTATCCTCTCTTTCTAGGTGTCTGCATGGGAAGGGGAGCTGATCGGCTTGCTTGCCTGGCTAAAAGCGGAAGGCTGGACTAAGTCACTTTCATGCATTCTCTCGCTCGCTCTTTTAACAGTATTGACTGGGTCCCTACCCTGTGCCAAAAACAGGTAGGCCCTGGGGGAACCTGGGGCACATGAGGCATACTGTATCCCTGCCTTCAGAGATCCTGCTGCCTAGCTTTCCACAGTCCTTTAGCTGTGTGACACACCCACCATTTAGATGGGGACCATGTCCCCTGGTTCTGCTGGAGGCTTTTTTCTTTTTTCTTTTTAAATTTTTATTTTAAAGATTTTATTTATTTGACAGAAATCACAAGTAGGCAGAGAGGCAGGCGGGGGGGGGGGGGGAGGCAGGCTCCCTGCCAAGCAGAAAGCCTGAAGTGGGGCTCGATCCCAGGACCCTGAGATCATGACCTGAGCAGAGGCTTTAACTCACTGAGCCACCCAGGCACCCCTCTGCTGGAGGTTTTTTGCTTCCAGGGCTGGCTGCACAGCCCCCAGGCCTGCTTTCCTGGGACTCAGGGCTCCGTTTCTCTGCATACCTTTTCATTGTGCTCAGAATGGAGCGCCGGAAGGCTTTTTCTTTTTTTTTTTTTTAAAGATTTTATTTATTTATTTGACAGAGAGAGATCACAAGCAGGCAGAGAGGCAAGCAGAGAGAGAGGAGGAAGCAGGCTCCCTGCTGAGCAGAGAGCCCGATGCGGGGCTCCATCCCAGGACCCTGGGATCATGACCTGAGCCGAAGGCAGCGGCTTAACCCACTGAGCCGGAAGGCTTTTTCAGTTAAGCGTCTGCCTTCAGCTCAGGTCATGATCCCAGGATCCTGGGATTGAGTCCCACATCTGGCTCCTTGCTCAGGGGGGAACCTGCTTTTCCCTCTGCCTCTGCCTGCGGCTCCCCTTGCTTGTGCTCGTTCTCTGACAAATAAATAAAATCTTATTAAAAAAAAAAAAAGAGGGTTAAAGCCTCTGCCTTTGGCTCAGGTCATGATCTCAGGGTCCTGGGATCGAGTCCTGCATCAGGCTCTCTGCTCGGTGGGGAGCCTGCTTCCTCCTCTCTCTCTCTGCCTGCCTCTCTGCCTACTTGTGATCTCTGTCTGTCAAATCAACAAATAAAATCTTAAAAAAAAAAAAAAAAAAAAAAAGAATGTCCTCTATAGATTCCTGAGAAGGTGAGCAAGGGAAGAAAAAATTTACCCCTTTTCCATACCTGAAGACATCATTTCCTATTTGCCAGAAAGTTGAGTGAGTAGAGAACTCTCCCAGAACTTCCCTTCCGTTCAGAATTTGGACACGATTGCTCCATTGCTTCCTAAGTCTCCACATTATTCAGGAAAATTTCTATCATTCAGGTTCTCAATTCTTTGCAGGTGACCTATTTCTTACTCCTGGGTGCTTTTTTCTTTTTTTCTCTTAATCTTTTCTTTTATGCTTGGGGTTCTGAAATGCTCTGATGACATTACTTAGTGCAGTAATTTTTCATTCTTCCGGGCTAGGCCCTTTCGATCTAAAGACTAATATCCCTCAGTTCTGGGCAGATTTCTTGTCTTCTCTCTCCCGACAATCACTTTCTTTCTTTCTTTTTTTTTTTAAAGATTTTATTTATTTATTTGGCAGACAGAGATCACAGTAGGCAGACAGGCAGGCAGAGAGAGAGGGGAAGCAGGCTCCCCGCTGAGCAGAGAGCCCGATGCGGGGCTCGATCCCAGGACCCTGAGATCATGACCTGAGCCGAAGGCAGAGGTTTAACCCACTGAGCCACCCAGGCGCCCCGCTTTCTTTTTTTTTTTAAGATTTTTTTTTTTTTTTTTTTAATTTGACAGAGACAGTGAGAGAGGGAACACAAGCAGGGAAGCTGCAGAGAGAGATCCAGGCTTCCCACCGAGAGCAGGGAGTCTGATGCGGGGCTCAATCCCAGGACCCTAGGATTGTGACCTTAACCATCTGAGCCACCCAGGTGCCCCGCGACAATCACTTTCTATCTGTCTTCCTCTTTCTTTTTCTGGACTTCCAATTAATCAGATTTTGGCTTTTGGATTGGCCCTCTGAACTCCCTACCACTCCTCTTTTCCATGCGCCCCCCACCACACACACTCTCTCTGCTGGTTTGTGTGTTTTATTTCTAGAAGATTCCCTCACTTTCACCTTCTTTTTTTAAAACTTTTTTTTTTTTAAGATTTTATTTATTTATTTGACAGACAGAGAACACAAGTAGGCAGAGAGAGAGGAGGAAGCAGGCTCCCCGCCGAGCAGAGAGCCCGATGTGGGGCTCGATCCCAGGACTCTGGGACCATGACCGGAGCCGAAAGCAGAGGCTTTAACCCACAGAGCCACCAGGCGCCCCTCACTTTCACCTTCTAATTCTTCTCTTGATTCTTTTATTTCAGTTGACTGTTTTTATTTTAATAAATTCGATCTCATTTTTTTATAGCATTCAATTAAAAAAAATTTTTTTTAAGATTCTATTTATTTGACAGAGAGAGACATCATGAGCTGGGAGAAGGGCAGAAGGGGAGGGAGAGGCAGACTCCCCACTGAGCAGGGAGCCCGACAAAGGGCTCCATCCCAGGAGCCCAGGATCATGACCTGAGCTGGAGGCAGACGTTTACCCGACTGAGCCACCCAGGCGCACCTCTTTTTACTTAAGTGACCTCTACCCCCACTCCTGGCATGGGACTTAGCCCCGAGATCAAGAGTTGCACGCTCTACCGACTGAGCCAGCCGGATGCCCCTGCATCGTGTTCTTGCTTTATGGATTCAATATCATGTCCTACCCAAGTATATACATTACATTACATTCATTCATTACAGTGGGTTTGAGGTTTCTCTTTGGTTTTTGCAGTTTTTAAATTTCCTTTTCTTGTTTCTTTGTTAGCTGTTTTCTTCTTTTACGTCACCACACAGATCTGGGTATCTGATTAAAGGCAGGTATCTGAACAGTCTGGGTATCACGTATGTGCTTTTTTACTGTCTACGTTTCTCCTGTTTGATTTCACAGAGGTTTTAGGTAGATTTGGAAACTTGACATGTGTGCGTCTGACTTGGTGACTAGAAACCTTCAGCACGGCACCATCCGCAGGGAGCTGAACTTTTAGTTGGTGTACCTCCAAGGGACATGGTTGGTCGCTCTTTTCTCTTGAGCCAGGTTTTCCAGAGACCTTCCTAATCTTCTGCCTGGGTCCCTACGTCTGGAGGCCAAAACCGGGGGAAGGGAGGGGAGAAGGCGGAGAGAATCTGAGGAACCCATCATTCAAGAAGCGGCCGTTCACTGAACCCGCTGCTGTGGACCCCGTGCCTCACCCCACCTTTCCCTCCGGCTGCCTGGTGCCGTTGAGTGTGGAGCCCCTCTTGTTCCATTTCTGCAGCTCCTGAAACCTTCAGGAGGGGTGGCAGTACCTCCTGGCTACGAGCGATGATCAGGTACACCCGGGGCACCCAGGATCTCTTACAGAGACTTCCTACTGGTCCCACGTTTGTCTACTGTCTCACACCTGCCATCTCAGTGGTACCTGGTGGCCCTACATCCTGGAACTCTTGGATTCAGGGCAAACCTGCTCACTTCTTATCGGTGCTCCTCTTGGAAAACGGTGAGCTTGTAACTTCCGCTCTAGGAGATTCCCCTCCAGCTGTTGCCCATCTCCCGTTTTTAGAAGACTTAGGTTCAGTATTTGCGTTAATAAATCTTTTAATTCTCACAGATTGCCTGCCTTTGAACATTTTATAGTATAGTTGACACAAAATGTTACATTAGTTTCAGAAGTACAACATGGTGATTCTGGAAATCTATAGTTATGCTATGCTCACCGCAGGTGCCGTAGCTCCCATCTGTCACCATGCAGCACTATGACAATGTTGTTGACTATATGCCCTAAGCTCTGCCTTTTATTCCCAAGACTTACCGTCTTGTAACTGGAAGCCTGTATCTCCCACTTAATTTTGCGTGGCTTTGCTTACCAGAAATCCTATAGGATGGGGCGCCTGGGTGGCTCAGTGGGTTAAGCCTCTGCCTTCCCCTCAGGTCATGATCTCGGGGTCCTGAAATCCAGCCCCTAATCAGGCTCTCTGCTCAGCGGAGAACCTGCTTCCCCCTCTCTGCCTGCTGCTCCTCCTACCTGTGATCTTTCTCTCAAATAAATAAAAATCTTAAAAAAAAAAAAAAAATCCTACAGGATGGGATCTCCAGACTGACGGGCTCTAGGAAGTTTCTTGTGACCCAATGAAGACATGCAGTTCTCAGAAATGGTCACAAGGTGGCCCAGTGACTCTATATTTAATTTATAGATTTCCCCCAGCTACCGGGCCAACCCGGAAGAGTTAAAAGTGTTCGATCTTGGTTAATCCCGCAGAGGGGAAAGAGCAACGTAGGTATTTACGCTGAACTGAGGCTCGGAGTGCTTTCTAGCCCCGCTTCTAGAGAAAAGGGAATTGAGAGTCACAGGAGTCAACCCATCTGTCCTGTATCCGGAACAGGCCCTAGGCTGGAATTTTAAAATTCTTATTCTTTTAAAAATCATATTCAAAGTTGCCTTCAAATTGCAATGCTCCTGCGCGTGCATGAAGGCGGCAGGGGGCACCAGGAGGCCAGCGCAGCTCCGGCTCAGGGAGTGGAGCGAAAGAAACAGAAGGGAAGTCACCGCGTCACTTACCGCGTGTCCCGGACGCTTGCCGCGTGGGCAGCAGCGCACTTAGTGCCGTGGAAACACAAAGGGCACGAGGGTCCCTGCCCTCCAGAGTGTACACCCTGGGAAGGACATGAGCCTTCAGAAGACAACTACTGGCAACCAAGGAAGTCGGCAGTTACGCCCGGTGGAGACGTCGGTCAAAAGTGCTCTCGGCGGTGGGGAGAAGCGGGAATCCTTCCCTGCAGGGGAGGGGAATGCCCTTGCTGGGGAGCCTGGGGCTGGCCTTGGAGTTGGAGTCGGACTCAGCCCTCCTCAAGCTGGGACATGCGCACTAAGCATCGCCTGGGGCTTCGGTTAAAAGGCAGATTCTGACTCAGGAGGGCCGTCCGTGGGTGCCGAGACTCTGCGTTTCTAACAAGCTCCCAGGTGACTCCGCTGTGGCTCATCGGAACCAGCTCAAGGGTGTAGGCACTGGTTCATCAACAAAAAACCGCTCACACTCCAGTCTCAGCCCATACTGCGTTAATTGGGCTGGGTGCAACCTTGGCGTTGGTTTTTTTTGTTGTTGTTTTGGGTTTTTTAAGATTTTATTTATCCATTGGACAGACAGTAGTAGCAAACACAAGTAGGCAAAGAGGCATGCAGAGAGAGAGGAGGAAGCAGGCTACCCGCTGAGCAGAGAGCCCGATGCGGGGCTCGATCCCAGGACCCTGGGATCATGACCTGAGCCAAAGGCAGAGGCTTTAACCCACTGAGCCACCCAGGCGCCCCTGGTGTTGGTATTTTTAAAGCGCTTCCCCGGTGATTCTGATGCGCGGTAAGGTTCGAACATCACCGGTGTGGGAACATGTGTCACCCCACCCAGCACCTGAAACCCCCGCCGAGAGTCAGAGCCCACCCCACGCTATGGAAGCGGCACGCAAGACTCTCTCAATGGGTCACTGACCATTCCCCCACCTCTGGGGCACGGGCATGCGCTCTGGGCGTCACCAACCAACTGAACCATCTTAGACATCGCAGCAAAAGCTACTGAAAGAAGCCGGGGCTGCGCGGTTCCGACCTTGGCAAGGAGTTTGGCATCGGTGGCAGCCATACTGTTCTCAGAGGCGGCAGTGACCATGGCTGGGGCACAACGTTCAGCCGCAGGAGCCGTCCGGCCTCAGTAGACCAATTCTGCTAAGCCTGATTTGAACAGTGGTCTTGACCGCACAGCCTCTGAAACTCGTCCTTTGGTCCTAGAGGTTGTGAGCTACCCAATGTAATATGAAACCCACACAGAGTCCTTTATGATTAAAGATAATACACCCTGTAAAACCCCTAACACCAATGTGCAGATGAATGAATTGTTATAAGGCAAACCCCCTTGTAAACATCCGTGCCAGATTTTGCTATCCCTGAATATCCCTCCATGTGCCCTTTACCACTTAAAAGATTTATTTATTTATTTATTTATTTATTTAGGGGAGGAAAGACAGAACAAGAGACAATCTTTTTTTTTTTTTTTTTTTTTAAGATTTTATTTATTTGTCAGAGCATGAGCAGAGCGAAGCAGTAGGCAGAGGGAGAAGCAGGCTCCCGGCTGAGCAAGAAGCCCCAGTTCTGGGACGAGATCCTAGAACCCTGAGATCATGACCAGAGCCAAAGGCAGGATCCGAGACAAAATCTTGAAGCAGGCTCTGTGCTGAGCCTGGAGCCAGATGCAGGGCTCGATCCCATGACCTCAGCAGAAACCAAGAGTGGGACACTTACCCAACTGAGCCACCCAGGAGCCCAATGCCCTACCATTTATAACTCCTCCCTCCCTGCTAAGAATATCCCTATTATGACTTTTAATCATTTCCTTAATTTTCTTTATATTCTCTGTAGTTCCCAAAATACACTGTAGTTTAGTTTTGCCTCTTTTTTTTTTTTTTTTCCAGTCTTTGATTCATTTGTAATCTCTCACTCTCCCTCCACTGAAATTTAATTGAAGAGACTGGCTCAGTTGTCCTGTCACATTTACCAGGCTGGAGTTTGCTGACTGATGTAGTTCATGATGTTCCTCTGTCCTCAGATTTCCTATAAATTGGTAGTTGGACCTAGACCGAAACTTTGATCTGACTGATGTTTGAGACTTTTTTTGGCACGGCCTCGTTGTGGGGAGTATTGTCAGTGGTCAGAGGTCCGCAGACGTTTGGCTGTCTCCATTTTGTTGGATCTCCCTTTGTGATGTTAGTCATTGACCATTTCTAAACCCATTACTTCATTAGCAACTACAAAACAGTGATATTCTATCATTTCTTCTTTCTTTGGTGGGATACTTCTACAGACACACTGCACTTTGTTTACTATTTATTGGGAAGAAAAACTTTCTCTATCCTCCTAGGTGCCGTGTTCCGAAGCTTGCAAATTAGACTGACAAAAGACAGATTAGTGGGAGAAAAGCAGATTTTTATCCACTATATCTGCGCGGTCACAGAAGATTGCATGTCTATTTTACGGCTTATATGCCTTCTCAGAGAAGAGCAGAGAAGCACTTCTTACGCAGGTAGGGGAAGAAAGGGCACTTACATGACTTTTTGGCAGGATAAATGGACCTCTGGGAGGCCAGGAGGTAAAAGAGGCCTGTGGCTCTGTGTTTGGGTGTGGTACAAATCTCTCCAAGAGCTCAGAGTTGCTTCTCAGGGACAAGTGAGTTCATTCGGGAAGCTAAGCTCTTAAGCAGATAAGGGATTTCGAAATTCAGAAACCTTCAGTTCCAAATCATTTTTATGCCCTAGTGGCTTCTTCTGGCCCCCTCTACTCTTCAGTCAACCAGTGACCAGGAAGCTAAGTTCTGGATTCTTTTACTTACCAGGGAGGGTGTGGTGGGTAAGAGAGCTGTTGCCCAAGCGACTTCCGACAGTGACAGATGAGGAGTGTGTGCGCCTGCACGTGCACATTCCATCATTACGGACCCATAGGTTTATAAACGCTCTCTGGCCAGAGTGGGTCTCTTCAAGTTGGCTCCCAACCCTACTGACACATCCTTAGATTTCTGGAACTTCTCTGTCTGATGTGACACACATGGACTCTTGACATTTCTTCACAAAGCTCTGGTTTCTTTTAGTGGGAAAAGGGAACTTCTTAGGGCTCAGACTGTTGCAGTCTTCCGAGTTCCTAGTAGACCTCTGCACTCACTTGCTGTTGGATTGTGCAAACCCCTGTGTCAGCCACTGCTCTAATACTGGCTTACAGTGTTTTTCGAGTACTTGCTGGTTATTTTGGTGTTTCTTCCAGATGCCCCGTTTCTTCCCTAGGCTTTCTTCTTCACAGATGTTATGAGGCAGCTCCTGTTTCTGTCAGAAGTTTGCCCCAACCTGCTTGTATTTGTGGAGTTTGTGGGGTACCTTATAAAATACTTTTGCTGTATACACTGTTCATGGGTTTTCCCATCTTACTTGCTGTGTTTTTATGAAGGGATTTGTGGAAAATGAAGAATCAGGTCACTGCCACCACCTTTGTATAAAAATGCAACTTTAGGGGTGCCTGGGTGGCTCAGTGGGTTAAGGCCTCTGCCTTCGGCTCAGGTCATGATCCCAAGGTCCTGGAATTGGGCCCCACATCGGGCTTTCCTCTCTCTGCCTGCCTCTCTGCCTACTTGTGATCTCTGTCTGCCAAATAAATAAATAAAATCTTTTTAAAAAAATTTAAAAAAATAAAATAAAAATGCAACTTTAACATCCTTTGAAGAAATGTCCTTTACTGTTTAAATAAGGCCAAGTTGGTTTTTACCATTTGCAGCTAAGAACTGCACAGAAGGGTATTAAGCCAAGGGATGGTAGAGACAATTTGTTGCCTGAACTGTTTTGAGGCCTACAAATAGCTAAGTCAATCTGTGTGACACTTTGGGTGACAGTTAAGGCTGTACCACGGACTGGGGCCTGGAGAAGGTCCCCAACTGTTGCACTAGGTCAACTCACTGTTTTCTTTTTGTTTTGTTTTGTTTTTTAAATTTTATTTATTTGACAGAGAGAAATCACAAGTACACTGAGAGGCAGGCAGAGAGGGAGAGAGAAGGAAGCAGGCTCGCCGCTGAGCAGAGAGCCCGATGCGGGACTCGATCCCAGGACCCTGAGATCATGACCTGAGCTGAAGGCAGCGGCTTAACCCACTGAGCCACCCAGGCGCCCCCAACTCACTGTTTTTATTTCCCTGGAAGCTTGGATGGTGACAAACCATGATCAAAGCATGATACATCCTTGCTGTAGGCAACAGGGCCGCTGGACGTTCTCAAGCAGGACAGTGGAGTGTTCAGAAGACGAACCTTCTGATGTGTCCAAGAGGGACAAGGGATATGAGGGGGACAGCAACACTAGGTGGCGAGTTAGGAAAGTAATGCTGTGGTCTACAAAAGAAGACCAAGTATCAAAATGAGAGCAGTGGCAATGTCAAGGGCAAGACAGGCGATAATGGAGAAAACTGAACAGTACTAGGTGACCACGAGGGAAACAGTCATCATCGGTTGAGGTCTCAAAGTTTGGTGATTAGAAACAAAAATAGTAATATCACCTCCCACATGAGTGACCTGGAGTTGAAACTGGAAAAGTGATCCCAATCCTAGGAATTTATTTTTCACATCATTCTCTTCAAACATTTATTTCCAAGGGAACACGTAAGGGGCCTGTGTTGAAGACGGATGGGATGTGTGCCTTGCCCATGCTCGGGTGTTCTCGAGGCCACAGGGGTGTGGGAGGCACCACAGAGAAGAGCACAGCCTGGAGGCCTTCAGACCGGACTGGGTTTTCCCAGAGCGCTGGCTGGGCCAAGTCAGTGCCTTGCTCTCCCCGCAGTCCAGTATGGCATCCGTCTTCAAAACTGGCCAGACCCATGGCTTCTGTAATTGCCGACATGACACTTAGGAGGCTTTGGTGGAATATTCCAAGCACTTCAGAAGAGGCCCGGGTGCAGAGCCTCTCCGCTGAGTCCGATCATTTTCAAAGCGATATCCATTCTGCCCCGGCACATCTGGACTCAAGTAAATGGACCTTTTCCACTTACCTCTACAACCCTGCGCTTCAAGCACTCACAGGAGAGAGCTCAATCTTGGACTGACTACGCTCTAGCTCCAGTCAAATGATGAGCTGCGATCATTTCAGAATCAAATGAGAATGGTAATTACCCTTTCTTGAAGAAGCAAATAAAACTATCTATAACAAGTCCTCTTACCAGAAAGCTGTAAGTCTACACTTCATTATTTCAGCTCCCTGCAGAAATGCCACCATGGACTTTCAATGTACTTTTGTTTTACGGAAATTCACAAAAATGATAGAGCAAAAGGATAAGCAAATTTATGCATTTTATGAACTTGCATTGGAGAGATCTTCACTTTGGAGGCCAATAAACCTTAATGGTAGAAATTTCTGAATTTTGTGCTAGATTTTTTCTTAGCAACCACTCTCTTGAAGATGCAACAGGACTATACCTCTTTATTTCAGTGCTGGAAATCCCAGACCCAAATTCAGTGTCCCGGAAAAGCCTGAAGCCCTCGATCCCCCTAGAGTACCCTTCATCTTGTACCAAGTTATACTCTGCTAGTCATTTATTACAAACGATCTCAAATCCACCTAAGAATTTGGCATAAACTCTGCCTTCTTTCCCCTCCCCTGTATTTTGAGTTCTTCCACCATTACTCATGGTAGTGATTAATTAACAACACAGGTGCCCCTTAAAGTCTTAGAAAGTCAATTAAGAGAAATGTAAAAAGCAACTGCCTGTTTACTTTCAGCCCAAAGATGGTTTGGAGTAGGAGGAAACATAAAATTGGCAGGGTAGTAGGGGTGAAATATGGGTCTAAACTAAAAACAGTAGTTAAATGGTTAAGTACTTTCAAGGGCATGACTCTGTTAGAAGTGACCAAGGTCAGGCTCAATGGTTACATTAACTAGGTAAGACTACACTCTAGAATTCTTCCTGTTAGCGCTAGCACAGAGCCCATATTACCTTCATTAAAATATTTTTAACCAAACCTTAAGACCCTATTCTGAAAAACTGTGGTAAGGTGAAGGTAAAAACAATGAGCACTGGCTTCAGGCTTGGTTTCAAAATCTAACTCCAGCACCAATGGGATGTGCAACCTTAGCCAAAGTACTTAATCTGACACTGTTTATTTTGTAAATAAACGGGATTTTCTACACCGTCTCACCAGGTCATTGGGTACATAACCCAAAGAACATAGAAAAGTGTCACAAGTACCTGGTGGGCTCCCTAGTAAGCAAAAAGTATTATTTCCCTTTCACATGCTTGAACTTAAACCCTGCATTGCCCTTTGCCATCATTTTAGCCTGGTCCTATTAAAATCTCAATTAACCTACTAACTTCCTATGTGATTCCAGAACCTTCCAGTTCTTCCTCTTCCAACACATTTAGAACTGGTTTCCTTACACACACTGCTCTCATTACTCTGGAGGGCTCAACAGGATTCCCCCACTGCCCATCATCGTTCAGCTGGACTTCTGGTTTCTCACATAAGCAAAGCTGGTTTCACATTTACGAGTGGTCCCTTCTTCCCCTACCCATTAGCATTAGCCAATCTATTTACCTAAGAATCAGTTCTTGTTCCTATTCCCTCAAAAAGCCAACCCAACTACTCCCATCAACTGAACTTGCTCTTAACTATTAATACAGTACTTAAAATCTGAATCATATCTAGTTGATTTTTTTTTAAAGAGTAAGCTCTATGCCCAACGCAGGGCTTAAACTCAGGATCCTGGGATCAAGAGCTACATGTTCTACTGACCCAGCCAGCCAGGCGCACCTTGTTGGCTCTTACATACGCTTAGCTAATGACTGGTTTTGCTTTCTAAACTAGATCGCAGATTTAAGGGCAGAGACCATGTTCTATTTTCCTATACCAGTCACAAAATGAGAATCATGGGCCTCGCCCTAGACACACAAAACAGTAAAAGTTGGGAGAGTGAATGGGGAAGCAGTAAAAGCACTCCAGGTGATTGCTATCAACACTGCAGGATGAGAAAACTTCCACATTCTCCTTTCCGCAGAGATAACCTTGTCAACAAATATTTATCTCTAGGGGTGCCTGGGTGGCTCAGTCATTAAGCGTCTGCCTTCAGCTCAGAGTCCAGAGTCTGGGACTGAGCCCCACATCAAGCTCCCTGCTCAGCAGGAGGCCTGCTTCTCCCTCGCTCACTCCCCCTGCTTGTGTTCCCTGTCAAATAAATAAAAGCTTTAAAAAATTTTTATCTCTATTGACTAATAATGTCCTCACATGGGATTAAGCTTTTCTTTATATAAAACAAAGCTGTTTTATTATAAAACTTTATATACGAAGTTTCTTTATATAAAACAAAGCTGTTGGGGCAAGGGGTGGCTCAGTAGGTTAAGCCTCTGCCTTAGGCTCAGGTCATGATCCAGGGGGGTCCTGGAATCGAGCCCCTAATCGGGCTCCCTGCTCAGGGCGGACGGGGGGTGGGGAGTCTGGTTCTCCCTCTGCTCCCCATTCATGCTCTCTTTCAATCTCTCGCAAATAAATAAAATCTTTCCAAAAAAAGACAAAAAAACAAATCTGGAAATACTTTTTTCAGATAAGCGGATGGTCACTGCTAAAACAAGCATTCACCTCCGGGCTGGGAGCCTGCCTTGGTGCCCCAGGGTCATCAGCTGTGTTCAGAGCAGCTGGCCTTCGGCACATTCTAGCATTGTGGGCTGGGGAATGACTGACTGGTGTCTCTTTTGACACCAAGATGATTCTGCTTAGATTTCCATTTTTTATATAGTTTCTTACCAAAGATAGTTCTTGACACTGCTTTCTGTTTCCCCTATGCTGAGAAAGTTACTTCCCTTCTATTTCTGCTCCTCTAATGTCCAGCTTGCTATTTTGCATGGTCTTCAGAGGTGATCCTCCATCTTCAACTCCATAAATAAATGAAAACCAAGCCACACAGTTGGAAATCAAGTTTTGTTTTTATATGAACAGAAGTAGACCATCTAGAAATATTTCAGTTTATTTAAATTGTTAAGTAGAATATGAAACCGAATTTGTAGCTAGTACCAGAGAATGGACTTAACTGTTTGGTGTTTAATGAGAACAGCTTCTACACAGGATCCCAAGAGACTTACAGAAAAAGGGGCAAAGCCCTAATATTAAGCAAATAAAACTCATGTTTCAAACAGGTTATACAAAAATTGATTTATACTCCATTTCCCTTTTTTTTTGATATTTAGAAAGTGCAGATTTAACAAAAGGTAGCCATATCCTTTCTATGTACAATGCCGATTATAATTATGCAAACAAAACTGTCAGTCTTTTTTTTTTTTTACCCAAAAATCCCAGTGTTTAGCTCTCAAACCTTAAGTCACTGAATTGAATAAGGATTAAAGAGGGTTAAAAATAAAAAAGCTATTGCCACATTCCAGACGGAGGAAAGCAACACATACATTAAAATTAATCTAACAATAGTAGGTTTAACCTATAACTTTTCAAGAAGCTTAACATCATTTCATTATTATTTTTAGTGGAAAATTAGGGATTATTTGGCAATGCTGCTTTTACTAGTAAACAATGATAAAGTCAAGTGAAGGAAAAACCTAAGAACAACAACCAGTGAGGCATATAAAATTTTCAGGGCACTATCTGAAAAATTCATGGATGTTTACAGCAGATACGTCCCTATGCTGTTAATGTGAGCCAAGAGGGCATTAAAATGCTATCCACGACACACAGAGACTTTTCAATGGAAGCTGCTGTCCTAAACTCAGCCTCTGCGAGAAATGAATCATGCTATTCACAATTATTTCAACAAAGGTATCATCTTAGGATGCTAGCAGCGTAGCAAACTTAACTTACCCTATCCTGATGATAAGCCATGAAGCAAAACTAGGAAAATGAAGTGAAAAAAGGACAGGGTTAGAGACAGCTGGAGATCTTATCTGTACATGAAAAGCCTTTTGTTGTCCTTTTCCCAAATCCATGGTAATACACATTTTCCAAAGGGATGTGAAGTCAGGACTTAAAATTAATAATATTCTAAAGTATTTCTAATCTTAAGGTAAAGACAACCTAACACTGAAAAAGTGTTCTTCAAAGGCCAAATCTCAGTATATTTGGCAAACATGTTAATAAATTTTACTCCTCCTCCCCACCATTTAAAACAAAACCAAAATCAAAAACAACCAAACCTTTACTGGGCTACCAAGCTGCTAGAGGAGTTGCCAGAATGGAGACTACTCAAATTTCGGTTACGAGATTTATTCTAGGAAAGTGAACAGGCTATACACCTAATTAGAAAGACAAACCACAACACCCTCCAAACACTAGTGCATGCAATTAACTCTTCCATTTCATAAACTCAGTGGATAGAAAGGGAACAAAGAGGGAAGGAGAAGAGCATGAAGTAAAAGAGCGAATGGAGGAATCTGGGGCCGAAGTTTGAGGAGAGAGAGAAAATGAGGGGAAGACATTTGATAGTAGGAGGCAGTTAGAATTTATCTTTCAGTTTACTTAGTGAGTTAAGTCAGTACTTTATGTTAAACTTGAAAAACCTACTAGTTTGCCCCTTTCGTTTTTAAATAACTCATACCATTGGGTGGTGGGGGAGGGAGAAGCAAAGAAAGCAGCATGCAGGCAGACAGACACAAGGAAAAAGTGGCCCACGAGAAGAACTGGTGGCAGGAATAGTTTTAAATATCAAGGCCACTTAAAATTAAGACTCAGCAAACCAAAGCTATCATTTCTGCATTACCCTTTGTCCTCAAGTAACTACTTTGAAAATTACAGCCAAGCAAACCACAAACATTTTAATGGTTTATGTCTGGATGATATGTATGTCTCCTGCACATGCTTCCACCAAAACAAACAAACAAACAAAGGAAAAACCAAAGAAATTCCTTTCCACATAAGGCACAGGACAAAATTAATCCCATTTACATATTCAAGGCGAAAATGAGTGTTTTCCTGGCTTTTGTTTCTTTTGCTATCACATGTCTATAGATTATAGGGACTCAAGCACATTATCCAGGACAGAAAATTCCACTGTTGTACAAAATAAAATTGTTAATTCTAACTTTTATTCTTATACAATTTGCAGAATAAAGTTGAAATGATTGCTATAGGTTTTAATGTTGATAAGAAGAACTGGACTATAATACATCTGAAATGCAGTGGTGAGCTGAGCAAGTACATTTAAAAATGAAGTCACAGACATGATTTTTCTATACATTTTCTTGTTTGAAGAAAATTATAAAGTCAGCAAGCAGTCACGGATGAAAGAACAAATGAAACGGGGGGACTGGAGAGTTAAGATGAGGAACAAAAATATCTGTTTAGAGTTAAAAATGGACAGAGTGGTTTATTTTGCAGCAAGAGGAGAAACAGGGTGGTGGATGGCAACTGACGGGAGGACGCTCAGCAACATTTGCTCTTCCAGCCTGTCACGCCGCCTCCACTGCTGATATCTACATTTTCACTGTTGGGCTCTTTTACAGGGGTCTGGAACAAACACACAAGGAAAGCAACCCATGAAAAGCACTGCTATGGCGAAATCAAGATTCAGCAGAAATATTCTCATAAAGGCAACAAAAAGTAACTCCAGTCACACCGGTAGGTTCTCTCTCCCATGCAAAGTAAAGATCTGGAAGCTTTGTTTTCCATCTACATTTTGCCTGCTGACTCCAAGCTGTGAAATGTCTAGAGGCCTCTAGGCATCCCTTGAATAAAGCTTCCAGTATCTTTTCTGCTCTCCCTTGCACAGAGGTATGCTATCACTTAGCCCTGACCCCCAGGGGTCTAGTATCTAGTACTTAAAAAGCATTATCAAAAGGTATCTGTATAAAACCAATGTCGGGTCAAGTCTAACCCCAGAGAAGTGAAACTGCCCTTTCTGTCTAGTTACTTGCCTTCTGAGACTGAAGTTTGTAACGCTCTGCCACAGATTTAAAAAGGCAAGCTCAACAGTGATATGCCAACATTAAGTGGAAGAAAAAGGGTAGGGCACAATGTAAATTATGTAATTCATGGTAAAAATGGATATAGAAAAAAAAATCAAAAGGAGAGACACCAAATGTTAACAGCAGAAAACCCTTAGATGGTGGGTTTACGAGTGATTTTATTTTTTTCTATGAACAATCCTGTATTTCCCCAGTAACCTAAATATTACTTTTAAAATCAAAAGAATATACTATTTTCAATGGATAACCCATATGGTATATAGGAAAGGAACTTTTTTTTTTTTTTAAACCACTTACATTCAGTGAAGTATACAAATCTTAATTGTGCTTGATGGATTTAGAGTATATAAAGTGAAACTATCAGATCAAACATAGAACATAATACCCGGGGAAGCTCCCTGGTGTCCCTTTCCAGCCAGTACTACCCTCCTAAAGGTAAATAGTACTCTCATTTTGGTCACCAGAGAGTAGTTTCTTTTTCTCTTCTTGACCTTCAAATACATGGAACCATGTTTTATGTCTTCTTTTATGTATTATTCCCTTTACTCAGTATCAATCTGTGAAATTCATCCAGGCTGTTGTGTTAACAGTGGGTCACCAAAAATAAAATTTTAAAAGCTAAGATGTAACTGGGAATGTATTCTCTCAATGAAACAAGATAAAGTTAAGGTAACCCAGGGGGGAACAACTTAAAATATTTTAGAAACTCACATAGCTCAAGAGAAGTCCTACTTAACTCATATGGGTGAAATTTCAACTTGCACTTTGAGCTCACCTACCTACCCGCACTGCCTGATGGGATTCTTTTCCTTACTGCATGTTAACGCTGTAAGTTTTGCATTAAAAAAACTTTGGGTTTTCCTGAGCAACCAACTTTATTCCTACTGCAGATCTTGAGAAAAATAACAGAAGAGAAAGAGCCCCTCAGCATCTATCCCACAGCAAAAGAATATGGTTACCAGGAAACAGTCCTCCTCTGGTAACTTCTAGGTGTGGGTCAGTTCAAAGTACATGGATGTTGAGGCGGGGGGGGGGGGGGGGGGGAGGGGGGGGGGGAAGGGTACTTGTAATCAGGGAGGTCACTATATTCCTTAACACCTCACTCACTGTCTATCCTTCTACAATTTAACTTAGATCCTTGAAAAAGAGTCTCTGAAAAAAGGAATTCTCCCATGCAAAGTAAAACATTTTAAAGCCAAAGTATTAATCAAGTTTATTTCAATATAAATATAAGCCATTCCTAGCTAAGAATAAGAAAAGGGCCAATAACTAAAAAAGTAAGCAAAGGAATAAAACAAGTTTACAGAAAAGAAAATACAAAAGTGGTTCTTAAAACTATCTTTAAAAATGCTCACCATACTCCTAAAAGAGCTGCAAATTAAATCTACTTTTTTTTTTGGGGGAAAGATCTGAAAGTCTTAGAATCAATTACGTGGCCAGAGTGTGAGGAAACAGACATTCTCATCCACTGCTAGTAGGAATGTAAATGGGTAAAACCCTCATGCCAGCATGTGGCAAGATGTATCAGAATAAAAATGTACATACATGCTCTTTGGCCACTTCTAGGAATCTGTCCTTCATATATTTGCACATAATCCTATGATTGCAAAATGATTTAAATATAAGATTATTCACTGCAGTGCAATTTATGAGATCATAAGGCTAAAACTCACCTGCATGTTCCTCACTGAGAAAAAGGGTTTAATTATGACACATCTACTCATAGGAGTAGCATTCAATTATTTAAAAAGTGGAATTATTTTACTTTACAAACAGAGTACAGCAAGTTGCCTTATCTGTTTTTAAAGAAGTTGGTGGGGGGGGGGAAATTGGTGGGAATAAAAATATATATTTATATTTACTTGTATATTAAAAATTAAGAGCTTAGTTAATTACACTGGTTACCTGTGGGGGATGAATGAGGAGTTGGGGGAATGTGGTGGGAAACTTCTCTGCACTTGCACTCTCTCTATTTTAAAGGTTTGAACCATGAGAATGAATTACCTATTCAAATAATTAAGTTAAAAATGTTTTGAATTGCTTTCATTCTAAAGTTTAATTTTCTTTTACTAAGTCAGGAGAGAAATCATGGCACAGGAAGCTGCTGGTCAGGAAACACTCCTGTATTTCCCACTGTTTGCTGTTTAACTTCTAATTTTACCACATCAAAAAGTTTATGTATGTGTATTGAGAAAAAAATGGGATCCCACATTGGGGCATGCCTACATGCGGAAGACGCAGACCAGACAGATCTTATCAGTGAATGCGTACTTTTTAACCTTTAATATGGTAACAAGGAAGATCTGTCATATCTGGAAGCAAATTTTAAGACTATATAAGCATCCTTTTTTTTAAAATGCCAAGATTAGTGAAAAAAATCAAGGGATACAGTGTGGACAGAAAAAAAAATCAAAACAATGGAGAAAACAAAAAAATCCAGAAAGAGAAAAAACACAAGAGACAAGGGGATTTCAACAAGTGTTGTGGTAAATTCTGTGGGTACTGGAATAATCTTTCACTGTGACCTACCAAACTCTGAAATACAAAGTATTCCATTAATTAAAAGAGCATTTTTCTATTATTGTTATTCCCTTCATTTAATTAAAAATATGAACGTTTTTCCTTGTCCATCTAGTACTTTACTTTTCTATGCTTCTATTTTTATTTTTCACAGGAATATTTTCAAATATAAAAATGTATATAAAAATATAAAAATTCCTCAAGACTTTCCAAGGGGTTTTACCTTTACATACTGTGAAGAATATTTTAAAATTTTTACATTTTTTTCTTTTTTAACTAAAAAGATATGCTAAGTTTTCTAAACAAAACTATATAAATGTCAGAGTCATTGAGTAATTCTGTTCTATGTCTCCTCCTTACCTCCGTCACCCACTTGGAATACTCACTATTTACATTTGATATAGATCCTTCCAGATCTTTATTTGCTGAACATAACCAAACACATGTGTGCACATGTTAATACACGTGTGTTTGGTACCATACATAATTTAAAAAATAAGATCAGACTACACGTATTACATCCTAACTTGCTTTTTATTACTCAATAAATTATAGATACCGGGATGCTGGCAGACATGGAAGGTACAACTTTTGTAGTCACTGTGAATAGCAGTATAACTGATGACTTTTTTCTGGTTTGAACACACACTTAGAATTAGCGGATGACTACCTTTCACTATAAAAAATGAAGTTTGATTTCTCTGAAATATCACTAGATTTATATTTGAGATACCATCTCTATTACAGCGTATATTTTACAGATACATGTATTTTTTAATTTGGGGACTGGTTTTTGAAAAAATACTGTTATTTCAATTATAAAATGAATTCCCTGGGACCATATTTTAGCAATTTTTAAAATATCACAGAGTGAAATGATTGGCTAAATGAAAAATAGGGATGGATTTATTGCATTTATTCACTATATAATATAGACAGGTTCTTTACTGGCATATCTGAGAAATGACTACATAGATAGAAGAAAGTGATTCTGTAGCAGTAACTATTATCTTAAATTTTAAGAAATTATCTATGGAAATACAAAGAATGTCTAAGAGAAGTGAGTCCAAAAGTAAACAGAAGAGCCACAAGAGCAGAGACCCGAAAAAAAAGCTGAAAAAAAGGAGAATGCAACTGGGGACCTGACAGTCAGTGTGGGAGCTCAGGACAGTGTTACCACTGACCAGATGTTCCAGATTTCTAATGGCTCACTGCTTCCCCAAGTCCCTACTCCACTTTAGGAGGGTCAGATACTGGTGATGAGTAAACATTTAGGAATAATACCACCCAAATCTAATTTTTATATGTTAATCCAGTACTTCAAAAAAGAATTGTGACACTGGGCACATTGGATCTTACCTTTCGAAGGATATCTTCAGCTAATGTGAGGAAAGCCTTTTCGATGTTTATATTCGCTTTTGCACTAGTCTCAAAAAATCTAATACCATGCTCCCTTGCAATCTAAAATAGAAGCAAAATGTCATCATAAAATTATCAAGCACAGGGTGCCAATTGTTGACTTTAGCATCCTGGAGGAAATAATATTATTCTAAAGGCACAGTCCCTACTAGGTTATATAAAGCAAAGTACTTCAATGGGTCACAATTCAAATGGTCAAGTTCTTTCAAAAATAAATAAGCAAACAAAAGTAATAATAAAAGAATCCTCTCCTCACTTCAGGAGTTTATGTCAAATACTCTAAGTGAGGTGCTTAAAGTCTTAAATTACAAAACTGGGGATCACTGATTTGTTATTTTTCCTCTTTGTAGTTTAAATACAGCTAAAGGTACTACTACCAAAGGTCTGATTCTCCTACACCTGTTAGATAGGCACTGAAAAAACTCACTCACATGATAACTTGTTTCCCACAGCACTTCTAAAACAATGTGAAGAGCTCAGCACATTCATTACCACTACTAACAATCAAATGTCATGTCATCTTCACAAAGAAAGGACAGTGTATTAGTTTCATTCATAGCTTTTACCTGTTCTCCTTTTCCTTTAGGTACAACTCTTTTATCATCCATATCACATTTGTTTCCTAGTAACATTCTTTCCACATCTTCATTGGCATGCTACAATGGAAGGGAGATTTAATTGACATTTTAATATGACTTATAGCTTAATATTCTCTAAAAATGGCTTTATTATTCTCAATTTTCAGTGTTATTTTTATAATCTGGAAGTTTTATACCATCACCCTGAAATCACCCCATGCAAAAAGCTTATACAAACTCGCAAATTACTTAGGGAAAAAAACACAATTCCTAAGACATAACACTGTCAAATATTATCTTACCCCAACACGAGGCTGTCTAGTTTCTAGATATTCTCATCAAAACTGGAAGATACGGGCAAAAGACCTGAAACAGCAATCTCTTAGGCATAATCGAAATCCAAGCTGGACCATGAGTTCAGATCATGAGTATTACCCTACAGAAGCCTGAATCAAAAATTCTACAGAGTTAAAAAAAAAATTCTATAGAGCTCTTAAAATCTCAAGAGGCTATACTGCTAGGGCACAGGAAGATCCCATGCAGAAAAATTAGTTAAAAATAAATGTTTGCCCCACTGAAATCCTAACAACATCATTTGCGCAAATAGAAAAATCCCTCCCTAAAATTCATTTATAGCCTTGAGTGACCCTGAACAGTAAAAACAGTACAAAGTTAGAAGATTCATACTTATTTCCTGATTTCAAAACTTACTACAAAGCTGCAATAATCAAAACAGTGTGCTACTGGCATAAAGACATATACATGAATACACCGCAAACAGAGCCAAGAAATAATCCCTTGCATGTATGATCAAATGATTTTCAACAAGAGGGCCAAGTCCATTCAATGGAGGAAAGAATAGTCTTTTCAAAAAATGGGTGCTGGGGTGCCTGGGTGGCTCAGTGGGTTAAGCGGCTGCCTTTGGCTCAGGTCATGATCCCAGGATCCTGGGATCCAGCCTCACATCAGGCTCCCAGCGCAGTGGAGAGCTTACTGCTTACTGCTCTGTCTACTTGCACTCTCTCTATATCAAACTGTCAAATAAGTAAAAATCTTTAAATAAATAAATAAATAAAAGTGGTATTGGGCATACCAGATTTTAACATGGGAAAGAATGAAGCTGGACTCTTAACTTACCACCATATAAAAAAATGAACTCAAAATGGATAAAAAGCCTAAATATAAGACTTAAAACTAAAAAACTCAGAAAATACAGGAGAAAAATTTTATGACATGCAATTTGGCAACGGTATCTTGGATATGATACCAAAAGTACAGGCAACAAAAGAAAAAAAGGCAAATTATACTTCATCAAAATTAAAAAACTTTTATGTGTCAAAGGTCACCATCAGAGTGAAAAGACAACCAACCCCTGGAATAAGAAAAATCATCCATCTTTGGCCCAACACTCCTTTCCCTGAATGTCTCTAAGCCAAGGTAGTTAAATTCTCTAGAAAACAAAGTACTTTGAGATTTGTCTTAGATTTGAATCGATTACATTCTTTCCACTAGCCCTATCCTTTTCTGAGTATCTTTTACTCACTCATTTCTTCAGATCTCAGCTTAAAAGTCATTCCTCATATCAAAACCTGTTTGACTATTCTGGGTCCCATGCCTGCACCTCCATATGAATTTTAAGATCAGCCTGTCAATTTCTCCCAGCCACGCCCTCACCTCCCCCACAAGCCCCAAGCCAGCAGCTGGGATTTTAATAGGATTACACTGAAACTGCAGATCACTTTGGCTAATGCTGCCATTTTAAAAATATGAAAACTTCAATTAATAAACATGGGATGTCTTTTCAATTACACTGATCTTTAATGTCTTTTGACATTTTGTGGTTATTAGTATGTAAGTTCTGAGTATCTTTGGCTAAATTTTTCATAACTAGTTTTTCTTCTTTTTGATGCTACTGCAAATGGAAATATACACACACACACACACACCCAATTTTTAAAAAAGAAATTGTTTATTTGACAGAGAGACAGCAAGAGAAAGAATGCAAGTAGGGGGAGTGGGAGAGGGAGAAGCAGGCTTCCCGCTGAGCAAGGAGCCTGATGCAGGGCTCGATCCCAGGATACTGGGATCATGACTTGAGCTGAAGGCAGCTGCTTAACGACTGAGCCACCCAGGCGCCCCTGGAACTTTTTCTTAATTTCATTTTTTGATTATTTGCTGCTAGTATATAGAAATACAAGTGATTTATGTGTATTGATCTTGTATCATCCAAGTTTACTGAACTTGTTCACCAGTTCTAACAGTTTTTGTGTGTGTGTGTGTGTATGTTCCTTAGAATTTTCTCTCTCTCTCTCTCTCTATTTTTTTTAAGATTTTATTTCTTTGACGGGGTGCCTGGGTGGCTTAGTCAGTTAAGCATCTGTCTTCAGCTCAGGTCATGATCCCAGAGTCCTGGGATTAAGCCCCAGATTGGGGTCCCTACTCAGTGGGGAATGTGCTTCTCCTTCTCTCTCTGCATGCTACTCCCCCTACTTGTGCTAATAAATAAATAAGATCTTAAAAGAAAGATTTTATTGAGGGGTGGGGCAAAGAGCACAAGCAGGGGGTGGGGCAGAGGAAAGCAGGCTCCCGCCAAGCTGGAAGCCACCCAATGTGGGGCTTGATCCTAGGACCCCATGATCTTGACCTAAACCATAGGCAGATGTTTAATCAACCAAGCCACCCAGGAACCACTCCTTAGGATTTTCTATATACAAAATCTCATTATTTACAAATACAGTTTTCCCTCTCAATCTGGGTTTCCTCCTTTTCTTTGCCTAAATGCCCTGGCTAGAACTTCTACTAAAATTCTGAACAGTAATGGCATACTTCTCATTTTCTTGATCACAGAGACAGGTATGCTTGTTAGCTGTAGGATTTTCACAGATGTCCTTTGCTAGGCTAAGGATGTTCTATTTCTAGTTTGCCGAGTGTTTTTACCATGAAAGGGTGTTGGGTTTGTCAAAATTTTTCCTGTGTCTGATGGCAAGATCATACAGTTTCTATCTTTTATCAAGATGGTGTATTACACAGGGTGCCTGGGCGGCTCAGTTGGTTAAGTGTCTGCCTTCAGCTCAGGTCACGATCCCAGCGTCCTGGGATGGAGCCCCAAGTCGGGCTCCCTGCTCAGCAGGAAGTCTGCTTCTCCCTCTTCCTTTGCCTGCTTGTGCTTATGTACACACTCTCTGTCAAATTAATACATAAAATCTTCAATTAAAAAAACCATGTATTACAGGGATGCCTGGATGGCTCAGTTGGTTAAGTGTCTGCCTTTCGCTCTGGTTGTGATCTCAGCAGCCTGGGATCCAGCCCCGACTCAAGCTCCCCACCCAGCAAGGAGTCTGCTTCTCCCCTCTCCCTCTGCCCTTCCCCACTTGGGTCATTCTCCCTCTCTCAAATAAATAAATAAAATCTTAAAAAAAAAAACATTAAAAAATGGTGTATTACACTGATTGATTTCTTATATTGAACTACCCTTGCATTCCTAGGTAAATTCCTCTTGATCAACAATATATAATCCTTTTAAAATGTTGCTGGATTAATTTGGCTTTTTTTCATTTTGTTCAAGCTTTAACTTCAAAAACAAAGTGAAAATTAGGCAACACCAATCTCTTGTATGCCAGAAAAACATATTTTCTTTCTTTATTTTTTTAAGATTTTATTTATTTATTTGACAGATCACAAGTAGGCAGAGAGGCAGGCAGAGAGGCGTGAGGGAAGCAGGCTCCCCGCTGAGAAAAGGTCAGACATGGGGCTTGATCCCAGGACCAAGATCATAACCTGAGCCAAAGGCTTAACCCACTGAGCCACCCAGGCACCCCACATATTTTCTTTTTAGTGGCTGAGTTTTATGTATCTTAATTCTCATGTTGGGAAACTAAAGCCACCCACCTATGACGTGCATAAGGCTGTAACAGAAATAAAGAATGAATTTGGCCTTGGTGCCTTGGCACAGTACTCCTAATTTCCTGAGTGAAAGACTGTCTTTTGTTGTTCGTAACAGAGCCCTTTCTACCTACCTAAGTTTATGCTAATGAAGAACTTGGGCAGAGTGGTGGCCTATAGAGTTTCACAATGGAAATCAGTCACTAGAAAATCCAAACATGCGATTAAAGAATTGAAACTTTCAAGGGGCACCTGGGTGGCTCAGATTGTTAAGGATCTGCCTTTGGCTCAAGTCATGATCTCCAGGTCCTGGGATCAAGCCCAACGTCAGGCTTCCTGCTCAGAGGGGAGTCTGCTTCTCCTACCCCTGCTTGTGATCTCTTGCTCACTCTCTTTCTCTACCCCACCTCAAATAAAAAATAAAAAAAGATTTGGAACTTTCAGCCACTCCCCTACCTCCCATGAGGTAAAGAGGGCTAGAGATGAAGTTAAATCACCAGAGGCCAATGATTTAACTAACCATACATATGCAGTAAAACCTGAATCAAAACTCCAAAACAATGAAGTTAGGGGAGCTCTTCCAGGTTGGTGAACATATCAAAATGCCCAGAGGGTGATTATGTCTAGAGATGGCATGGAAGTTCTGTGTTCCCCAACCCCCATACCTTCCCTGTACATCTCTTCAATTTAGCTGTTCCTGCATCCTTTATAATAAAATTATAAATGTAAATAAAACACTTTCCTGAGGAGTCATTACAGCCAACAACTGAACCTGAAAGTCCTGGGGGCCCCGGGACCCCCTCAAATTTGTAGTGAAGTCAGAGAGAAATGAAGGTAACTGAAGGGAACCAGGACTTAACATCTGAAGGAAGGGCAGTCCTTCAACTTGGGAGAGTCTGACACTAAGGTTGGGCAGTTAGCATCAGAATAGGACTGAATTGTAGGACATCCAGTACATGTCAGAGAATTTGGAAAACTGCTGTTGTTGAAACAACAATGCACAGTCTATCAATTGCTCCTACTACATGTGCTACTTAGCTGAATCATAAAATAAAGGCTAAGGAAATCCAAAATGGCGCCTTGTTTAAAAAAATCTGTGTATTATTAACTGATTATTAAATATTAACAGGCTTCTCTTTGAAGATTTATTGCAGTGACGGAAAAGTCAGTAATAAGCTGTCAAGACTGCTACCACTGAGATATCATTATCTTGCATCTAATACTTGGTCTTCTAGCCAAAAGTGCTTTAAGGAGTTAGTCTTAAGGAAATCAATGCCCAGAAGGCTGCAATAAGACATGAAAAATAATTTCAACAAGAAGCCACCTATACTGCAGAACAGAAAAAGACTGGCTTTGACACATATTTTACCTTATAAAAACTGACATCTTCTCAGGCAATGATACAGCACTATTTTCGTTAGGTTTTTACCACATTACTACTCTGTATCTTTCAAAATTTCTAGAAGTAATATAACGTTTCTGTTGTTTTAAATTACTACTGAAAAATTTAGTAATTTATTCATTCAATAAAAATTCATTGAGAAAGAATTCGTTTACAGAGAGGTGTGTAAAACCACTAGTAGCTTCTACATGGGGCCATCTTTAAAAGATGGATGTATAAAGTTTTTGGGTAAGTTAGTAATTGCCTTGGATGGGGTTCTAGATAGACTTACCCACATATTTAAGAGAAAGGCAGATTAACATTAACCTTTAAGAAGTAGAAATAACATAGTAATAATGATAGTACATTATACCCTAAACATCCTTTAGAATTATTCTTAACTAAACTCAAAAATGTGTCTTTATAAAGAGTTTATACAATTTCTAGTCTTACCTCATCTATGTTTCTAAGCCATTTGCTGATGTTTTCAAAACTTTTACCATTGGTGATGTCATATACTAGCATGATACCCATTGCTCCTCTGTAGTAGGAGGTTGTGATGGTATGAAATCGTTCCTGGCCTGCCGTATCCCTGAAATAAACAGCAATAATTTATATTGAGCATTTAGATATTACGACATTCTAGATAAATGAAGGGCAAAACAGTCGAATGGTTTGGTAAGATTAACATTAAATCCACTATACACTACAAAGCAAAACAGTACCATCACCCATTTAATTCTTAAATGGTAAATAATTATAGTTTATTCATAAGAATATATATATGTGTGTGTAACTTTTTTTAGTCAAAGGAAATTCATGACTACCTATAGTGGGTGAAAATCTGGAAGGGAAAACCACAGAAAAATGACACAGAAAAGTCTTGGCAGTTATTGTAGAATGAACACCAGCAAGTGTGATAAAAACTCTTAAAATTCATTTTATTCAGTGATCTTGTTCCATAACATATCACAAAAGTCTGCGGAATGTTTAGAACATTAAAGGATTAAGCCATAGTACAGCTACATTTACCTTTAGGATCACTTACAAAACGTTGTAAAGATAACCTCATTTTTAGGAACAAGATGGAAATATGTAAATAGTATTTTTTTAATTTCTTCATGCCAAAGATCTCAGATATAGATTTTGCTCCTGTAATTTCCCCCTTGTTTGCATCACTAATTTCGTCCTTTTATGAATCATTCTCATCAGGATACATACATGTTTTAGTATCCCCTATTCTAAAAGAGCAAAATTAAAACAAAAAAATCCCATTCTCAACACTATACCCCTCCAACTAACATCCCATTTCTATGTTCACCTCCCCAGCAAGCTTTCTTTTTTAAAACTTTATTTTAAAATAATTATAGCCTCACAGGAAGCTACAAAAATAGTACAAAGTCTTTGTATCCTTCACCCAGTTCTCCCCAATGGTAACATCTTACACCATCTTACAAAAGCAAAACCAGGAAATTTACATTGGTACAATCGAAGAACTTATTTAAAGTCTACTTTTTTTTTTTTAAACATATATATTTTTTTAAACGTACATTTGTATGTGTTTGTGGGTACACACGCACACATGTATGTAGTTCTCTGCAATTTTATCAGATGTACTGGCCTGTATAATCACCACCACAACAAACACGATAGAAAACTCATCTTCTTTAGTCCCTATACCCTGGTCAATAATCTGTTCTCCACATCTATGATTTTGCCATTTTCAGAATGCTATATAATGGAATCATGTTATATTATATACAACCTTTTGAAATGGTCATCTTTCACTTCTTTCACCATGACTTCCTGAGATCCATCTAAGTTGCTGCACCTAATACTAGTCTGTTCCATTTTATTGCTGAATAGTATTCCATTGTATGGACATACCACAATCTGTTTATTCACTCACCTGTGGAAAGAGACTGGATTGTTTCCAGTTTTTGGCCATCACAAATAAAGTTGCTATGAATATTTATGTACAAGTTCCTGTGTGTACCTAAGTTTTCATTTCTTCTGGATGAATATCCAGGAATCTTACTGCTGACCCACATGGTATGTTTACATTTATAAGAAACAAGGCATGGGAATGCAAGCTGGTGCAACCACTCTGGAAAACAACATGGAGGTTCCTCAAAATGTTGAAAATAGAACTGCCCTATGACCCAGCAATTGCACTACTGGGTATTTACCCTAAAGATACAAATGTAGTGATCCAAAGGGGCACTTGCACCCGAATGTTTATAGCAGCAACGTTCACAATAGCCAAACTATGGAAAGAACCTAGATGTCCATCAACAGATGAATAGATCAAGAAGATGTGGTATATATACACAATGGAATACTATGCAGCCATCAAAAGAAATGAAATCTTGCCATTTGCGACAACATGGATGGAACTAGAGCGTATCATGCTTAGCGAAATAAGTCAAGCAGAGAAAGACAACTATCATATGATCTCCCTGATATGAGGAAGTGGTGATGCAACATGGGGGCAATTCACAGACCTATACCCCTGGAGATAAAAATATATGTTTATTAAAAAAAAGAAAGAAAGAAAGAAAGAAAGAAAGAAAGAAAGAAAGAAAGAAAGAAAGAAAGAAAGAAAGAAAGAAACAAGGCAACTTTTCTAGAGCTGCTGTACCACTTTACATTCCAACTAGCAATGTAACAGATTTGTTTTCTCTGCATTCATTAGCATTTGGTGTTGTCACTATTTTTTATTTTAATCTAATAAATAAGGCATGTAGTGATACCTCATCATCATTTAAATTTGTATTTCTCTAAGGCTAATGATGATGAATATTTTTTCATATCATCATCTGCCATTCACATATCCTCTCTGGTGAAATGGCAGCTCTTGTCTTCTGTCCATTTTCTAACTGGATTGGTTGCCGTCTTTTTTTTTTTTTTTTTTTTTTTTAAACACTCTGTATGTTGAGAGTTTTGTACCTAGTTTTTTAATTCTCTTGACAGGGTCTTTTGTAGAGTAAGAGCTTTAAATACTGAAATCCAATCTAGTGATTTTTTCAAGAATCTTTTATGGATCACAGTTCTAGCGCTGTATCTAAGAACTCTTCACCTAGTCTGAGGTCCTATTTTCTATATTTTCTTCTGAAAGTCTATGATTTAACATTTTACTTTATTTTTTTAAAGATTTTATTTATTTATTTGACAGACAGAGATCACAAGTAGGCAGAAAGGCAGAAGGCAGAGGCTTTAACCCACTGAGCCACCCCGGCGCCCCTGATTTTACATTTTATATTTAAACTGATGATACAGGGCACCTGGGTGGCTCAATTGGTCAACCATCTGCCTCTGGCTCAGGTCATGATCCCAGGGTTCTGGGATCGAGCCCCACACCGGGCTCCCTGCTCAGCTAGAAGCCTGCTTCTCCCTCTCCCTCTGCCTGCCACTACCCCTGCTTGTGCTTTCTCTCTGTCAAATAAATAAAATCTTTAAAAAACAAATAAGGGATGAATGAACAAATGAACTGATAATACATTCTGAGTTAATTTTTGTACAGGGTGTGAATTTTGAGAGGTTCATGTTTTTACTTATGGAAGTCCAACTACTCTAGCATCATTTGTTGAAAATGTTGAGGAAATACCCTTTCTTCGTGGAGTTGCTTTTGCACCTTTGATAAAAATTAATCAACCATAACCCAATCTAATTCTGGGTTTTTCTTTCTGTTCCAATGATCTATGTGTCTATGTCTCCCCCAAAACCATACTGTGTTGATTACTATAGCTAAATAAAGTCTTAAAAACAGAGAGATTCCTCCCACATATTTTTATCAGTTTTTTTTAAGCTATGTAGCCTTTGCATATAAGTTGTTGTTGCTGTTTTTATGTAGGCTCCATGCCCACTGTGGAGTCCAATGTGGGGCTTGAACTCCTCAGATCAAGACCCGAGCTGAGATCAAGAGTCAGATGTCTAACCAGCTGAGCTACTCAAGCAACCCTCAATATAAAGTTTAAAACCACCTTGTCTGTATCTACAATAAAATCTCCCCAGCAAACTTCTTTAAAGAGTTCTCTAATTTCTGTCTTCCCAAATTCATTTCTCAACCAATTCTAATCTGACTACTGCTACTACTATTCTACCAAGACTGCTCTTCTTCAAAGGGTCTCCAATAACTTCTGATAGCTAAATCCAGGATTTAGTTCCTTTTTATATATTTTAATCATTCATCAGGAAGCCATAAAATTGACCACTTTCTCTTCTTGAAACATTTTATTCTCATGGATTTTCTGAAACCACATGTTTCTGCTCTTAGTTCTATGGCACTGACTGGGTCATTTTCAGTAACATTCTAACATTCATATATATAGGAAATGACATTCTCTACACAGTAGCCAGAGTATTCTTCTTTAAATATGTGTCTGATCATAACGTCTTCTGCTTAAACCTTCCAATAGCTTCAATGGGGAAAGATTAAGGTTTTTTCTAACAAACAGTGCTAAAACAACTGGTTATCTCCATGCAAATGATGAAGTTGGACCCCTACCCTCATACCGTAGAAATAAATAAAAATTAATTCAAAACAGATCTAAGGCCAGAATATAAGAGTCAAAACTATAAAACTCTTAGAAGAAAATACGAGAAGGATGCTCAACATCATTAGTCATTAGGGAACTGTAAGTCAAAATCACTTCATACACCCTAGGATGGCTATAAGCAAAAAACCAAACAATAAAGGATGTAGAGAAATTGGAATCTTCAAGCATAGTTGGTATAAATGTAAACTGATGCTGCCACTGTGGAAATAGTCTGGCAGTTCCTCAAAATGTTAAACATACAGCTACCATATGATCCTGCAATTCTACTTCCTGGTATATAACCAAGAGAAATGAAAACATATGCCCAATACAGAGATTCATACATGAATGCTCATAACAACATTATTCATGATAGCCAAAAAGTAGAAACCACTTAAATGCCCATCAACTGACGGATAAATAAAATGTGGTATTGTCATATGACAGAATATTATTCAGCGATAAAACAGAATGAAGTACTGATATCTGCTACAACCTTGGTGAGCCCTGATAACGTTAAGTGAGAAAAATAAGACACAAAAGATCAAATAATGTATGATTCCATTTATATGAAATGTCCAGAATAGGAAAATCTACATAGGCATAAAGTATATTAGTGGCTGCCCTGGCTTAGGCGTTTGGTCAGGACGGGGAGGGGCTGCTAGAGTAGAGTCTCAAAAAAAAAAAAAAAAAAGAGTGGAATTTCTTTTTGGGAATATAAACATGTTCAAAAATTATGATGATGGTAAATATATATACCTTGTAAATACACTAAAGAACTAGCTTTATACTTTAAACGGCTGAATTACAGTGTATGAATTAGATCTCACCACAAAACAGAGATTACTAGGCTTAAAAAAAAAAAAAAAAAGCACAAAATTTCCAATTCATTATAACCAGAACCAATTCCAAAATCCTTACCTTGAGGTTTACAAGTGCTATAGGACTTGTTCTTTACTCCAGCCCCCCAAATTTTGAAGCAGTCCTTTCCCTGACAACTAAATTCATGTTTTTTTTTTTTTTAATGTCCCCAAATTTGCAAATTTGTTTTCACTTGACAGCCTCTGCACTAGCTGTTGCCATAGCCTGTCCGTACATGACTGGCTCCTCATGTTCACGTTTTAACCATCACCTTAACAATGAAGACTTCTCTGACCACCCAATTTAAATAGTCATCCAGTCTCTCTCCGTTCCATATCCCTACTTCTCTGTATAACACTTACTATAGATTTATTTACTGTTTATCTCCCATGTCCTCCAAAATTAAAGTTCCATCAGAGATCTATCTGTCTTGTTTACTGCAGAACCCATTTTATCTACAAGTCTAATAAGCATTCAAATGTCAATAAGTTAGTATTTCAGAATATTGCCTTGCAGATTCTGTATTATTTTATATAGCAAGGAGCTTCAATTCATTAAATGACCCTTAAAAACATGTTTTAAAAACAATGCTTCTGGGACACCTGGGAGGCTCAGTTGGTTAAGCCGCTGCCTTCTGCTCAGGTCATGATCCTAGGGTCCTAGGATAGAGTCCTGCATCGGGCTCTTTGCTCAGCAGGGAGCCTGCTTCTCTCTCTGCCTCTGCCTGCCACTCTGCCTGCTTGTGTGTGCTCTCTCTCTCTCTCTCTCTGAGAAATAAATAAATAAATAAATAAATAAATAAATAAAATCTTTTTAAAAAATTCTTAAAATCTTAAAAAAAAAATTAGGATTCTATGCCTAAATATATATGTAGCCAGAAATAAAAGAACTACCAATACATCAATATTCTCTACATTCAATCCTGGTGTACAATCACCATATTCATACATCTGCCCTCTATCCATCTGTCCATCAATTCAAATACTGTGCTAGGCATTATACAAGAAAAAATATAGAACATGGGTTTGGAGTCAGATCCAAGTTTATCCTCAGATTCCAATCCTTCCTGTAACCTCTCTGAATCTTCTTCATTCACAGCTTGAAGAAATAACTAAAGTAAAATTCCATAATTTATTTGTGTGTGTTATAAATAAGCTCAAAGCAATCTGTAGTATAAAAATATGCAAAGATGCAATAATGTCATTTTGAGATTCAAACTTTGTGTTTTCAAGATGTCCTAAGTCAAAAACCATCTCTGCAGATGCTCTTTCAAGTTAGTACCTGCTGGTGTTTAAGCTGTACTCAAAGCTGTTTCACAAGAAATCCCTGGCTTTGCCTGAAGCCTATATCCAAATAAATGTAAAATAAAATGATTTTTTTATTTAGCCAAGTTAAAAGATGATCTGGTTGGATTTTTCAACTTTTGTAAGAGAACTTCAGCCTTGTCACTTGCCCGTCTCATCTCAAAGTACACGGATCTGTCCTTTACAATAATGTAGAGTCCTATTTATTCATTCTGTAACTATTTATTGAACCAACAGTACATGCCAGACATTATTCTAGGCACCAGAGAGAAAGCTGTAAACAGGAAAAAAAAAAAAAAAAAAAAAAAAACCCCAAAACAAAAAACCTCCTGCCTCAACGAAGTTTTATATCCTACTAGGGATAAAACAACAACAACAAAAAAAATCGTAATTTCTAGAACTACGTATCTTCAGAGGGTGAAAAGTACCAAGAACACAAAAAGTAAAGAGACTAGGGGCTGATGTAGGGGATTGTGCAAACAAGGAAAATTGTAAACAGAGTGGTGAGGGAAGGCCTCAGTGAGAAGGTGAAGGCAATACGGAAGTCGTTGGGAGTAACAATGTTCCGAGAAGAGGGAAGAACTAGTGTAAAGGTCCTGACCCATGGTTGAGGAATAACGAGGTCAGCAGGACTTCAACTTTCCTTCTGAGTAAGATGAGAAGTCTACTAAAGGGTTTTACAAAAAGAAGTAACTTAACCTGGGCTTCAAAAGAATCACTCTATTTACTGTTGAAAATGGGTGTGGAGAAGAAGAGTTAGGCGGTAATACAATACCAAAAAACTGCCACCAGAACTGTCATTTTTTTTTTCTTTTTTCGTCTCTCTCTCTCTCTTTTTTTTTTTAAGATTTTATTTATTTATTTGACAGAGAGATCACAAGTAGGCAGAGAGGCAGGTCGGGGGACTGGGGAGAAGCTGAGCAGGGAGCCTGATGCAGGGCTTGATCCCAGGACCCTGAGACCATGACCAAAGCTGAAGGCAGAGGCTTAAACCCACTGAGCCACCCAGGAGCCCCCAGAACTGTCATTTAGGAAAAACCATCTAAGGGACCTGGCTCAGTGGTTAAGCATCTGCCTTCCGCTCAGGTCATGATCAAACGGTCCTGGGATCAAGTCCTACTTTGGGCTCCCTGCTCAGCAGGAAGCCTGCTTCTCCCTCTCCCACTCTTCCTGCTTGTGTTTCCTCTCTCGAAGTCTTTCTCTCTGTCAAATAAAGAAATAAAATCTTTAATAAAAAGAAAAGAAAAGAAAAACTATCTAAGAGACATGCTATCAGTTCTTCCAGGTTGTATCCTTAAGATAAGTTAGATTACTAAAGGCTACACACACATATTTCTATCTATATACTTATTTACATTCTTAGACCAGAATTTTTATCATCATTACCTTTAATAGGTTAATTTATTGAAAATCACAAGAAGAGGGGCAACCTGGGTGGCTCAGTCATTAAGCCTCTGCCTTTGGCTCAGGTCATGATTCCAGGGTCCTGGGATCAAGCCCCACATCGGGCTCCCTGCTCAGCGGGAAGCCTGCCTCTTCCTCTCCCGCTCCCCGTACTTGTATTCCCTCTCTCACTCAAATAAATAATTTTTTTTTAAAATCAAAAGAATGAGCCTTATGAAAATGTATTCTGTATTTGTTATGATCTATTTTCTCTCCCATTCTTTACATTATTTCTGAAAAGAATAATGTAATCAATTTAGGTAGACTTCCTTCTTGGTTCTTTTTGTACCTTGGCCCCCAAAGAAATTTCTAGGTAAGTTTTACAAATTAAGCATAGCACATAAGTTGTCCTTCAGAGATAGTATATTTATATCCTCCATTCTCAATTCCAAATTCTTGTTTTATCTTTTATTAGTCTTTATTTAGTCACAAGATATTTGTAAGCACGTGTAATTTATGAATCCATGAAAGAACAACAAAAATTTTGCCTCATCACAGTAAAATACTTTAGTTCTTTTCTGAATTGGTAAAAAGTATAAATCAACTAATAATTCTATACCCTTAGAGAGGGGTTAGTTTCCTAGCTAAAATCCAGGATGGAAATGTATCTACTCAAGACAGAAATGCCTATTGGTTATAGTGTAGGAGGCAAACAAAACTTCTACTTCATTTTTTGTCATTTACAATAATAATTTAAAGAGATCTTCCACAGCACTTCACTATGTGCAACCACCCCCAACACTGTCTAGCTATGATATGTTTTCTTCAGGGCGCCTGGGTGGCTTAGATGGTTAAGCCTCTGCATTTGGCTCAGGTCATGATCCCAGGGTTCTGGGATCGAGTACAGCATCCTGCTTTGTGGAGAGCCTGCTTCTCCCTCTCCCTGCCGCTCCCCCTGCTTGTGCTTTCTCTCTCTCTGTCAAACAAGTAAAAATCTTAAAAAGAATTTAATAAAAAGATATGCTTCCTTTCTCCCCATTCATTCACATTACAAAATTAGCAAATTACGTCCCCATTTCAGTGTCAAATCTATGACTAAATTCTCTACCAACAAAGAATACACTGCAGAAGAAACTACTCAGTTAAAACCAAATCAACAGCACTTAGGTTTTATAATACTGGTTAGATATGAAACGTCAAAATAAAAGATACTGAAAGATTAATGGCCTCTCTGAAAGGAAGGTAATCACTATTCAGATTCAGATTTAAATTCCTGTTTTGATCCATGACGTTCTATCTGTTCTTTCTGTCTCCTCCATCTTCCAAAATCTCTTACACCCAACTACCTTCCTTCTTTTTATATGCTTTTCCTGCTAAGTTTTTAAAAGGCTTTCTACATCCTATTTTCATTTACACATGTCATACATTAACACCTTCCAACAGGACTGTCTCCACCCCACAAGGTGACCTGGTTCCCTCGACTCCTTGATCTCAAATTACCCTTTTCCTGAGTCCTGTGTAGATACTTGTATCAGCCCCTACCAATTGTTAAGACCATCAACCATTTATTTGGAACCAGAAACAGAAGTTCTTGCTCAATACCTCTAAGCTAATTGATGATCCTTTGCCCAGGGCTAAAAATAGCCACAGCTGCTTATTTACTGCCCAAATTATTTTTAGGTTTGCATGCACACATACACCCCATATTAAAGACAGAGGGTTAACCCCAATGAACAAAACCAGGTATTAAGTATCTGAAGAGCAATTAAACACTGTACATACTCACAATGTATTTCTACGTACCATAATACTGGTTTTAAGCTGGTAATAAAGTTGGTATAAATAACTCAACTCGGTTTTCCTTTCTTGTATTTTTTTTCCTTCTCAGACTACATTAAAGGTTTCTGAAATTACAACCCAGTGGCAAAAGAACTTTCCTTACATAAAATAATAGACACACAGCAAAGAGAATTTTGTGAAATCCTCTTCTCTCCCCGCCCCCTGACATATTATAAAAGGAGCGATATGTTCCTAGGAACGAAAGTATCTTATTTCCTTACTTGTTAGTCTCACGTGCAGGGTCAAGAAAGCTGTGTGCTCTCGCTACTATTATGATGTTATTTTTAGTCTGGGCACTGATAGCACTAGAACAGTCCAGAGACAGCATCAATCTGCTCTGCAAAGTAGAGATCCCAAATTTTGCACCTTTGTATTTTTGTTAACATAATGAAGTTTTTTCCTCCTTTATAAATTAGGATGTCAAATTTCACACTGAGGTGGTTTTTTGTCTTGTTTTAAGGATTTTATTTTAGGGATGCCTGGGTGGCTCAGCTGGTTAAGCGGCTGCCTTTGGCTCAGGTCGTGATCCCAGCATCTTGGGATCCAGTCCCACATCGGGCTCCTTGCTCAGCAGGAGCTTCTCCCTCTGCCTCTACCTGCCATTGGGTCTACCTGTGCTTACTCGAGTGCGCGCACGCTCTCTCTCTCTGACAAATAAATAAATAATCTTAAAAAAAAATTTTATTTTAAAGTAATCTCTCAACATGGGGCTCGAACTTATAACCTGGAGATCAATAGTCACACTCCACCAACTGAGCCAACCAGGTGCCCCACACTGAATTTTATTTTAACAAGACCTTGATTTCCTTGTAGATATGCAGTTTCTTTAGTTCAAAATGTCATTTAGCTATGTTTATCTTCATTTAAAAAAAACAAAAACAAAAACCTGAAACCCACTCTTGCAGAGCTTATATTCCAGTGGGTAAAGGAACAAGCAAATAAGTAAATACATAATCCCAAACTGTGATCAAGGCTAACAAGGGAAACAGTATGGAGTGATGAAGAATGGGATAAGGGGAAGGGAAGACAATCTAGATAGGGTGTTCAGGGAGGTCCCTGATACTTATGGCAAGAAATATGAAGAGAAATCAACCAAACAAGGTCATTTAACCAACAAATATTTACTAAGCGTCTGTACTTGCCAGGTTCTTTCTAGATGGTCATTATAATAACCATGTATCAGACAGACAGGATCCCCAACCTAAGATGGGGAGGAATAATGGGCATTTAAAAAAAATATATATGGTTAACTTTATTTTTTTTAAGTGTATTTATTTAAAAGAGATAGAGAGAAAGACCATGTGTGTGAGCAGGGGGAGGGGCACTGGGAGAGAAACAGACCCCCTTGAGCAGGGAGCCTTATGTGGAGCTCAATCCCACAACCTTGAGATCACGACCTGAACAGAAATCAAGAGTTGGACGCTCAACCGAGTCACCCAGGCACTCCCAAAATATGGTAACTTTAGATACTAAAAAATACTATGATAAAGATCAACCAGGATAAATGTGACAGTGCCTGAAGGACTGGGCTGCTTTAACCTGAAATCGTGCAAAGCCTCCCTCAGATGATAATGCGGAATTAAGATCTGAATGAGAAGGCAGCAGGACAAAGATCTGAAGAAAAGCATCCCAAGCAGAGTAACAGCTGAAGTACAAAGGCCCTGAGATGGGAACATGCTTGGCATGCTCAAGGGAGAGAAAATGGCCACAATCATTGGAGCAAAACTGGCGAGAGAGGAGGTCAGAAGCCACAACCTGACATTTTCAAATTTTATTTCTGGTGAAATAGGAAGTTTCTGGAATGAAGTGGTACTTCAAAATGTTCAAGCTAGCCACTGCTGGGCGTGAGGGTAGGTAGGGGTGTTTGAGGGAGGTCTACGGAGCATGTACAGAGGTCCCACATTGGAAAAGAGCAGACCATGTTCATGGAATTAAAAGAAGATCAGCTGCACAAAAGCCCACAAGATGAGATTGAGGCCACTCTGTTAACTCAGGTAAGGAATCCGGATTTGGAATTTGGACTTTAATTTAAAATGCAAAGAAATTCAAATGGTTATAAATGGGGAAGGAATGACAACCATGATCTATACTTGATTTATATTTGAAAAAAGATTCCTCTGGCTATTATGTGGGAAAAGGCAAAAAGGAAGAAGGCAAAAGGGGAAATAAGGACCTGTTAGGATATTAAGAGCCTACCTACTGCAGGGCTCAAAGAAACGGTACTGGTGGCTTTGACTGGGGGCGGGGGGAGGTGGGCAACAAAGGAGACAGCAAATTATATATGGACTAGACAGGTAAGATTCAATCTACAGGGATTACCTAAGAGGACGCTGGGATCAAGGGAATGGGAAGAATCAAAGATAACTTCCCAAGAATTTCACACCTTACGTAGGTAAATGGTTAATTCCTCCACAATGTGACATTACTGATTTCTGGTTGACTGTGCTGATGTTAAAGTTGCTGCTGGTTGGGGTGCCTAGGTAGCACAGGTGGTTAAGCGGCTACCTTTGGTTCAGGTCATGATCCCAGAGTCCTGAGATCCAGCCCCACGTCAGGTTCCTTGCTCAGTGGGGAGTCTGATTCACCCCTGCTTATGCTCTCTTGCTCATGCTCTCTCAAATAAATAAAATCTCTTTAAAAAAAAAATTGCTCTGGTACAAGATACAGATGCCAACAGTAACAAACATTTCTGACCCCCTCCCTTAAAAACAAAACAAAACACACAAAAAAGCAAACTTGAAGTAACTCACTATGGCTTTTTACCTGGCAGGACCCACAACACTATGGAAAATGTAGACAGATACTGTGATGGAAACTTCTAGAGATGTGGGATTTAAAAAGCCATAGCTGCTTCTCTATCAGCCCAACGAGTTAATTTTCGGCCTACACACATGTTCACTGGCCAGGGTCTCCACCCTTCTGCAACAAATAGCCTACAAGACCCTTGGAAAAAAGACAAGAAATGAAGATCATTCAAGTAAAGAAAAGTAACACAGATCTTTAGCAGACACTTTTCAATATCCAATCGCAGAATGGAATTTTTCATGCTGAAACAAAAATCTGAATATATTCATTCAAACTAGAGACAGATTTAAAAAAAAAAAAATCACTGCTTTAGTAACAATTGGAAGCAAAACATCTAATGTTGAGTAAGGATAGCATTTTGATTATGAGTAACGGGTTTTTCTTTTTCTTTCTTTTTTTTTTTTTTTTTTTGAGTAACAGGTTTTTCAATGCTAAAAGCCTTTTTCAATTATTGTGGCATGTTTTATATGTCTTAACTTGGGAGCTGCATGGTTTCCTTCTCCCTGGATTTTAAGCAGGCGAACTTTGAAAAGCAAAGAAAGAAAATCAGCTGGCACAATGCTAACCTCATATAAACTATCAATCACTAATTTTCACATCTCATTCCTAATCTTTATAGAAAATGGGTATCTCAAATTAAAAGCAGTTTTATATATGAAAACCTAGACTAAATTAAATTTTCCTTCTAAAGTGTTTTTACCCAAAAGAGGTTATATTAATGTTTAAAAATCAAACAATTCTAAATTGGAAGTTTTACCATTTCTGTGCTATATTTGAGATTTATAGGTACAGCAGAAATCTTTTCTAGATTAATCTTGAAGGCCATACTGGAGGACTTACTGTTGCAAAAGAACATCTTCTAGGAAGGCTCCCTTTTTCAAAAACAAGTGTTAGTTATTACTGTTTACTTCCAGAAGCTACAGAAACTAAAATGAGAGGGAGAAAAAAATACTTAAAGCCACAGGACAAGAAATAAAAGGGAAAGTCTGAGGGGCACCTGGGTGGCTCAGTGGGTTAAGTGTACGTGACTCTTGATTTTGGTTCAGGTCACCATCTCAGCGTTGTGAGATCAAGCTCCTGGTCCTGCTCACGCACTGGGCAAGGAGCCTGCTTAAGATTTTCTCTCTCCCCCTCCCTCTGTCCCTCTATTCCTCTCTAAAAAGGGAGGAGGGGGAGTTTGTGGAAGAACAGGACAAATTTAGTAGGGCAAATGTTTTACATGCTAATATAAAGAAAATGTATCTTAAAAAAAGTTTTTTTGCGCTTTTATTTCTGTTGAATACACACATATAAATGTACATGTATACTGAGTCACGGAGTCACTATGTAAAATATTGTCTCTTACCATCAAGAGGCTTGAACATTATTGGTTTAAAGTGTGCACAGGGGGAATGCAGTTGAGAGAAAAGCCAATCAGTATGGCAGAGCCTAAGAGGGACTTGGAACACAGACTAACTTGTAGGGCCAACCCTGGATTAAGGAATGGAGCTAAAAAAGGGCAGGGGGGGAGTGCTGGTTGAAATTCAGAATAAATAATTGACATCCATTCCCTTGAGATCAGCTTTAATTATAATGAAGCAGAATATGAGGTACAGTTCATTTGCTGAGTTATTTCCCAGTTAAAGTAAGGAAAAATCAAAGATCATCAAGTGGACTTTGTTTCAAAGGGAATCATTAAATGTAGGAAATACTTTAAAATGTCTACATTTTATTTAAATTTGCATTAAATTTTGAAGATGTTATAAAGATTATACCTCAATGACATTCTGGTTAAACATATCCTACTCATCTAATTCTTAGCTCCCTTTGGCACCGGAGTGGCTCAGTCAGTCAAGCACCCAACTCCTGGTTTCAGCTCATGTCATAATTCCAGGGTTGTGAGATTACAGCCCATGTTGGGCTCTGCCCTGGGCACGGAGCCGGCTTAAGATTCTCTCTCTCAGAGTTCCTGGGTGGTTCTGTGGGTTAAGTGTCCGGTCATGATCATAGGATCCTGCAGATCAAGCCCTGTGTTGGGCTCCCTGCTCAGTGGGCAGGTCTGCTTCTCCCTCTCCCTCTGACCCTCCTCCCAGCCCCTGCTTGCACTCTCCCTCTCTCAAGTAAATAAATAAAATCTTTACATATATACATTATATATATGTAATATATGTAATATATATAATCTTAACAAAGAAAAAAAGATTCTTCCTCCCTTGCCCACATGCACTCTCTAAAATAACAATATATTAATAATATAAATTATTATTATTATTAGCAGCTCCCTTTCAATGAGAATACCTAACTTTTTGAAACTGTCTTTGGATTCTGGGACATTGTTCTCTCCACTTTTTTTTCTTTTTAAGATTTTATTTATTTATTTGACAGAGAAAAAGAGAGCACAGCAGGCAGAGGGAGAGGGAGGAGCCGGCTCACAGAGCAGGGAGCATAATGTGGGCCCCCAGGACCCTGGGATCGTGATCTGAGCTGAAGGCAGACATCTAACTACTGAGCCACCCAGGTGTCCCCATTATTCTCTCCTAATTCTCTAACTCTCCTCTGCAATCTCGTTTGCTAACTTCCACCTCTGTTCATAACCTAAAATAAAAGGTTATTATTCTTAGGGTTCTAGCCTCTTAATGGGAGATAGCCAAATAGTAATAGTTATGATTTATTATTAAACATTAATCACATATCAAACACTGCTCTTAGTGCTTTACATGCACACTCATTCTCATAACCATTCTATGGCAAGTCCTTTTACAGTGAAACCCAAGATAACAATGAATTCAAATTTAGCACAATTACTGACTAGTAATAAAGAAATGACAGGACTGGAAAGAGCAGCAAAATCAATCATCAAACTGTACTATTTATAGGATGCAGTATAATAATTAACAGTGTTACTCTCAACTCTACAGTCTGAGCATTTAATGCATCCCTGCTCTACCATCTACATGTTGAAGATCTTAGATATTTCAAAATGTATCCAGTTCGGAAAATACACACTTACACAAAGATTTATAGCAAAGATTTACGGTGAATAACCGAGGTATGAGAGTTTTTGTTTTTTTTTAAGATTTTATTTATTTATTTGACAGACGAGATCACAAGTAGGCGGAGAGGGAGGCAGAGGCAGAGGGAAAAGCAGGCTCCCTGCCGACCAGAGAGCCCGATGTGGGGCTTGATCCCAAGACCCCAGGATCATGACCTAAGCAGAAGGCAGAAGCTTAACCCACTGAGCCACCCTGGAGCTCTGGGGTGTGATGTATCTTAACAATGGAATATTACCCAGCAATAAAAAGTAATGAACTTACTGATACAGAAATCAGTGAGAATTTTCAAAAACAATTACACTGAAAGAAGCCAGACCCCCTCCCCTGAAAAAAAGACAAAAGAAGACACTACATGAAAAAAAGACAAAAGAAGACACTAGAAAATGGAAACTAGTCTCCAGTGACAGAAAGCAGAATGGATGCTTGGGACCCAGGAATAGGAAAGAAGGAGAGATTACAGAGACCTCAAGGATGGATATGCTCATTATCTTGACTGTTGTGATGGTTTCATAGTCAAACTCATCAAACTGTATACCTGAAATATGTACAGTTATTATGTAAGTTATACCTCAACAAGGCTGTTAAAAAACAGGAATAACATATCTGAGTATTTAATAGGTTAATATACATATATGTAAAACACTTAATATTTACTATCAAATACTGCTATTCTAATTTTAAAGTTTATGATTCATACTTGAATACAAATTGAAAGATTTTCATTTTACTTCTATGGGACAAATCCTATACAAACTAATAAAAAAAATCCATAAAAAATTATAAACATATTAAAGGAAACAAGTATTTTAGCTTAAGACTCTCAAAGAAACAACTTTTTGATACTGAGTGTGAGCAAATATGGTGCTAAAGGCTCTATACAGATTATTTCATGTAATCCTTAGAACAACAATCTTTTGAGATAAGTGGTATTATCTTTATTTTACATATGAAGATACAACAGCCTTACAGTGTTATATAACTTGATCAAGTTCTTAGAATAAGCAGAAAAGGTAAAACACTCATATCTCATGAACTAATATTTATTTATTTATTTTTGAAGTAATTTCTCCACCCAACATGGGGCTCGAACTCACAACCCCAAGACCAAGAGTCACATGTTCCACCAACCGAGCCATCAGGTACTCCTGATGCCATCAGAAGCTCCATGTCCATAATTTTTTCTCTTCACTGAAAGAAGGTGACCTGACTGCTGGCTTTACAAAGGAGTCTCACAGAATCTAAACAGGTGACAAGCAAAGAGTTCACTGCCAAACCTTCAGGAACTTGGCAATCGATTATATAAAGTTGGTAAATCAGCATCACTTACCATATCTGTAGCTTGATCTTCTTCCCTTGCAATTCAACTGTTTTGATCTTAAAGTCTATTCCTACAACACAGAAAAAAAAAGGTAAATGGTATCTATGGCTTTGAACTTAGCTCTCCTAAAATTAAATGGAGTGAACATAAAAACACACTTTTTAAAATCTGGGTATCTGTGTTTGTTTGGCTCTTGTTAGTCACTAAGTAAGAACATTCTGAGCAAATTATCCAATTTCAAACTTGAGTAATAGAAGATCCAACATGGCAGAAGAAACAGCCATATAGGAAGAGTTTTTACAATTAGGAAATTAAAAGGTAAACTTTAAAATATCTAAAAATTTTTTTTTAAGATTTATTTATTTATTTATTTATTTGAGAGAGAGACAGTGAGAGAGAGCATGAGAGGCGAGAAGGTCAAAGAGAGAAGCAGACTCCCCATGGAGTTGGGAGCCTGATGCGGGACTCGATCCCGGGACTCCGGGACCATGACCTGAGCCGAAGGCAGTTGCTTAACCAACTGAGCCACCCAGGCGCCCAATATCTAAATTTTTTTAAAGTAGGCTCCACACGCAATGAGCTTGAACTCATGACCCCATGATCAAGAGTTGCATGCTCCACCAACGGAGCCAGCCAGTCGCCCTGATCAAGAGTCGCATGCTCCACCAATGGAGCCAGCCAGTCGCCCCTAGCATAGCTAATATTTTAATGCAAAAAAATAAAAATATGTTTCCTAGTAGGAAAAATATATAGCCTTTACTAGCTTGCAAAGTAAAAGACTACTTCCAGGGATAAAGAGGGTTATTTCTTTTCTTTTCTTTTTTAAGATTTTATTTATTTGAGAGCGAGAACAAGTGAGAAAGAGAGAGAGGCCGCGCTCCCACGCTCTCGAAAGGGGAAAGAGGAGAGGGAGCACGATGAAGAACCTGATTTCTGGACCCTGGAATCATAACCCAAACCAAAGGCAGACACTTAACTGAGCCCACCCAGGCACCCAAGAGAGTCATTTCGTGATGATAAAAGGATGAATTCATTCAGAAGGCATAAAAAGACTAAATGTTTATTCATCTAAGAACACAGAGCTTCCAAAGACATGAAGAGATGTATTGTGGATTGCCCAGCTCTGTCTGCTCCCTAACCAACCACAATCTTCAGCTTGGGTTGAGTTCCCCATACCCAAATTAAAAGGAGAGAACGGTCTTGTGCCTGGCATTTATAAACCTCAGACTTTATCTACAGCCCATAGTTTTGTTTCTCTAGGAATTACTGAGAAAACTGTCCTACAGTGACCTACTTGTCAAGACCAATTCTGAACAAAACTAACCATTCCAATTAAGCGTACAATTTGTTAATTAATCTTTTTTTTTAAAGATTTTATTTATTTATCTGACAGAGAGAAATCACAAGTAGATGGAGAGGCAGGCAGAGAGAGAGAGAGGGAAGCAGGCTCCCTGCTGAGCAGAGAGCCCGATGCGGGACTTGATCCCAGGACCCTGAGATCATGACCTGAGCCGAAGGCAGCGGCTTAACCCACTGAGCCACCCAGGCGCCCCTTGTTAATTAATCTTAATGACAAACCTGACAACCAATACTATTCCAGAAAACTTCCCTGACGAGAGGTGAAATTAGGACACGCTCTGAAAGCTCCCACCTTTTGAGACAGAAACTGGGTACAACTGGAAAATTTACATTTTAGGCTTTTTGAAGCCACCTACCTCCATCCTAGACTCCTTGAGTTTCTCCCTCAATCAATGTTGTCTATCCTCAAACTAATTAGCAGTGATTAAAGCAGTTCTTTATTCTTTTCTGCACAAAAACTTCCACTGTCTACCTCAGCCATTTATTCTTCAATCTTCATTACTGGTTTTTCCTTATCTCTCTGAACTTTCCTAAAAACTGGAGTGAACTCTTCTCTCTACTCATTCCCTTGGTGATTTTCCTTAATTCCATGGTTTCAAATTCCCCATATACACTGATAACTCTCAAATTTTATAACAAAGACCAGACCTCTCTCTTGAACCCCAAACTTAAGATAACCATTGTCTATCTGCACATCCATGTTTCATATAGATTAAAACAAAAGTTCTTAAAATGGTTCATAAGGCCCTACACATTCTGTCCACCTCCCTATTTTCCACCCTGTCCACATAATTCTCACATAATATCTTTCTTTGATCTAGCTAAGAGTATCAACCTCTTTATTGTTCCACACACATGCGCAAGATTCCCACCTCAAGGCCTTTGCATACAACTGTTCTCCCAACTTGGAATACCTCTTATGGCTCCCTCCCCTCACTATTCTTTTCTAAGTGGCAACATTTCCCCATGTCCCACATCCCATGTCCACTGTCTGTTAATAATCCCTACCCTCCCTCTTTACTTTTCATCTTTAACATCCTTCAAATATACTGTATATATCTACTGATCCCTGTTATTTATTGTCTGTCTCCCTATGCCAAAATATAAGATCCACAAGGGTAGGATCATTTATGTTTAATTCATTTAAATTCCCAGCACCTAGAGCTATGCCTAACAAAAAAAATAGACTTTCAAAAAGTATTTGAATGAACAGATAATTGATGTTTTCTAGAGAAAGTGAAATGGTACCTGAGAAAAGATACAGAAATATTTCACCCTTAGGGTGAAACTCACTACTTGGCAAGTTCCACACTTGTCCACTTCGTATCCAATCATATTTTTAGAACCTTAGGCCAAAATATGAACAACAAAAGTTCTGATGAGATACCAAAACTGAAACAAACCAAAAAAGAGAACCTGCAGGAAACAGGAGCAATGCAGAGAAAGAGAAAAGACAGCTCCTTTTATCTTCTCAGAACAAGACGAGGGAAAAAAGAGAGAAAGGGAGTAAGGAAAATTAACCTTAATCAGAAAACTCTTGGAAACTAAAAACAAAAGGGGGGGGGAGGAAGATCAATATATTCAACAGAAAGACTGTAAGAGAAAACTGAGATCTCCCAGGAAATATAGCAAAATGACAAAGAATGGAATTTATGTGATATATGACACATTAGAAGTTCAAACGGGGGGGGGGGGGGAGGCGCCTGAGTTGCTCAGTGAGTTAAGGCCTCTGCCTTCGGCTCAGGTCATGATCCCGGGGTCCTGGGATTGAGCCCCACATTGGGCACTCCGCTCCACAGGGAGCCTGTTTCCTCCTCTCTCTCTGCCTGCCTCTGCCTGCTTGTGATCTCTGTCAAATAAATAAGATCTACTAAAAAAAAAATTTCAAACTGGGAAGTCTGACATCAAACTAACAAGCTCAAGAAAGGGCAGAGAATGATATCACGAAAATAATAATTTAAAAACTGTAAAAGAAATCCTCACATCAAGAGAAATAATAAAACTAAAAGGCAACCTACAGAAAAGGAGAAGATAATCTGCAAATGACTTATCTGATAAAGGGTTAGTATCCTAAATAAAACAAATAAAAATAAAATAAAGAACTTTTAAAGCTCAACACCCCAAAAAACTAATAATCCAATTTAAAAATGGGCGGAAGACACCAGGAGTGTCCAGTGTTACCCAAGTGAATGATTCTCATTTCCCATAACAAAAGAGAACTTTTGAAGTTAAGTTTTTGGGGTTTAAGTTAAAAGCTATGACTAAAGGAATATGGTGTTGAAGAACAGAGAAAAAAGCCAAAAAGTGTTTGGAAAAGGAAACACGCAAGTAGACACAGGGCAAAGACTTGTTGTTGCTGCTGTCCTCACAGGCCTTGAAATACTATATGACTTCGAAAATTCTGGTCTATTTCATTAACAGAAATAAATATTGGATGAACAGATGCCTGGGTGGCGCAGTCGGTTAAGCACTGCCTTGGGCTCAGTGGGATCCACTCCCGAGATGGGCTCCCAGCTCTGCGGGGAGTCTGCTTCTCCCTCTGACCTTCTCCCCTCTCAGGCTCTCTCTCACTCAAATAAATAAATAAAATCTTTACCAAAAAAAGGGGGTTAACAAAGGAAGAGGTGGGTTTACAAGTATGTTTTCTCCACTATTTAAACACTTCAATTTGACCATCATATTTTAGCATGGCTCTAAGCCACCCCTGCAGTCTCATTCCCTCCAGTCTTCCTCTTACAGTCACCTTCAAACACAACTTTTGCAGTGGTCTGCTTTTTCCAAGTAAATACCTTTGTCACTCCAGCATGTATTTTCTACAATCCCCAAAACACACACATCTAACTAAGTATGGGAAAAGTTACGATAGAGTGGAAAAGCTTTTGATAAAATTTTGGAATAAGAGCAAAATCAATAGCTCAACTGCCCAAGAGAAGCTAGGAAAATCTATCACCTTTTAAGATTCTGCCAGGAGAAATAACCAGATTCTCCTGCAACACTATCACTTCCTGAATTACCACAGACTAGAGCAATCAGAGCATTTGATCCAACCAGCGGTTCTCTTTTAGGTTTTGCTTATGTAAAAACACTCTAAAGGAAATCTCTGTTTTTTACAGATTCCTGGGACCCAGCTCACAAGTATTTCAATTTACTGTAATCTAACTTTTACCAATTTTCAGCTGCTCAGGAAAATAAGAAACAACATCAGCCAAAATACCTGCCTTAATGATGTTGCAGAAGCACCATCCAGTGGCAAGAGGAGTAACTGCAACTTCTAGGCACTACAGAGAGCAGGTCAGCTCTGATGACACACCAACGCTTAGTATTTAATGCAATCAGAAATAAACTCCAGACAGCCAAAGTTTAACAACTCATAAGTAAATAATATCTGTGATTTTTTAGAAGATTTTTTTATTTATTTGACAGAGAGACACAGCGAGAGAGGGAACACAAGCAGCGGGAGTGGGAGAGGGAGAAGCAGGCCTCCTGCTGAGCAGGGAGCCTAACCCAGGACTCTGGGATCATGACCTGAGCTGAGCAGAAGGCAGATGCTTAATGACTGAGCCACCCAGGTGCCCCAATATCTGTGATTTTTAGTAAGTGAAAATAATGTGTTTTCACCACATGAGGAAAGGAAATAAGAATCCTATACCTACAATCCTTTGAATGCAGTTTTGTCTGGAATTTAAGAAACATGATTCTAATCCTAGCTCTAGCTCTGTCGTAAGAGCATAAATTTTGAAAAGATCACTTTTCAGTACAGACATTAGTTTCTCCATCTTGATGCAGAAGTGAAAATGGAGAATACAAAAGTTTACTGTAAAGATTCTTTCACATAACAGTAGTAGTTTACTAAACACTTCGAGAATGTACTATGTGCTTGGCACTGTTTTAAGTCCTTTGAGTGAATTAATGTACTAAATCCTCAGAACAATCCTAACCCATACTTTTATTTCCATTCTACAAATGAAAAATAAAATAAAAGCCAATAGCAGGAGAAAAAAAAAAAGGCAGTAACGCCAATATTTACTGGATAACTACTAAGTGTTCTAAGCACTTCACATATACTATCTCATTTAATATTCAAAAATATCCTCTGCAAAAGAACTAATATGCCTATCTACAGAAAAGGAAAAATTTTTTTTAATTTAAATTTTAGTTAACATACAGTGTAATATTGGTTTCAGGAGTAAAATTCAGTGATTCATCACTTACATACATACAACACCCAGTGATCATCACAATTGCTCTCTTTAATACCCATCACGGATCTGGCCGATCCTCTACCTCCCTCCCTCCATCAACCTTCAGTTTGTTCTCTATCATTAAGAGTCTCTTATGGTTTGTTTCTCTCTTTTGCTTTTCCCTTCCCATATGTTCATCTGTTTTCTTTCTTAAATTTCACATAAGTGAGATCATACTGTTTGTCCTTCTCTTACTTCACTTAGAATACACTCTAGCTCTATCCACGTCATTGCAAATGGCAAGATTTCATTCTTCTTGATGAGTAACATCCCACTGTGTGTGTGTACTTATACACACACGCACACTACATCTTCTTTACCCATTCATCAGCTGATGGACATTTCGCTCTCTCCTCAGTTTGGCTTTGTTAATAATGCTGCCATAAACATTGGGATGCAGGTACCCCTTCAAATCTGTATTTTTGTGTCCTTTGGGTAAATCCCTAGTAATGCAAATTGCTGGATCGTAGTGTAGTTCTCTTTTTAATGTTTTGAGAAACCTCCATACTGTCCTCCAGAGTGGCTGTGCCAGTATGCATTCCCACCAACAGTGCAAGATGGTTCCCCTTTCCAGAGAGGAAACTTTAATCTACCCAAGGTCAGAGAACTAACAGGTGACAGAACCAGAAATTAATTCCATGTGTTTTTTCAGACCATACAGGCCCTTCACCTATATTAAGTTCCAGAACTCCATTTTTAAAATTTATTTTTATTACCTTTGAAAGAGAGAACACATGGGTGTGCAGGGACTGGGGGAGGGGAGGAGAGAGAATCTTAATTAAGCAGGCTCCACATCCAGCGTGGTGTCTAATGGAGGCTCAATCTCACAATCAGATATCATGACCTAGGCCAAAATCAGGGGTTGGACGCTTAACCAATGGAGCCATCCAAGTGCCCCCCTTAACTCCATTTTTAATTTACCTATTTAATACTGAGGAAAATCCACATAAGATGTACCATTTTAAAATGAACAATTCAGTACACTCAATGTTGTGTTACCAGCACCTCTACCTAGTTCCAAAATGTTTTCATCGCCTCAAAAGGAAATTCCATACCCATGAAGCAGTTGCTTTCCATTATCCCCTCCCATGACTCCCCAGAAACATGTCTGCATTCTGTCCTACAGATATACCTATTCTGGATATTTTATATAAATAGATGCACACAACATGTGACCTTTTGTCTCTAGCTTCTTTTATTCAGCATGTTTTCAAGGTCTATCCACACTGCAGCATTTATCAGTACTTCATTCTTTTATGAATGTATATACACTTATATGTATATATACCCTAATATGTATATACACAATTTATCTGCTTATTTTTTTAAGCTTTTATTAAAAGAGAGAGGGAGAGAGAACAAGCAGGAGTTGGGGGGGAAGTCAGAGGGAGACACAGACTTCTCGCTGAACAGGGAGCCCACACAGGACTTGATCTCATGACCCAAGCCAAAGAAAGCCACGCAACCGACTTAGCCACCCAGGTGCCACATACACTTTTTTAAAAATTTATTTATTTGACAGTCAGAGATCACAAGCAGGCAAAGAACCAGGCAGAGAGAGGAGGAAGCAGTCTCCCCGCTGAGCAGAGAGCCCAATGCAGGGCTCAATCCCAGGACCCTGGGATCATGACCTGAGCCGAAAGCAGAGGCTTTAACCCACTGAGCCACCCAGGCGCCCCCCCACTTCTTTCTTGATGAAAATTTGGGATGTTTCCACCTTTTGGCTTTTGTGAATAGGACTGCTATGAACACACACATACAGGTATTTATGTGAGCATGTGTTTTTTCAATTCTTTGGGGAATGCAAAGAATAGAATTGCTAGGTTATATGGTCAAATTTTTAACATAATGTTTAACTGCTTGAGGAACCACTGTTCTCCACATCAGACACACGATTTTACATTCCCACTAGCAACACGTGAGGGTTCAATTTTCTACATCCTTGCCAATGTTTATTTTTTCTTTTTCTTTTTTAAGTCATCATAGTGTTTGGGTATTAAGAAGTACCTCATTGTGGTTTTGATTTGCATTTCCCAAAGTACTAATGATGGTGAGCATCAGTGCATCTGCTTCCTGGCCATCCGTATACCTTCTTTGAAGAAATATGTATTCAAGTCCTTTGCCCATTTTTTTTTTTTAAAGATTTCGTTTTATTTGACAGACAGAGATCACAAGTAGGCAAAGAGGCAGGCAGAGAGAGAGGGAGGAGGAAGGAGGCTCTCCGCTGAGCAGAGAGCCCGATGTGGGGCTCGATTCCAGGACCCTGAGATCATGACCTGAGCCAAAGGCAGAGGCTTTAACCCACTGAGCCACCCAGGCACCCCCTTTGCCCATTTCTTAATCAAGCTTCTTGTTGAGTTGTAGGATTCTTTTATATTTTGGGTACCAGACCCTCATCAGATATATGACTTGCAACTATTTCCTACATTCTGTAGGCTATCTTTTCACTTTAAATTCCACTGATGTTACAAAAGCTTTTAATTTTTATGATGTCCAATTAAATTATCTATTTTTTATTTTGTTGCATGCTATATAACTTCCCTGATTTTAATTTTTGAAATGCATGAGATAGAAGTTCCTGGAAATTAAAAAATTTCTGACAGGAAATTTACACTCCTGAGAGAGCAGACAATGAAATTTTTAAAAATTGCTTTAAGATTTATTTGTGGGATGCCTAGGTGGCTCAGTTAGTTAACTATCTGCCTTCAGCTCAGATCATGAGTCCAGGGTCCTGGGATCGAGCCCCATGTCAGGCTCCATACTCACTGAGGAGTCTGGGATCATGACCTGAGCCAAAGGCAGAGGCCTTAACCCACTGAGCCACCCAGGCGCCCCTAAAATAAATTTTTTTTTTCTTTAAAGATTTTGTTTATTTATTTGACAGAGATTACAAGTGGGCAGAGAGACAGGCAGAGAGAGAAGGGGAAGCAGGCTCCCCGCTGAGCAGAGAGCCTGATGTGGGGCTCAATCCCAGGACCCTGAGATCATGACCTGAGCTGAAGGCAGAGGTTTTAACCTACTGAGCTACCCAGGCACCCCTAAAATAAAATTTTTTAATGTTAGTAACCACAGGGGTGCCTGGGTGGCTCAGTGGGTTAAAGCCTCTGCCTTCAGCTCGGGTCATGATCTCAGGGTCCTGGGATCAAGCCCCACATCGGGCTCTCTGACCAGCAGGGAGCCTGCTTCCCCCTTCTCTCTGCCTACCTCCCTGCCTATTTGTGATCTCTGTCTGTCAAATAAATAAAATCTTTAAAAAAAAAAATGTTAGTAACCACAAATGCTATAAACAGGGATGGGGAGAGAGCTATTTTATACAAAAAAAAAAAAAAAAAAAAATCAGGGAATGCTTTACTGAATGAAAGACATTTGAGCAAAGACCTCAAGGAGGTCTGGAAACAAAGTGAGTATCTAAAAACAGTGGTGCAGGCAGAGGAAACACTTAAGAGCAAAGGATCTGAAGTAATAGACTTGGTGTGTTCAAGAAACATAGATGGGAGTTTGAATGTAGTGATATAAGCCTTCTAAACCATGAAGATGATAAAGTTCTCGGGTTTTTTGGCTCCCCTTTAAGTTCTTGCAACAGTATTTTGTAGTCTTCAGTGCCTAGGTCTTACACATTATTTTGTTAAATTTATTCCTATTTCATTTTTAGGATGTTATTGTAATAATATTTTAAAAGTTCCATTTTTCCAATTGTTTGTTGCTAACTGTAGAATATAATTTTTTTGTTGTTTTTCTTTTTATTATTTTTATTAACATATAATATACTATTTGCCCCAGAGGTACAGGTCTGTGAATCATCAGGCTTACACATTTCACAGCGCTCACCATAGCACATACCCTCCCCAGTGTCCATCACCCAACCAACCTCTTCCTACTCTATTTTTGTATATGGACCTGTATCCTGCAGTTTTATGACAGTCACTTCCTAATTCCAGCTGCTCTTTTCTGGGGGGAAGGAGATGGTGCTTAGAGTTTTCTATGAATGTAATCATAATCAGGTAGTCTATAAACAGCACTTTTTTTAGCACTTTTTTTTTTTTTACCAACTTTTGAACCTCTGATTTCTTTCTTTCTCTTGCCTTATTGTTACCAGTTAGGACCTCTAATAAAATGTTGTTTTGTACTCGAACCTTAAGAGAAAGCTTAGACTGAAAGCTTCACCATTAAAGTATCATGTTAACTGTACATCATTTAGTAGGTTGAGAAAATGTCCTTCTATTCCTAGTTTGCTGAGCTATCATGATGCAAATAAGGTTGCATTCTGTCCAATGCTTTTTCTATACCTATTAAGATGATTATGACTTTTCTTCTTTATCCCATTAAGTCAGCTAATTAAAATTGATTTTGAATGTGAAATCAACATTGGATTCTGGAAATAAAGTCTAGTTGGTCACGATTTATTATTCTTTTTTAAGTTCCCAGAAATGCTCTGCAGTTATTTAGATAAGGACTCTTACGTATATGTTCATGAAGTGAAGGACATGTCAATGTCCATTAGAGATATCTGTGTGGTTTTTAAAAAATATTTTATTTATTTATTTGACAGAGCAATCACAAGAAGGCAGAGAGGAAGGCAGAGGGGGGGCGGGAAGCAGGCTCCTCGCTGAGCAGACAGCCTAATGTGTGGCTAGATTCCAGGACCCTGAGATCATGACCTGAGTCGAAGGCAGAGGCTTAACCCACAGAGCCACCCAGGCACCCTGATATCTTTGGTTTTAGTATAGAGGATAAGGCTGGTCCAATAAATGACATGAAAGTGTGCCCTCTTCCTCCATTTACTAAAATAGAATTTTCCTCCTTAAACATCTGACAAAACTCAGCAGTGAAGCTATTGGGGGCCTTAAAGTTTCTTTCAGAAAAACATAAATTAAGATTCTATTTCTTTGGGGCACCTAGGTGGCTCAGTGGGTTAAAGACTCTGCCTTCGGCTCAGGTCATAGTCCCAGGGTCCTGGGATTGAGGCCCACATCAGCCTCTCTGCTTTGCAGGGAGCCTGCTTCTTCCTCTCTCTCTGCCTGCCTCTCTGCCTTCTTGTGATCTCTGTCTGCAAAATAAATAAATAAAATCTTAAAAAAAAAAAAAGATTCTATTTCTTTAATATAGGTCTATTTATTCTATCAATCACTACAGCGGAATGTTGAATATACAATTATGTAACTGTAGATTTCTACTTCTTCCACTTCTGTTGATTTCTGCTTCAAGTATTTTGAAACCCTGTCTTTAGGCATATAAATATGATAAACTGATACCTTTATCATTACAAAAAAGTTCTCTTTATTCCTGGAACTATATCCTTTGCTCTGAAATCTACTTTGTCTAATGTTAACACAGCCACTTGAGCTTTTGCTATAATTAGTAAATTAGATAGTCCTAATATATTTTTAATGGTTGCACTAGAGTTTATAATATACACTTTTAATTTAGCACAATTCACCTTCAAACAGCATTATACCATTTTTCATATTAATATAAGAACATTACAGCGGTAAACTCCCACTTTTCTTACCTCTACTTGTACTTCTGTATTTTACTTGTCAATTGTCTTTGAAATAAATTTAAATCTGAGAAAAGTCTTTTATATTTTCCCACATGTACCTTTTATCCTCTTCATTCCTCTATGTATATCTGAGTTTCCACCTAGAATGACTTTCTTCAGCCTACATAACTTCCTTTAATTTTTTAAAGATTTTATTTATTTATTCGACACAGAGACACAGTGAGAGAGAGAACACACAAGCAGGAGGAATGGGAGAGGGAGAAGCAGGCTTCCCGTTGAGCAGGGGGCCCCATGTGGGGCCTGATCCCTGGACCCAGCAATCATGATTGAGCCAAAGGCAAATGCTCAATGACTGAGCCACCCAGAAGCCCTTAAAAAAAATTTTTTTTTTAAGATTTGACAGAGAGAGATATCACAAGTAGGCAGAGAGGCAGGCAGAGGGAGGAGGGGAAGCAGGCTCCCTGCTAAGCAGAGAGCCCGATGGAGGGCTGGACCCGAGGACCCTGAGATGATGACCTGAACAAGAGAGCACAGGCTTAACTCACTGAGCCATCCAGGCAGCACCCCCGCCCTCAACATTTTTGATAGTGCAAGACTGACGGCAAGAAATTCTCTCAGCTTTTGCCTGGAAAATATCTTTATTTTGCCTTCATTTTTGAAAGGCAGTCTTGTTAGGATTAAATTCTAACTTGATAGTCTTCTTCTGCCTTTGAACTTTTTGTTTAATATTTTATTTTTAAATAATCTCTACACCCAACATGAAGCTCGAACAACCCTGAGATCAATGTCTTGCATGCCCTACTGACGGAGCCAGCCAGGCACACCCCCTTCAGAATTTTAAATGTATTACTTCATTGTCTTCTGGCTTGCACTGTCCCCCCGCAACACACACCCCTTTCGGTAGAAATGCAGATTTTTTTTTTTTTTTTGAAATGTAGGTTTACGAAAATCATTATTATGAAATGATTTTAAAGAAAAGTTGCAAAAACAGAGTCCACATACACCTTTCATTCAGCTTCTCCTAATGCTAACACTTACGTAACCATTTATCAGAAACAAGAAAGTAACACTGGTACGATGCAATTAACTATAGACTTAATCTACCAGTTTTTCACTAATGTCTTTTTCTATTTCAGGATCCAACCTAATTCCCACACTGCATTTAGTTGACAAGTCTCCTGCAATCTGTAACAGCTACTCAGTATGTTCTTGTCTAGAATGACCTTGCTAGTTTTAAAGAATACTAGTCAGGTATTTTGTAGAATCTCCCTCCATTGGGGTTTGTCTGAGGTCTTCTCATATTTAGAGTAAAGCTTCACAGTTTTTGGTAGCAACACCACAGACAAAATGTTTTCCTTTTCTTAGCTCATTATCAGGGAGTATATACTGCAAATGTCATATTGCTGTGACATTAACCTTGATAACTTGGTTATGGTGGTTAGCTATGGTTTCTCTCCACTACAAATTCACTGCTTTCCCCTTTGAAACTATAAGGTTTTTCGAGAAAATACTTTAAGACCATGCAAATATGTTTCTCATCATACCCTCACCCACTGATTTTACCTTCCATTATCAATTTGTTCCTGTGACAACTGTTACTATAAAATTTGCCTGATGGTGATGTTATGTTTCAGTCACTGCTTTACACTTAAAAACTGGAATTCCATTATTTATTATTGCCAATATGGACCCATAGATATTTTATTCTGCTTATAATACAATACTGTAATTATGTGATTCCAGCTTTGGTCATTAGAAGCTCTCTCAGGTTGGCTCCTAGGTCCTTTTGACATGTCCCACCCTCTTCCAGCACTTTGTTTTCTGGCACCAAAGATATCCTAAGATCATCTTCTACTGTCCCATCCCAGCTCTTTGTTCCAAGAGCCCTGGTTCCTCTTACTGAAGAATTAAAGAGTCCAAGATCTAAGCACAAGGTATGCTCATTGCTACAGGGATGTCACTACTTCTAAGCACTTCCAGAAGAGAGAGCAAGGAAATATATTTATGTAAAATAACCCATGCATACACATACATCTACATTTCTGTAACATCTATCTGTACGTATAACATATATAAAACCATAAGTTAATATTGATACCTCTGACACCTCACCTCCAACTCAACACCAGAAAGTTCATTCTAGTCTTTTTCCTTTCCTTACCTGTAAACTCTTCATTGAACAATTAGGTACCTGGCTATCATTATTATCTAAAATATGTTTACTTATATATGCAATCCCTGTATATACATAAAGTAGTTTATACACAAAGCAGTTTCATATCAACCCATACCCTTATGAGAAAGGGTAGATTTACTAACTAGAGTATTTGTATATAGTTCTTTTTATCTTTAGTCTTACAGCGTATCTAGTCAAAACACCATGGTTTTTTGTTTTGTTCTGAGAGCAGGGGAGAGGAGGAGGGGAAGAGGGGATGAGAGAGAATCTTAAGCAGGCTTCACACTGAGGGCAGAGCCTGAGGAGGAGCTCCATCTCACCATCCTGAGATTATGACCTGAGCCAAAATCAAGAGCTGGACACAACCAACAAAGCCATCCAGGCGCCCCACAAAATACTTTTCTAAAACAGTTACTTTGATTATCCTGTTCCTCTCCCTCAGTGTAGTTATGTTATTCAGTTGTAAAAAAGGGAGGTTCATTTGATGGATTACATTATTATTCCTGAAAAGTCAACAGGGGATACCCTCTGTTTATATAATGTGGTTTTTCTTTCCTCCAGCTTCTCCTAAGATTTCTCTTAGTAACTGGTTTTCAGCAACTGGATTAGGATGTGCCTTGGTGTGACTCTTTTTGTTTATCCTATCTAGGTTCATTATGTGGATGTGGAAGGGATTATAGCTTTCATCATATCCAGAAATTTTTCAGCTATTATTTTTCAAATACTTTGGCAACTCCAGCCCCTCCCGAATTCCAAATGCAAATGCCTTAGACTATCTGATAATGTCCCACACATCACCAAGACTCTCTTTTTTTCCCCCCAGCCTTTTCCCCCTTGTGCTTCATTTTGGACAGTTTCTATTACCCTATCGCTGATCTTTTCTTCTGCATATCTAATCTGCTATTAAGCCCACAGACTGGATTTTTCATTTCAGAAACTGTATTTTTCAGTTCTAGAAGTTCAAGTGGGTCTGGTTTTTTTTGTTTTGTTTTGCTTTTTTCCAGTGGGTCTGTTTTACATCTTACTATTTTTTTTTTCCTGTTCATGCTTTCCTTTAACTGTTTCAACATATCTCTGTCTTTTAAATCTATCATCTCTGTCATTTCTGGGTCCATTTCCATCAACTGATTTTTCTCCTCGTTAAAGATTACATTTTCTTTTTTCTTCATACACCTAATAATTTCAGATTAGGTGTTAAGCATCTTATTTATTTTGTTAATGTATAAAATTTTTATTTTTTTTATTTTTTTTAAGATTTTACTTATTTAAGAGAGCGAGCACGAGCAGGGGCAGAGGCAAGCAGAAGCAGGCTGTCGGCTGAGCAGGGACCCAGATGCGGACTCAGTCCCAGGACTATGGGATCAAGACCTGAGCCAAAGGTAGACACTTAACTGAATGAGCCACTGAGACATCCCTAATATATAAAATTTTTAAATGCTGAGTTTTGTTCAGATGGGCAACTAAATTAGTGGAGAATCAGCTTAAACCTTTGGAGAGCCGCTTTTGAGCACAACTGTTGTTGTTTTTAAGATTTTATTTATTTATTTGAGAGTGAGTGAGACAGTGAGAGAGAACCCTCAAGCAGGGCGAGGGGCAGAGGGAGAAGAAGCCTCACCACCAAGCAAGGAGTCCAACGAGGGATCAATCCTGGATCTCCAGGATCATGACCTGCGGCAAAGGAAAACCCTTAACTGACTGAGCCACCCAGGCACCCATTTCAGTACAGTTTTAAGGTGGGGCGAGAGCACCCTTTGCTCCAGAATTACTTTAACCCTACTCTTAATGAGTACCATTTCTGGGATCTCCCCCAAATAGCCCTCATAGTCGGTAAGATCTCTCTATTCAGGGTGGTCGGAACTCAAATGTCTCCCAACCCCTTTTAACTCTCGTCTACCAGCTATCTGTTAGCTGCTCTTCTTCTAACAGTTTTCTGCCCATCCCATGGAGTCCCACACATCTTAGTATACAGGCAAAGATTTAAAGAGACTCCCTTCTGGATCTTACTGTCTATATATCCCCATCTTCTTTATTTTTTATTTTTACAAGAAAAATTTTTTAAGTAGGCACCACACTCAAAGTGTGGCTTGAACTCATGACCCTGAGATCAAGAGTTGCATACTCTACGACTGAGCCTGCCAGGCGCCCCCATAACTCCGTCTTCTACGTTAAACAATCCTGCAAATTCCAGCCTCTCCAGTCTCTCTCTACTCTGATTTCTATCTCCTTGGCCCAACAAGACCGCCTTGCCCTGCTTAGATCCTGCACTGGAATCTAGTTTCAGACAGAAAGCCAGGGTGATCACTGGGTTCAATTTCTTTGTTCTCCTTTTCTTAAGGATTGCAGTTCTGCCCCAGCTATTACCAAATATTTAAAAGCAGTTGTTTCTTGTGTTTTGTCCGGCTTTCTAGCAGTTTATAGCCAGAAGGTTAGTCTGGTATCTTTTACTCCGTAATGTCCAGAAATGGAAGTTCTCAACAGCTTTATTATCTTTTAAAGATTAAGTAGTAATCTTTCATCTTTGGGGGAATGTTTCAATTCACTCGAGGACGTAAAGAAAACATGGATCCTTTGCCCGTACCCTATACCAAACTGGATATACACAAACTCTGGAGCACAATTTCAGGGACTTCACAACTTTAGCCCAAGTGCCCCACCTTCTATAGTTCCAGAGGGTTGTGGTTTACAGTATTAGTGCACTATCCTTCTTTCAAAGCTTTAGAGCCAATTTTTGTTCACTAAAAACTTGCTAAGGCTACAATTAAAAAAAAAAAAGTAGGTGAACCAAGGAAGATTTTTTTATTAATCAAAGAAGACGCTTTTTTTTTTTTTTTAAGATTTTATTTATTTAGGGGCGCCTGGATGGCTCCATGGGTTAAAGCCTCTGCCTACGGCTCACGTCGTGATCCCAGGGTCCTGGGATAGAGCCCCACATCGCACTCTCTGCTCGGCAGGGAGCCTGCTTCTCTCTCTCTCCGCTTGCCTCTCTGCCTACTTGTGATCTCTCTCTGTCAAATAAATAAATAAAATCTTAAAAAAAAAAAGATTTTATTTATTTATTTGACAGAGAGAGACACAGCGAGAGAGGGAACACAGGAAGGGGGGGTGGGAGAGGAAGAAGCAGACTTCCCGCCAAGCACAGAGCCCAAAGAGGGGCTCGTTCCCAGGGGGATCACAACCAGAGCTGAAGGCAGACACTTAACAAATGAGCCACCCAGGCGCCCCAAAAGAAGACACATTTTAAAAAGTATAATTCAAAGTTCAGAAATAATATAGCTATTTTTGTTTCTTCATGTGTGACATAATATTTCTCACATATCTTCATGATGATATGCTGGCAATTTGATATTACAGACTGAAAAAACAAAACTGAAGTAACCTGGATTTTGTACCTAATTAGTTTTCTTTTGTTATATAATTTTTTTTTGAAGATTTTATTCGTTTACTTGACAGAGACAGAACACAAGCAGGCAGAGTGGCAGGCAGAGGGAGAGGGAGGAGCAGGAAAGCCAATGTAGGGCCCGATGCCAGGACCCTGAGATCATGAACCGGGCTGAAGGCAGCTGCTTAACCGACTGAGCCCCCGAGGCATCCCCTGTTATATAATTATTAAAAAGCATTTTTTTTTTTTTACTACGATCTAGCCACCACCACCACGGATACTGAATTATAAATATATACAGTTCATATACATATTCATTCTTCATTAACTGCTGTTAAAAAATGGCATTCTCTTAGGTTACTAGTCCTATAGTAGTAGCAAGCCAACTCTGTTAGGCCAGATGGATGTGAATAAATACACCTAAGAATTCACCCTAATCCTATATATTCAGCTCTAAGTTCCTGCTGATTTAAGGAATGGAAGGAAGTTGAAAAAGACAAAAAGGTAAATAGAATACCATAATAAGAGTGCTTGGTATTTAATTATCAAAACTCAGCTGATCAGAATGTAAGGGTTTATTTCTGGACTCTCAGTGCTATTCCACTGATCTGTAATGCTTACCTTTATGCTAGAACCACACTGTCCTGATTACTGCAGCTTTGCTCTAAGTTGAAATCAGGTAGTGTGTCTCCCAACATTGTACTTCGTTTTCAAGATTATTTTGACTATTCTGGGTCCTCTGCATTTCTCTCTGAATCTTAGCCACCATCTGCAACCATCTTGCTAGCATTCTGACAAGAACTGAACTCAATCTGTAGACTAATTTGGGTAGTACTGTCCCCTTAATATTATTTTCTGATCCATGAACAATAGGTATCTTTCCATTTATTTAGATCTTCTTTAGTCTCTTTCAAGAGAGTTTTCAGTGTACAAGTCTTATACTTCTATTAAATTTGTTCCTAAATGATGATTCTTTTTTATGCTAGTATACATAGAATGCCTTAATTTCCTTTTTAGATGTTTCATTACTAATGTATAGAGATACATTCAATTTATGTATATTATTGTTGTATTCTAATTAGACTTTTAAAAAGCAAAGTAGCTATTTTAAAGTACCTGTACATTGTATTACATCAAAATTATATTGCAAATAATAAAAGTCATTCTAACAAAAAATAACTTCACCTAACAAAAGCAGCTGACATTGCAAAGTAGTATATAATAAGCCCAAGAACTGCCAAATCTACAGGTGTAAGTCAGGATGAAGAAAAAGTCTTATTTGTTATGCACTAATTTTAGAGACACTCTCCTAATTCATTAATATTCTCAGAAGTAATATAGTTAAGACAACTGGAAAATCTAATAAATTCCACAATACCAGTTAACAGAGCATAAAATTAAAGAGAAGCAACATTTCAAAAAGAGGAAATTAACGTATTTATCTATGCACAAAAGCTATGTCCTCTTAATTCACTCTGCTAAAATAAGTTACATCTTATTTGAAAATTTTAAATTTTATTTAATAAATATAATATGTATAAACACAAACATATATATACATACACTCTTATATGTATGGGGTTTTCTTTATTTAAAGATTTTAAGTACTCTCTAAACCCAATGTGGGGCTCGAACTCACAATCTAGAGATCAAGAGTCACATGGTCTACTGACCGGGGCCAGCCAGGCACCCCTAATATCTATATTTATAATATTCATGTAGCATTTTAAGTATTATCTAGCATTTTGCCTTTTACCACCTACCTAATTTGGCAAAAATGAAAAATAACCAATTTACACTTGTATCTTAGAAGATTTTTGAAAAATCAAAAGCTCTGAAAAAGTAAAACACAACCACACTCTCAATTATTTTGAATTCAAAATTAGTACAACAGAAATTAATGAGTTTTGTTGCTTTGTTTCACAAAAGCCATAAGATTTATTTCACTGGAGTCATATAGTTCCAAACGTAGTTTTAAATTTGGTAGGTGTAGTTAATTCCTCAAGTCCCTAATGAATTTCCTTCATTCCCTTTATTCCTAAGCTCTTTATATTTATATGCTCCTTTGATACTTTCCTTAAAAAGGAGAGGCTTTCTCACGTCAAACCACTGAGCAAGTAAATTCTGTGATAAAAATTGTTTTGCTTTTGCTGTCACTTCCACTACTGAAAACTTTGGAGGCACCTTCCAGAAGGTGTTCTTCAGAATATGGCAGTATCTTATTTTCTTAAATAGGTACCACAGCATCAAAAGTAACCCTGCCTCAAATATCTATTTTGATCCCTACACAAAGCTACTCCAATCATATTTTCATGATCTATTATGTTATAAACTACACCTCAACAAGCAAATACAAGTATGGTGTTGACAGGGAATTAAGAAAGGCTGTATGTAGCAATGATTAAGAATATGCAGATAAACATGGTCTTCTGGCTCTACCACACACTAGCTATGTGGCATTGGGTAAAACTTTAAACTCTCTAGACCTCTTTTGCTGCCTCCCCAACTACAGGAGGAATTACATCTACAAGGTGTCATAAGGATTAAATAAGATCATGTGCAGAAAGCCTAGGAGGGTACAAACAAGTTTTCAATTAAGCTATTCTGAAGGTGCTCCTGAATGCTGTTCTAACTACTTGATTTCAGGGTTATCCCAGTCCAATGCTTTGCCACTACTGAGTCAACCTGTCTATCCTCTTTTTGGCCTGCCCTTATCTTACTCTTTTGACACATGTCCTTGATCCAGCCCAAACTGTATCCCAGGCAGCAGCACGACCCTTAGGGTAGTAACTCTTCTCAACTTTCCCAGAACTTGCTCACTTATCTCCTAACACTTGCTCAAATTTCCACCTTCAATCCTTTTTTGTATATATTTAAAACTCGCATACACTGAAAGTTTTTCTGGATTATTATAAAATGAGTTTATATATGATCTCCAAAAGCCACCAAATCTTCAGAATCTAGGACTTGATTAACAGTTTCAAATTTATTAATGAATAATGCTGATCTCCACATAGTATCATGACAACTTGTAACTTGGCCATTGTACTTCCACATCAGAATAATACTTTGCAATGGCATCTGTTTAAAAAGTTTTAATAGGGGCGCCTGGGCGGCACGGTGGGTTAAAGCCTCTGCCTTCAGCTCAGGTCATGATCCTGGGGTCCTGGGGTCCTGGGATCGAGCCCCATATCGGGCTCTCTGCTCGGTGGGGAGCCTGCTTCCTTTCCTCTCTCTCTGCCTGCCTCTCTGCATACTTGTGACCTCTGTCAAATAAATAAATAAAAATCTTTAAAAAAAAAATAGAACATTTTAATAAAACATTACCACTTTAAATTCCTGCTAATTTACTTGACTATCTCCTCTCTTCTCCTCTTACTTTCAAGCTGAGGTTTTAATATTTTGTTTCTTTTTTGGTCAAAAGAAAGAGAGGGACAGAAAAAACAAAAAACAAAAAACAAAGCTGAGGTGCCTGGGTGGCACAATAAGTTAGGTGTCCAACTCTGGGTTTTGGCTAGGGTGGAGAACTCAAGGTCAAGAAATCAAGCCCCAAGTCAAGCCCTGTGCTCAGTGGGAAGTCTGTTTAAGTTTCTCCCTCTGCCTCTGCCTCTCTCTGTCCCTCTGCCCCCCCACCCCCACTCTCACACACACATGTGTACTTTCCCTCTCTCTCTCAAATAAATCAATCTTTAAAAAACAAAAACAAAAACAAAAAAAACAGCCTCTTCCCAAGCTTGTTTATAACAGAGACAAAACATCTGCTTAATAAATAAGTTATATCTGCACTGAACCATTTAGGACACCAGTAAGTCAAAGCACAAACCCAGTTCATTCCACAGAGAAGTGGGAGGAGGTGGTGGGGAGGATCTTCAAATGCGATTAGGCAATAAATGACTTAATGGAGGAAATGAGGACCATCCCACCCCCCACCCCCGGCTGGAAAATGAAGGACAGTTCTTTTTTCTTTTGGCACTAAAGAATTTAGGAGACACTTATTTGTTAAAAAAGAAAAAAAGGAGAAAAAAGGAGGGGAAAAAAGGAGATCCTAATAAAATTTGAGTATAATACTCCCTAATTTCTTAGTAATATTCCAACCTTCAATTACTTCAATCTTGACATTTTCTTCAATTCTCCAGGAAGCCTGTACTCTCATACTGTTGTATCTAGCTGCTCTAAAATTTACAACCAGACTGCTCTCCTCAAGAGCTCCAAATTAAGCTCAATCCCTACTCTGAACAAATGAGAAAAGAACATCATTTCCTTTTCTCCAGAATTCTTACCCCTCTCTGTGGTCCTCCGCTTTTGTTACTGTTTTTTGTTTTGTTTTGTTTTAATAAACATTTATACAGTGCTTACTATGTGCCAGACATGTTCTAAGCATTTTACAAACATTAACTCTGGGTTTGGGGGATGAGAAAATCAAAGGCACATGAAGGCTAAGTAATTTACCTAAAGGTACATGGCTACTAAGGGGCAAGACTGGCATTTCAACTTCATCAGTTTGACTCCAAAGTCCATGGCTCTTTGAAACCTACCTTTTCTAAACTTAAAAAACAAAAACAACAACAACAAAAAAGCCCTGTAACTTATAGAATGCTCACACAAGAAATTAGAGCAAACAAGAGTTCTTCCCTCCTTTATAATTCAAACTTGGTTTTATCCACAGATGCCAGATAAGAAAGAAAAAGGTGAAAAGATTTAAAGGAAGGGGCAAGGGAGTCCTCAGAATCCAAAGTAATATCTTACCAGTGGTACCACAGCCTTTCCCTTTATATTCCCTTCCAAAGGGCTCTACTATTCCCTACTATGCCCTTCTAAAGTAGTATGTTATTTTGTACGTCATTTAAGTCACTATTCTTCCAAATATCTCAATGTAATGCTGCTTCTTTTTCTGCAAAAGGCCTTACTCCTGGTACATTGCTATTTCCCCATACATAGGACTCTACAAACCATCTCTTCAACTATGCTAATAACTATAAATACAATCCATATAAACTACCTGGTACAGTTCCTGGCACATAGTTAGCCTAAGTGTTAGATCATATTACTTTTATTATAAACAGAAAACTAAGGTCAAGAGATTAAATCATTTGCCTATTTTTAAAAAAATTATTGTCAGGGGCACCTGAATAGCTCAGTGGGTTAAGCCTCTGCCTTCGGCTCAGGTCATGATCTCAAAGTCCTAGGACTGAGCCCCGCATTGGACTCTCTGCTCAGCATGGAGCCTCCTTCTCTCTCTCTGTCTGCCTCTCTATCTACTTGTGATCTCTCTCTCTCTCTCTGTCAAATAAATAAATAAAATCTTTAAAAAAGAAAATTATTGTCAAAGCTAGTTTTCAGTCTCCAATACAAGGTTCCATCTACTACCTACACTTCCAAAAGATTACTACAGAACAGAACAAAGAAAGTATTCCAGTTTATAGTCTCTGGGACTCCTTTAAAAATCCAATGATTTAGGGTATCTGGGTGGCTCACTTGGTTAAGTGTCTGACTTTGGCTTAGGTTATGATCTCAGGGTCAGCAGGGAGTCTGCTTCTCCCTCTCCCTTTGTTCCTCCCCCTGCTCATGCTCACCTGTGCACACTCTCTCCCCCAAATAAACTCTTTAAAAAATATAAAATAAAAACTAAAATTATAGTGATTCATTCAATCCTTCAATGCTCAATCTCCCCATTTATAACCTTCCCCAAGTGCTCTTTCTTCTACTTTTTGTGCTATAAAATGATGATGGAAGGCACAAATCTAGTAAGTTCAAACCCATTTCTAATTCACATTGGTTTACATCAACCTCCCATTAGGATTCCATGACTGGCTTAGTCAGTAAAGCATGCAACTCTTGATCTCCAGGTTTTACGTTAGAGCCTGATGTTGGGTATAGAGATTACTTAAAAACAAAATCTTAAAACAAAACCTCCCACTAACTGGTTATCCCCATTTTCTTTCACTGCAAACCTAGAAAAAATAAAGAATTGTTTTTCCACTTGAGGGGTCCTAGACTGCTAAAAACAAAGCATTCTACTCATATATGTTTAAAATTAATTCTTTCCTAAATCAAAGAGAAATTAACAATTGCTCTAACAATACAGAAAGCATTAATTCCAGATAGCCTGAAAAGAGTACCCTCATCTGCCCTTTATATTTCCTGAAAAACTACACCTTCAATCTATGCAACCTATTGCACTAAATGCTTGTACTTAGTGATTCCATAGCCCCCCTAAATTTCCTTATCCTTACTCCCAAGTCTCAAGTTTGCAAAAAGAAGTAAAAGTTACAACAACATGAAAATACTAGTAAATACACATTGTCATCAATCCCTCACCTGTCACACGGACATTGTTAGAATGTCTCTTATCAGATGGTCCAATAACACAGTGTAAACTTAACTACAAAGAGACTGTGAATGCAATGAAAAATGTTACACTAGAACTGTTAAGCCGCTGACAAATGAGGAATGGAGTTAACAGATGAACAGAAATAGTTAAGGATGACAGCACAAGTGGACTTAAAATTATATGAGAAGGACTAAAAGAGCCCCTTAAGGAAACAGGTTAAGACTTTGGGGGAAAAAAAAAATGTGTTTTTTTTTTTTAAGATTTTATTTATTTGAGAGAGAGACACACACAGCGAGAAAGGGAATATAAGCAGGAGGAGTGGGAGAGGGAGAAGCAGGCTTCCCAGTGAGCAGGAAGCTTGATGTGGGGCTTGATCCCAGAACCCTGGGATCATGACCTGAGCCGAAGGCAGACGCTTAACAACTGAGCCACACAGAGACCCCTTAAACATATTTTAAATAACTTTTATGTTCATAATATAAAAGGCAAAAGACTGAAGATCTTACTTAACAATTTTGTCCGAAAAGGCATGCCCAACCTTTCCAACAATAAATTCTTTATCTCGGTGCTAAACAGTAATCAAGAATTAAAATTATAATCCAATTTTGTCAAACACAAGATAAAACAAACTTGCTTTCATAAGTTTTAATTTCATTTCTCAAGTTACCAATATTTTGGTTTTCCACTGTTTGCTAGGAAGATTTGTTTACTGTTCTGCATGGACTTCTTCTAAGTAACTTTTCTCAGTAACCATTGTTTCATAAATTATTTTATCATTTCACTTTTCATTTTATGTCAGTTTCCTGTACTAGATTATAAACACAATTAGGAAGGACTGCAGAAGCAATGAAAGAGGTACACCACCAGCTCTCAAACTTTTTGTTCTGAGAACTCCTTTATGTCTTTAAAATTACTGAGGATCCCAAAAGTCTTTAGTTTATGTAGGTAACGTCAATTTATATTTACCATACTAGAAATTAAAAACTAAGAAAATCTTTAACTATCAATATATTTTAAAATAATAAACCCAGGGACGGCTGGGTGGCTCAGTCAGTTAAGCATCTGCCTTCAGTTTGGGTCATGATCTCAGGCTCCTGGGATCAAGCCCCACGCAGGCCTCCCTGCTCAGCTAGAAGCCCGCTTCTCCCCTTGCTTGTGTGCACGCGCTCTCTCACTCTCACTCACTCTGGCAAATGAATAAAAATCTTTAAAAAAGCAAACCCATAAATAAGTTTTTATGAAAATAACCCTGTTTTTTAAAAACAAAAGTAAACTTGGTGAGATGAGTGGCATGAATTACAGTTTTGTAACTTTAATGTCCAGCTTAATGGGCAACAAATGGATTTTCAACCTGCTTCTGCATTCAATCTGTTACAATACGCTGTTAGGTTGAAACATATGAAGACTGAAGTATATATGAAGTCTAGTTGCATAAAGATACATAGCTGAAAAAGGAACCTGTATTTTAAGAGCATATTCAGATAATTCGAAATATTCTTTGACACTAAAAACTCAACAAGTGGTACTTTCTCTCAAAGATTAGTTGCAATATGGAATCTGAAATCCTATCAACAAATTTTTCATATTCAATTACATTAAATCAATCAGTTACTTTTATATTTAGAGTGGATTTTTAAAAATATTTTATTTATTTATTTGAGAGAGAGAGAGAGAGATCACAAGTAGGCAGAGAGGCAGGCAGGCAGAGAGAGGGGGAAGCAGGCTCCCCGCTGAGCGGAGAGCCCAAAGTGGGGCTCAATCCCAGGACCCTGAGACCAAGACTGGAGCCGAAGGCAGAGGCTTCGGATCCATCCAGGTGCCCCTTGAGTGGATCTTTTTATACATGCATGATTTTATAACATCTTGTATTGGTCATTTGGAAAATACAGGTTCACTAAGCTATACAGTTCTTCCAATTGTATGACATATCTCAGTATACAATATGGAAAAAAAAAATCATGTTTGTTAACATCACCTTGGACCTCATCAGAAAAATCTCTAAGTACTGGAAAACTGTCAAGCTCATGAAGGTAGACACAAGTTTTCCAAAATTCTAATTTTCAGGGGCACCTAGATGGCTCAGTCGGTTAAGCAACTATCTTCAGCTGAGATCAGGATCCCAGGGTTCTGGGATCAAGCCCCATACCAGGCTCCTTGCTCAGCAGGAAGCCTGTTTCTCTCTCTTACTGCTGCTCCCCCTGCTTATACACACACACACACACTCTCTCTCTCTCTGTCAAATAAAATAAAATCTAAAATAAATAAATAAATAAATAAATAAAATTGCCACTACAGTCCACTCATTTCATCTAGAAAAATTCCAGGTGTAATTATGGAAGAAAAAACCCCCACAAAATCCTAATTTTCATTTAAAAGCATGAATTTCATCATCAGCAACAAATACTATCATTACATTTGAGAAAGTGTCTGTCAAATACTCAAGGTGGAATAACCATAGTGTGGTAGTTATTCTTTCAAGGATAAATGGGGTTCCATGAAAAAGGTGGCCAATTTGAACAATTTCACTGATCCTTTTCCTTGAGACAACCATCACTGCTTCAGAATATGGCAGAAGTATTTTACAGTTACTTCTCATTTTATCACACAGAAAAAAAGATGGGTGCTGAGGGTCAAGTTTAAGTAAAAATAAAATAAATAAAAATAAAATAAAAATTTTTTCTGCTTCCTCAAGGAAATTAAGCTTTTTTTCCCTGTGAGTCCATGGTGGTGAAGAAAACAATGACTAATTAGTCCAGCTTTAAGCTACCGTCTTGGTTAATGATAAGGCCAGCAATTTTACACACCATTGCTTCTATACAATCAGTTTAAGCATGAACAGGGTGAAAAATGGGAAACATCTTAGAATATTAAACAGTTCTGACTTTCTGGTCATAAAATATCCCCAGGTGGGGTCTGTGGAGATCCAAATTTTGAAAACCCCAAAGGTAAAACTACCATTTGCTGAGAATTTCAAATTTCCTGGGGCACCTGGTGGCTCAGTGGATTGCGCCTCTGCCTTCAGCTCAGGTCATGATCCTGGGTCCTGGGATGGAGCCCCACATCAGGCTATCTGCTCAGCAGGGAGCCTGCCCCCCCCCACCTACTTGTGATCTCTCTGTGTCAAATAAACAGATAAAATCCTTTTTTAAATTTTTTTAAATAAATAGTAAGTAAATAGGGGCTCCTGGTTGGCACAGGTGGTTGTGCATCTGACTCTTGGTTCCTATTCGGGTTGCAATCTCATAATCAAGAGACAGAGACCAATGTGCGGCTCCATGCTCAGCATGGAATATGCTGATTCTCTCTGCCTCTCCTTCAGCCTCTATCTCCTGTGCTCTCTCTAAAAACAAATTTCTTAAAAAATTAAAATATATGGGGTGCCTGGGGGACTCAGTGGGTTAAGCCTCTGCCTTCCGCTCAGGTCATGATCTCAGGGTCCTGGGATTGAGCCCCACATCAGGCTCTCTACTCAGCAGGGGGCCTGCTCCCCCCCCCTCCGCCACCTGCCTCTCCCCCTACATGTGATCGATCTCCCTCTCTCTCAAATAAATAAATAAATAAATAAAACATATGAAACTACAGAGGCATAACGCAAATTTAAAAATTCTTAAATTCAGGGCAACTGTGTGACTCAGTTGGTTAAGCGGCTGCCTTCAGCTCAGGTCATGATCCTGGAGTCCCAGGATGGAATCCCAGGATGGAATTGGGCATCAGGCTCCCTGCTCTGCTTCTCCCTCTGACCTCCCCCACCTCATGCTCATTCTCTCTCAAATAAGTATTTTTTTTTTTAATTCTTAAATTCAAACTGCCACCAAAACTCAAGAAAGTCTATCAGTCCTGTCCCCTAACTACTGTGTATTATATTCTCACTCCTCAATGAAGAATCTGTGTGAATACACTAACTGCTATGCAAAAAACTTATTTAAAAAAAAAAGGTCCGGGGCACCTGGGTGGGCTCAGCAGGTTGAAGCCTCTGCCTTCGGCTCAGGTCATGATCCCAGGGTCTTGGGATTGAGTCCCACATCGGGCTCTCTGCTCAGCAGGGAGCCTGCTTCCCTTCCTCTCTCTCTGCCTGCCTCTCTGCCTACTTGTGATCTCTGTCTGTCAAATAAATAAAATCTTTAAAAAAAAAAAAAAGTCCATAAAACAACTTCTTTCCTCTGACTTCTACAGAACAGATATGAAATGTCATGAAGTTGGCTTAGCTGGCTTTAATTAAGCCTTGCCCACATAGTCTAAGAAAATGACTCAGCAAGACTCAGCCCATATGTTAACTATAGTTAAGTGATTAACACAATTAAGTTAAATACCTATTTCTCTAACATGCCCAATTTACAAATAAAAAAGGCTCAGAGGTTAGATGACTTGCTCAAACTCACAAAGCAAATAAATGATTAATAGAACCTTATCTCCTGGTTATTATTAACCTTATCTCCTCCAATTATTATTCTAATGCATTTGGCACTAAAAAGACAATTTCCAAAAATCAGATCATTCCAAAAGAAATTCTTTGTGTCATATTTATATATCTTTATTTCTTTATTAGCTACATCTAATGTCATATCCCTTGTATTCCTCTCAAGAATGCGGGTTTTTTTTTAATATTTTTTAATAGTTTTCTGTAGTCACCTAAGTTGTATTTAAAGTTCAATACACTGAAAAATTGTTGACACTTTCTTAGAGAATCTTTTTTTTTTTTTTAATTTTATTTATTTGTCAGAGAGAGAGGGAGCAAGAGCGAGCACAGGCAGACAGAGTGGGAGGCAGAGACTGAGGGAGAAGCAGGCTCCCTGCCGAGCAAGGAGCCTGATGTGGGACTTGATCCCAGGACGCTGGGATCATGGCCTGAGCCGAAGGCAGCTGCTTAACCAACTGAGCCATCCAGGCGTCCCAATTGTTGACACTTTCATTTGGCATTTACCTGTGTGCGAGGTTTTATTTTCAATAACTGCAATTTGCCACCAAATCTTCAAAACCTAAATCTTTTGGCACTTCAATTCATTGATTAAAAAACTGCAACCAAGGGGAACCTGACTAGCTCAATGGAGCATGTGACTCGATCTCAGGGTGGTGAGTTCAAGCCCCACGTTGGGCAAGGAACCTATATACACACAAACACACACACACACGAATATATAAATAAATACAACCAAAATTTCTAAGACTCATTTATAAAAAATTATCCTGCTACTGCAGGACACTCAGGTAGATTTAGAAGTAGTTCTTTCAAAGCTCAAACACTTTTGGGACGCCTGGGTGGCTCAGTCAGTTAAGAATCTGCCTTCAGCTCAGGGAGTCCCACATTGGGCTCCTTGCTCAGTGGGGAGACTGCTTCTCCCTCTGTCTGCTCTGCCTGCCGCTTCCTCTGCTTGTGCACACACTCTCTCTCTGACAAATAAATAAATTTTTTTTAAAGTTTTAAAAAATAAGAACTCAAACATTTCTAAAATATGAATGATGACATGTAACAGAGCAGAATCACATTTTGCCATTAATATCTATGTAAACAGAAATCAGCATAACAGCTTGATCACAAATTGTATACTACAGTCACTGTGTGTGTTTTTAAATTTTAACATCTAAATTGGGATGCCTGGGTGGCTTAGTTGGTTAAGTGTCTGTCTGCCTTTTCAGCTCAGGTCAAGATCTCTGGGTCCTGGAATCCTGGTGTTGAGCCCCACATGAGGATTCCTGCTCAGGAGGGAGTTTGTGTTTCTCTCTCTCTCTCTCTCTCTACTCCTCCCACCACTCATTCTAATTTTAAAAACCTAAAAAACACACACACACACACACACACACACATTTTTTTTTCAAACGGTATAATATTGCAGCCCGCTATCCCCCTTTCCTATTTATTGTTTTATCTGAGTATAGCTGACATAGGATATGACATCAGTTCCAGGTATACAACATAGATTCAACAACTCTACCTTATGCTATGCTCACAAGTAGAGCTACCATCTGTCACTCAACAATACCAATGCCTATATTCCCTATCTTGCTCATCTTTTATTCCCATGACTTATTCATTACATAACTGGAAGTCTGTTATCGCCCACTCCCCTTAATCCATTTTCCTCACCTTCCCATCCCCAACAGTAGTCCTTCTGTATACAGTTAGAACAATGTGTATTCCACAGTCATTACAGGTATATATTTTGTTCTATAGTACCTTTTAGTTTAATAGGAACATTTTTTTTAATTAACACATAATCTATTACTTGCTTCAGGGGTACAGCTCTGTGAATTATCAGTCTTACACATTTCACAGCATTCACCATAGCACATACCCTCCCCAGTGTCCATAACCCAGCCACCCTCTCTCTCCTCCCCCACCCCCAGCAACCCTCAGTTTGTTTCCTGAATTTAAGAGTCTCGTGATTTGTCTCCCTCCCCAGCCGCACCTTGTTTCATTTTTTCCTTCCTTACCCCTCACAACCCCCGGCCCTGACTCTCAAATTCCTCGTATCAGAGCTACCATATAATTTCCTTTTTCTTTTTTTTTCTTTTTTTTTTTTTAAAGATTTTATTTATTCATTTGACAGAGATAGATCACAAGTAGGCAGAGAGGCAGGCAGAGAGAGAGAGAGGGAAGCAGGCTCCCTGCTGAGCAGAGAGCCCAATGTGGGACTCGATCCCAGGACCCTGAGATCATGACCTGAGCCGAAGGCAGCGGCTTAACCCACTGAGCCACCCAGGTGTCCCTAATTTCCTTTTTCTGATTGACTTATTTTACTTAGCATAATACTAATAGGAACATGTTTGCAATAACTTACGCTCCACCCAAATTTGTATTCTCATCATCACTAAAAGAAAATCCTTTCCAATGGGGCTTAGATAGATTGATAGAGACCTCACATAAATGAACTCACAAATAAGAGGGAATGAGAATGCCCATTCCTCTCCTGATTCTGTCACCTACTATTAACTATGTCACTTAAAGATAGTATCAGTTAGGGGCCCTGCCTCTGTCACATACCATTAACTATTTCACTTAGATATCAGTTAGGGGCACCTTGGTGGCACAGTGGTTTGACCACATGATGGTTTCAGTTCAGGTCACAATCTCAGGAGTCATGAGATTCAGCCCTGCATCAGGCTCTGTGCTCAGCAGTGGAGTTCACTTGAGATCTCTCTCCATCTCCCTTTGCACCCCTCCAACTCATTCTCTCAAAAAAAAAAAAAAAAGATTTGAGGAGACATACACGGCAACTAAAAGACACAGCTACATCTCTAAAACAGAACATTCACCTCTCTTTTTTTTTTTTTTTAAGATTTTATTTATTTACTTGACACAATGAGATCACAAATAGGCAAGAGGCAGGCAGAGAGAAAGGGGGAAGCAGGCTCCCTGCTGAGCAGAGAGCCAGATGCAGGGCTCAATCCAGGACCCTTGGACCTGAGAGCATCCATGCATCCCAGAATATTCACCTCTTATAAGAAAAATCAGCAGCATGGATTCTGGAGCCATTATGTCTGGGCTGAAACTCATATTCCACAGAAGGAAATCAACAAATAATGTCTAAAATTGATAAACAGAAATATAACATTATTTAGAAATATGATGGTAGGGGTGCCTGGGTGGCTCAGTGGGTTAAGCCGCTGCCTTCGGCTCAGGTCATGATCTCAGGGTTCTGGGATCGAGTCCCGCGTCAGGCTCTCTGCTCAGCGGGGAGCCTGCTTCCTCCTCTCTCTCTCTCTGCCTGCCTCTCTGCCTACTTGTGATGTCTCTCTGTCAAATAAATAAATTTTATTTATTTGAGTCCCACATTGGGCTCTCTGCTCAGCAGGGAGCCTGCTTCCCTTCCTCTGTCTCTGCCTGCCTCTCTGCCTACTTGGGATCTCTGTCAAATAAATAAATAAAACCTTAAAAAAAAAAAAAAGAAATATGATGGTAAATACAGAAGAATGGGTGAAGAGTCAAAAGAGCTGTCAGAGGGAAACAGGACTCATAATGGAACAGTCATACAGGGAACTCCTGTTTTTCATAGTAAGTCATACAGTACTGTTTAACTTTTTTTTTAAACTACAAATCGTTATTGCTTTGATTAAAATTTTTTGGAATTTGTTTAAAGAAAAAAAAGGCTGGAAAGAATAGCTCAAAAAACCCTATTATGGGGCGCCTGGGTGGCTCAGTGGGTTAAGCCGCTGCCTTCGGCTCAGGTCATGATCTCAGGGTCCTGGGATCGAGTTCCGCGTCGGGCTCTCTGCTCAGCGGGGAGCCTGCTTCCTCCTCTCTCTCTCTCTGCCTGCCTCTCTGCCTACTTGTGATTTCTCTCTGTCAAATAAATAAATTTTTAAAAAATATTAAAAAAAAAAACCTATTATGGCTGTGTATAAAGCTGTGTTGTTGTTGTTGTTGTTGTTTTTAAAGTCAGGAAAATGCTCATTTATATTATGTCCATGTTAACACAATTCTGGCTAATGAAAAGTGAAAGTAAGCTGGCCAAAGGATCTGGTCAGAGTTTTTATGCTCTTAAAAGAAAATAAAAAGGAATCAGAGAAACATAAAAACTGTTTTTGAAACCCCAAATGTAGGGGTGCCTGGGTGGCTTCGTCGGTTAAGTGGCTGCCTGGGTCATGATCCCAGGGTCCTGGGATTGAGCCCCACATCAGGCTCCCTGCTCAACGGAGAGCTTGCTTCTCCCTCTCCCTCTGCCTGCCGCTCTGCCTACTTGTGCTCTCTCTCTGTCAAATAAATAAATAAAATCTTAAAAAAAAAAAAAAAAGAAGAAAAGAAAAAGAAACCCCAAATGCAATCACTGAGTCATTCATGGATCAAACCCCTGGGTAAAATGTTATTAGAGAATACAATAGTCATACAGTCTCAAAGTATCACCATACCTATTACTTATTAATTACAAATGGGGAAAAAAACCTCAACAATTTTGCAGATTACATCTTACACGAGGGCGCAAATTTATATTCCAATAACAGACAAAATGACATTATGCACACTTCCTGATGCAATGAGTTGAAAATGACAGATCACCTAGTTAGTACATTTGCCAAAAATGTTAAAATTTGAATCATGAAGAAGCAAATCCAAAATGTGGGACATTCTATTAACCAAAAGATTATACTCATTCAAAAAATTATACTCATTCAAAAAATTATGCTCATTCAAAAAATTATGCTCATTCAAAAAATGTCAGTGTCATGATCTGTTTTTTTCTCAATTAAGGAAAGTAAAAAGACAGGACAACTAAATTCAATGCAATACCCTGAACTGGACCGTGGACCCTCCAGTGACAACTACCCTCCAAAAAAGCCAAAGCAGCTGAGGAAGTTTAAATAAGGACTACAAAACATATAAATGACAAATATCAAATTTCTTGAGTATAATTATAATATTGTTAAAGTATATATAAGAGAACATTCTTGTCTTCAGCTGATATACACTGGAGTATCTGGGGATGAAGTGTCTTATCCGCAGCTTACTTTCAAATTTTCAAATGGCTGGGACTCCTGGGTGGCTTAGTTGTTAAGCATCTGCCTTTGGCTCAGGTCATGATCCCAGGGTCCTGGGACTGAGCCCCACATTGAGCACCCTGCTCGGCAGGAAGCCCACTTCTCCCTTCCCACTCCCCCGCTTGTGTTCCCTCTCTCACTGTGTCTCTCTCAAATAAATAAAATCTTAAAAATTTCTCAAATGGCCTAGCAAGTAAAAGAAATACAAACACAGAGTGTATGAGTGCACAAATGTAGCAACGTACATTATTAGAAAACCCACATGAAGGCTATGTGAACAGTGGTACTATTCCTCCAAATTTTCAGTAGGTTTGAAAGTTTTCAAAATAAAAAGCTGGAAGGGAAAAGAGAGACACAAGGAAGTAATGGCCCTTTTTCTTTAGGATGATGTTAGTCTCAGTATGTCTGGAGCCTAAAATTGCTGCAGCTGTCTCCACACGATGAAGAAAGCTAGCTAGGGAAACACCACTGACTGACTGAGTGGCAAGAAGGAAAATAACTTGGGCTCTTGTTGAGACTGCCACTTAGTAAGTCACTTAGTAGAAGGACCCTCAAAATGGCACAGCTTCAAACTCACTGTTAAAGCTAGTCTGTGGGATTTCTTGGGAAGTCAGGGGTTATCATTCCTAATACACAAATATATTGAAAAGAACTACTGCCACCAAAAAAGACACTGAGGATGTAGAGCCAAGGACAGGCAGCAAGAGAGGTACCACAGTACTTATTATCTTTCTATTTTATTTTTTTAAGATTTTATTTATTTATTTGACAGACAAGAGATCACAAGCAGGCAGAGAGGCAGGCAGAGAGAGAGGAGGAAGCAGGCTCCCTGCCGAGCAGAGAGCCCAAAGTGGGGCTCTATCCCAGGACCCCAGGATCATGACCTGAGCTGAAGGCAAAGGGTTTAACCCACTGAGCCACCCAGGCGCCCCAATCCTATTTTAAAGGAAACTAAAATTTTAAAACAATAGATATTATTTTTTTAAATTAAATTTTCAATGAATGTAATTCAAATAAAAACAAAGGCAACTATTACTGGAAATCATTTTCCTGACCCTGGGCTAAGGGCACTGACTACAGTAATTTACCACAAAATAAAAATATTCTAAACCAAAAAAACATCACATACAGAAACGCCAACTCCACCCCTTTTCTGAAAGCTCCTAGAACTGTAACTGTTGGTGGTTAGAGATTTTGGGGTTTCAGTGGGTTCCATTTAAAGAGGTATGATGCTTGATGTGGAGAAGAAACATGGCTGCTTAAAATTAACAACAGAAGTGATAAATGACAAAAAAAAATTTTTTTCCACGAAGTATCATTTCTTTCAACCTGAAAATATGAGTAGCAAATGGAATTGTCCTAACTATATCTCATCTGTTTATAACCATCCCCAAACTACGTATCCAAAGAAATCACTAATGTAAGACAGTCTTTTGTGTTTTTTTTTTTAATTTATTTATTTTATAGATAGAGAGCATGCCTGCAAGTGGGAGTAGGAGCTGAGTGAGAGGCAGAAAATCTGAAGCAGCCTCTGGGCTGAGCGCAGAGCCCAAGGCAGGGCTCAATCCCAGGACCTGAGTTAAAACTGAATCAAACGTTCAACCCACTGAGCCACCCAGGTGCCCCTAAAAGATATTTTCCAGTAAGTTTTTTTTGAGTCATATAGAATGGTCCATCCAGCCCGGTACTGTCTTATCATTCCATTTAATCCAAACAGGTTTACAAGGCAAGCATTATTAGCCCCAGTCTAAAAAGAATTCCAAAAGATTTTAAAACCTGTCTGAAATTAAACAGTGGCAACAAAGCTATTAATTAATCCATGTTCTTTTCATTACACCATCCCTCCCTTACCACTCTAACCACGACTTCATTTCCTCGCTGGATTCCTATCCAGCCGACACCTGAATGTTGGTATTCTTCGCAATTTTTGGAGGTCTTGTCTTCTTACTCCACCGTGACTTCAACAGCTTTTATTTCTCCAGCCCAGAGTCTCCTCCTTACCTCCCAGACATAATATACAAGTATCTACTGTCCACTAGATTCCCTATAGGCGCATAAACGAACTCAAAATCTTATCATGCCTCCAACCTGCTCTTTCTCACATATTTCCTGTTAATGACACCAATTCACCCAACCAATGGCATCATCAAAAATATGTGGGCACAGGACATCTGGGTGTCTCAGCTGGTTAAGCATCCAACTCCTAATTTTGGCTCAGGTCATGATCTCAGGGTCTCATCAGCCTCTGCACTGAGCATGGAGTCTGCTTAAGATTCTCTCTCCCTCGGGACACCTGGGTGGCTCAGTTGGTTAAGCCACTGCCTTGGGCTCAGGTCATGACCCAGGGGTCCTGGGATCAAGTCCCACATCAGGCTCCTTGCTCGGCAGAGAGCCTGCTTCTGTCGCTGCCTCTGCCTGCCTCTTTGCCTGCTTATGTGTACTCTCTCTCTCTCTCTCTGGCAAATAAATAAAATATTAAAAATAAATAAATAAAAGATTCTCTCTCCCTCTCTCTCCCCCGTCCTCACTCCACTGTATACTCTCAAAAAAAAAAAAAAAAAAAAATGTGGCACATGGGCATCTCACTGGCTCAGCCGGTGGAACACGCAACTCTTGATCTCAGGATTATGGGTCTGAGATCCACGCTGGGTTTAGAGATTACTTTAAAATTTTTTAAAACAAAAGAAATAAATAAGTGACACAGCTTTAGTCCTGTCACTCAGTATCCCATCCACAGGCTGAAGTATAAGCTCACTGCCAGATCAAACAAGGGCCCTTCACAGTTGGCACCACGTTTCTAAACACCTGACAACCCAGACTCAAGACGCCAATAAATACAGGACAGACAGGCTAACTAACTGGGATACATTTAATGGAACACTATTCAGCAGTTTAAAAAATGAAACTAACAATGATGACAAATGATCTTCAAGATCCATTAGAGGAGAAGGGGGGAAATACAACTATTTCTAAGATGTATTTATTTAATAGTACAGCTGACCCCTGAACAACAATGGATTTGAACTGCACTGGTCCACTACACGCAGATTTTTTTTTTTTTTTTTTTTTGATAAATATATGCTGCAAGTGTTCTTTCTCTTCCTTAGGATTTTCTCAATAAATCTTTTAAAATATGTATTAATTGTTTATACTGTTGTTAACACTTCTAGTCAGCAGTAGACTATTAGCAGTTGAGTTTTGGCAGAGTCAAGAATTATACACATTTTCAACAGCACAGGGAGGCTGGTGTCCCTAACCCTCACATTGTTGAAAGGTCAACTATACAGCCTTGGTGGTTCCCAAACTAGCGTGTACCCTATCATCTGAGGTGGAACATGAGAACTCCCATTTCCAGCAAGTTTCCTGGTGATGCTGGTGCTGCTATTAAGGGAGCCACACTCTAGAACCACTGTCTTCACAGACACTGCACATTTAAAAAAAAAAAAAAAAAATTGATGATTTTTATCATCTTTAAAGGATCAAACCACCACGGACTGTCCAAATTTTACAATGGTAAAGGAAGGCCAAATGCTGCCTAAAAGCAAATCATCCACTGAAGTAGATTCATGGCAACTGTATGTTAAAATTTAACTGCCAAATAGCAAGAAAGATTGAGTCAAGCTATGATACTATTTCATGGTGCATGTCAACATCTACAAAACAACAAACAATCATCCAATACCAAGCACACAGCACTGCTTTCAGGAAGATGAATTTTACAGTAAAAGAGTAAAGAACAAATTAACAAAAAGCGTATTTTCTCTTTAAATTGTTAGCTATAATGTGTTCTTTAAAATTAATGTTTAAGACTTCCAATTCTTTCCTTATAGCCACTCATTCCCATCAATCAACAAATTCACTTAACAGACGAAAAAAACTGTATTTGAGAATATGGTTCCCTAAAAAATTCTCACTCAACTGAGCAGTTTCAAACTCAGTAATTTACTAAAATTCATTAAAAGATCAGGAAAAAAATGTTAAAAGAATCCCTTCAGCAAGAATGTTTCTATGGAGCTCAAGTATTCCAAGGGTAGACAGAATGTCAAGCATGGAGATGGTCCCCGAGACTGAAGAAAATGTTGGAAGAGCAAACTGTCTATCTAGATCACTATCAGGTGCTCGCTTCGGCAGCACATATACTAAAATTAGATCACTATCAGAGTTGGAAATTGTCATTAAATAGAAGTTCACAACCTACGGCAAAGGGTAAGAGAATTCATATAAATATACTGCCTTGTGACCAAGAACTTAATAAATAATGCCTGTTACAAACCATAACCTAAAAAGAAAGTTGCAATCAGATCAAGAAAATATGTGTTAGGGCACCTGGGTGGCTCAGTGGTTAAGCCTCTGCCTTCGGCTCAGGTCATCGTCTCAGGGTCCTGGGATCGAGCCCTACATCAGGCTCTCTGCTCAGCAGGGAGCCTGCTTCCCTTCCTCTCTCTCTCTGCCTGCCTTTCTGCCTACTTGTGATCTCTGTCTGTCAAATTAATAAATAAAATCTTAAAAAAAAGAAAGAAAATATGTGTTTGGAGAGCTAAAGAAAGTTTAAAATGTCTTGCGTTAAAAAAAGAAAAAAAAAAACCAATCCTGTAAGTTGTGGTACCTAAATATAAAAAGCCTTAATAAGGAAAAGTTTTCAGAAGATAAAGAAAAAGTGAGGGAAACTCATACTATAGTATAAAACTTAGTTATACTGGAGTTTATCAGGTTAATATTGAATTTATTTTTATTCCCTTAAGTATACATTAACCAACAGTAACAAAGCCCTCAGAAGTACAGTCCACATATTGCTTAACTTACAGTTCCCTGTGTTACATTAGGTATTACTATTTATTATTTTTATAAGAATATTTTAGGGGCGCCTGGGTGGCTCAGTGGGTTAAAGTCTCTGCCTTCAGCTCAGGTCATGATCTCAGGGTCCTGGGATCGAGTCCTGCATCAGGTTCTCTGCTCAGCAAGGAGCCTGCTTCCCTCCCTCTCTCTTTGCCTGCCTCTCTGCCTACTTGTACTCTCTGTCTGTCAAATAAATAAATAAAATCTTTTTAAAAAGAGTATTTTATTCAACAGAGAAATACAAACTATCAAATCCTCTCTGACTTATGATCCAAAAGTCCACTATTCTTGAGGGAGGCATATCAAGAGCATAGCTGACCTCCTGGAAATGCATCTTAAAGGTTACATATAAGCTAGTTTCACCAAGTTGCTATTTATGGCTCTGACATTCATTCACACATCTATGCAGACTATCTCTGAGAAATTATTTCTCTTAATATATCATTCAATATGTAAAAAATCCTTACATTTACCCCCCAAACTGTTTCACTCACATGTCAAAGAACTTAGAACTCACATGTCACAAATCTTAGAACTTGAGAAGTAGTAAATAAATCTTAAGTGTGCCTTGGCCAGGCTCATAATTTTCTCTTTGGATTATATGTATCCTCACGACTCACTTTTCCACTGATCATCCCAATATCTGTAATCTTTTCGAATATAAGAAATCTTTTATTATTTTATGATAAATCATTTATTCAGCATCTTGTAGAAAAAAAGCCCACAAAAGTTAAACTCTGATTATATGTAAAGTATCAAAACTTAATCACTTTTTTTTGAAGATTTTGACACACGGAGATCACAAGTAGGCAGAGAAGCAGGCAGAGAGAGAGAAGGAAGCAGGCTCCCCGCTGAACAGAAAGACCAATGTGGGGCTCGATCGCAGGATCCCAGAATCATGACCTGAGCCAAAGGCAGAGGCTTTAACCCACTGAGCCACTCAGGGGCCCCCTTAATCACTTTTTATGTCTCCAAAACACACCAAACTTTCTACCTTTACAGAAACTACTAAAGATAAAGAATTTCTTCTCACTGATATCATCAGTTCACAAATCTGTAACTGTATGGTATAGTAATACAATCTTAAACTTCATTTTAGTTTTCACGTTCCTCCCTAATTGTCTACTTGGTCTCTTTTTTTTCTGGCTAGACATGTTACCTACATAACAGCAAATGTCTCCTGCTTGTGGGCTTAATATATGGCATTAAAAATCAAAGTCAGTAAGACACTGAGAAAACATCAAATACTGCAGTGTTGGAAGACTAACTCCCTAGATAAATGTACTGTTAACTAGTTGGTTGTTAAAATTCTCCATTTAGGGGTACCTGGTGGTTCAGTCATTAAGTGTCTGCCTTAAGCTCAGGTCATGATCCTAGGGTCCTGGGATAGAGTCCCACATCAGGCTCTCTACTTGGCAGGGAGCCTGCTTCTTGCTCTTCTACTCCCCCTGCTGTGTTCCCTCTCTCACTGTGTCTATGTCAAATAAATAAATAAAAATCTTACAAAAATAAATAAATAAAAGATAAAATTCTCCATCTTAAATAAACTCTACATCTTTCTTAAGGTAGAGCAACTATAATAATATAAAAAAAATAGAAAAATAAGGTATCTTAAAAGGTATAAAGCTTGTATTTCTCACAACACAAAACATCTTAGAAGAAGAGCAAAGGAAGAAAAAAAAAAAAAGAACAGCAAAGGTACTGTGAATTAGATTCTAACTTCAGGAACTGAGAAAGTAGTGGTATTTTGGTACTTTTCAACCACTCCCTCCCCCACAGAGCTAAAGTCCACATGAGCTGTTACCAAGTCTTTACTAACCTCCACATCCCTGGTACTCAATACAAGATACCTAATACATTTTATAAAATCTCAATTTTTTTAAATAAATAGTAACTATAAAGGCATAATTTCCTAGTTTATTTTTTAAAAAATGACTACGGGGCCATCTGGGTGGATCAGTTGGTTAAATGCCTGTCTTCAGCTGGGGTCATGATCCCAGGGTTCTGGGATTGAGCCCCACATTAGGCTCCTTGCTCAGTGGGGAGTCTGCTTCTCTCTCTCCTTTTGCCTGCTGTTCCCCTGCTTGTGTCCTCGCTCTGTCAACTCGCTCTGTCAAATAAATATTTTTTTTAAAAATTAAACACTATGTTCCCTTTGAAATAGGTATCTTTAAACTATTTTGAATCAGACACATCATCATACACAAAATAAACTCTCTTAAGAGACATAAAAGGAAATGTAGCAAAATATGGGCTACTGGCAAATCTAGTATAAGTATACGAGGGGATTCATTTTAATAAGTGACTTAACTTTTCTGTAGGTTTTTAATTTTTCAAGAAGTTTTTAAAACTCTTACTCACTTACGCAAAGGGCTAATGTTTGAACAGTTCTTTTGATATTATATTTACCTTCTGTAACTCTTTCCCCTTTACTATGATGAGAATATATCCCCACACACAAATATATACAAAAATTTACTGAATTTTTAAAAATTCATATTTATCTGATAACTTCTGATTTAAGGAAAGCAAAGGCATTTTTTATAAGAATATATAAAGAGGCAGAATAACTTAATACTTAAACTTTGTAAGAACAAATGTTTACTAGGAAGTCTCAAACCAGCAAAATCATGAGTGAAGATACTGTTATCATTCAATGCCAAGTGCTGTAATATATGGGACACACTGCAATCTTCTAACAGACTATGAATTTGCTGAATCATCTGATGTTCAGTATTTTATAAAATAGTATACACCAAAAGCAGAAGACTGATTGAAAGACTCAGTCATACTTTGTTTCAAAAAGCAAAAACACTCCTTTTTTCTCCTAAGTAAATCAGACAAGAATTATACATCTAAACTAAAACGGTTTCCTTTAAATAACACTGTTTCTGAACTGAACTAGTCTGATTCTCTACCACATTCATCTGATTATCCTAAGAAACAAAAACTTCAATATTTTGAGGATGGACTGAATATTTAAAGAAACAGTAGCAAAATATTATTCATCCTAACTCTACTGGACATTCAGAGTTAAAAAGTGGAGTCAGTTTCATTTTGAGTCAAAAATTACTTCAAATTCCAGGGGTGCCTAGCTGGCTCAGTTAGAAAAGCATGCAACTCTGGATCTGAGAGTCATGAGTTTAGCCCCACACTGGGCAGTAGAGGTTACTTAAATAAGTTAGTATTTTTTTGGAAAAATTACTTCAAATTCCATTAAAGTAGTATAAAAAGATCTTTCGACCCATTCTCTCCAGAGTCACACCAAAAAAGTAAGGAAAACAAGAAATATTAAATAGACAGACACTGTAACTCTAATCACAATACATGAAGAGAAAAAAATCTTATGACCTCAGGGTCCACCGAAGACACTGAGGAGCAAGCCAATTCATGTCTCAGAACCCTGGAAAGGTTTTGCAATAGGAGGTATCAGGCACCAGGCAGAAAGGGAAGGCCTGATTTAGGTTTACATAAGGACACCCCTAAGACCTAGTCTCCATCTCACCTAGCCAGATTTTACCACTCCGCTAGGCTAAAGCAGGAATCTAAACATTTATTCTCTAAATTCAAGAACGAGAGGCTCAATGTAGTGTGGAGAGGAGACTAAAAACAGAGAGATTAAAAAGCCTCATGCATGCTTACAGAACTTGCAAACACCTTTTTAATGACCCATTCTTCATTCTTAATTATGAACATGCACCCTGAAATTACCAATCATTTGAGAAGGGCCTCTAAATACAGAATAAACCTTATGATCACCTTATCTGCTGCAAATAAAAAATAAATTAAAAATTTAAAAAGTAGGGGTGTCTCAGTGGCTCAGTGGGTTAAGTATCTGCCTTTGGCTCAGATCAACACAGGGTCCTGGAATCAAGCCCCACACAGGCTCCCTGCTCAGTGGGGAGCCTGCTTCTCCCTCTCCCTCTGCTAACCCCGCCCTCCTTGTGCTCTCTTTCTCAAATAAATAAATAATTTTTTAAATTAAATTAAAAAAATAAAATGCAGAATAAAACAAACATGGGGGGAGCATAGAAAACTCGAAGGAAAAAAAATCAGTGAATAAAGGAAAATGTCAAACAAGCTATCTTCCAAGAAAAAAATACTGTATTCATGAAAAGAGAACACTTTAAGAGAAAATTTCAAGGAATAAACAAGAAAAAACTACTAGAAATTTTAAAATATGACAGCTGAAATAAAGCCTTCAATAGGAAAGTCAGAAGATAAAATCGAGGAAATCTTCTGTAAAGTAAAACAAATGAAAAAAGCTGGCAAACAAGAAACTACCCAATCAACCCAGGAAGTCCAAAAGCCAATTAAAAACAGAAAAAAGGGAAGAAAATTATAGGGGGTAAAAATGCAAGAAAAACCAGGAAAGACCCACCAAATATTTGGAAAAATGGGTTAAGATCCCACACACTAAGATATATCATTGTGCAATTAGTTACCAGGAATTTTAAAAAAATTGTTTTTTAATTTTATTCATTTATTTGTCACAGAGAGAGATAACACAAGCAGGGAGAATGGCAGGCAGAGGGAGAAGCAGGCCCCCAGCTGAGCAGGGAACCCAATGTGGGACTCGATATCAGCACCCAGGGATCATGACCTGAGCAGAAGGCAGATGCCCAACCAACTGAGCCACCCAGGGGTCCCTCAAAATCTTTTTAAACCTAATAATTTCCAGAGACAATCTAAGCCACAAATAATGGGTAAAGTATCAGAGTGGTACTGGTCTTGCTAGTAATATCAGAAGCTACATAGCCATAGACTAATACTTTCAAAATCAAGAAAAAATTATTTTCAACCTAGAATCCTAATTCCTGCCAAAACTTCATTGAGTGAAAAAGAATTAAGACATAGTCAAATGTGGAAAGTCTCAAAAAATTTCCTTCGCCATGCACCCCTTTTTCAAGAACCTACTAAACCATGAAACAATCCAAGGCCATACACCAATCCAAAAAAACAAACAAACAAACAAAAACAGTATTACACAGAAGAGGCAACTAAGAAAATTCCCAAGGCAAAAGCTGTACAACAGGCCTAGTTAATGACCAATCCACTACTGAAGCAGGAAAAGATGTAGAAGAGGTGTGCCCAGGAAGAAAAAAAAACAAAAGGATTATCTGTCTAATGATTTGACTGTATACATAATCATTCTGAGAGGTTGTTGGAGAATGTAAGAAAACAATGGATAAAAGGAAATTAATCAAATACAGAGAACTTTTAACTTCAGAGGAAAGGAGAGTCAAACTGCTTGTGCTTGACAAGGAATATTTACATGGCCATATTAATGGAACCACTAGAAACCAATTTAACAAAAAGGAGAAAGCGTGGGATAAGATTATAAAACGTTAAAGTTCTCATTTAATATTAATGACTCAAGAAATGGCTATATATACATATCATTTGAAAAGAGATGTAGGGGCAGCTGGCTGGCTCAGTCAGTAGAGTATGAGACTCTTGATCCTGCTAGGGTCATGAGTCTGAGCGCCACATTGGGAGTCGACCTTACTTAAAAAATAGTAATACATAAATATGAAAAAAAGAAAACAGAGGTAGGTAACAGAAGAGCCAGAGGATGCCTCTCGATAATAGGTCAGGGGATAGAGAGGGATAGGACAAGAGATTCTTTTTTTTGTTACTATAAATCTTTTATTATTTTTAAATCTTTTTTAAAAGATTTTATTTGAGAGAAAGAGCACACACACACATGCATGCACCTGTGCACAAGCAGGGTGGGGGAAAGGTACAGAGAGAGGAAGAATTTTATTTCAAAGATTATATACCACTCATAAAAATTAATTTCAGAAACTTTTCAGAAAGCAAATTGCTGTTATAAAGTCAATTAGGCGCCTGGGTGGTTCAGAAGGCTAAGCATCTGACTTTGGCTCAGGTTATGATCATAGGGTCCTGGGATTGAGCCCCGCATCGGGCTCCCTGCTTGCTCAGCTGGGATCCTACTTCTCCTCTGCCTCTCCCCCTCTCTCTCAAATAAATAAAATTTGTAAAAAATGGAAGAAAATCTTCAGGATTTAAGACTAAACAAAGTTCTTAGACACCAAAAGCATGATCCATAAAAAGAAAAATTAGACTTCATCAAAATTATAATTGTTTGCTCTATAAATGTCCACATGAAGAAGAAACAAGCTGTAGACTAGGAGAAAATATTTGTAAAGCATATATCCAAAAAAGGACTAGTATCTCTCAAAACTCAACAGTAAAACAATCCAAGAAAATGGGCAACTGACATGAACAGACATTTCATCGAAGATATATAGATGGTAAATAAGGACATAAAAATTTTTTCAACACCTCTGGCCTGCAGGGAAATGCAAGTTAAAACCACAATGAGAGTATCACTACACACATACCAGAATAGCAAAATACAAAATAGTAACACCACCAAATGCTGGTAAGGATGCAGAGAACTAGATCACTGACACACTGCTGGTGGGAATGTAAAATAATACAGCCACTCTGGAAGCAGTTTGGTAGTTTCTTATAAAACTAAACATGCAATTACCATATGATCCACTAATTATACTATTGGGCATTTATCCCAGAGAAATGAAAACTTATGATCATATAAAAACCTATACACAAATATTCATAGCAGCTTTATTTATAACAGCCAAAAGCTGGAGTCAGCTGTGATGTTCCTCAACAGGTGAACGGTTAAACAAACTGTGGTGAATGCATACCATGGAGTACTATGCAAGAAAAAAGAACTACTGATAGTACAAAACTTGGATGAATCTCCAGAGAATTATGCTAAGTGAATAAAGGCCATCCCAAAGGTTACATCCTATATGATTCCATTTACATAACATTTATGAAATGACTAACTTTATAAGTGAAGAACAACCTTCTGGAGGAGATAATTGGGGGTAGGAGTCTAAAAAGAACACTAGAGATCCCTAAACCTTGGAACAGTTCAGTATCTTGACGGGATGGTGACATTAACCTACACAAGTGATAAAACTGCAGAGAATTTAATACATACAAACACAAATGAAAACCAAACTAGGAAATGTAAAAAAGACTGGTGTACCACGCCAGATGTCAATATACTGGTTGTGATATTTTACTAGAGTTTCAAAAAATGTTTTTGCGGGGCGCCTGGGTGGCTCAGTGTGTTAAAGCCTCTGCCTTCGGCTGTCATGATCTCATCATCGTGGGATGGAGCCCCACATTGGGCTCTCTGCTCAGCAGGGAGCCTGCTTCCTCCTCTCTCTCTGCCTGCCTCTCTGCCTACTTGTGATCTCTGTCTGTCAAATAAATAAATAAAATCTTAAAAAAAAAAAGTTTTTGCTAGGAGAAACTGGGTAAAGTGTACAAGGGATCTCCCTGTATTGTAACTGCATGTGAATCTACAATTGCCTTAATAAAAATTTCAATTAAAAAAGTCTGCATGGGGTGCCTGGGTGGCTCAGTCGTTGGGCGTCTGCCTTCGGCTCCCGTCATGATCCCAGGGTCCTGGGAGGAGCCTCATCAGGCTCCCTGCTCATTGGGAAGCCTATTCTCCCTCTCCCACTCCCCCTGCTTGTGTTCCCTCTCTCACTGTCTCTCTCTGTCAAAAAAAGAAATAAAATCTTTTAAAAAGTTTCTGCACAAGCACTGCTATTGATATGAAAGAAACAAATCAACACTGTCCCTTCTGTTCTGATTTTGATACACTGTACTTTTTGGATCTCCAGAATACCGGTTTTTCCATTTTCTAATGATTTACAACCTTGGATGCTCTGTTTCTGGGTCATACTGGAAACTCGGTGTTCCATCACCAGTTGCTGTTTCCCTCAAAAAACAAATTATTTTTTATCTCAAGAAAGAAGGATAAACATCAAGTAATCACTTTTGCTTATAATCCAAAATACTGTTTTCTTTTTTTTTTTTTAAGATTTTATTTATTTGACAGAGAGATCACAAGTAGGCAGAGAGGCAGGCAGAGAGAGAGGAAGGGAAGCAGGCTCCCTGCTGAGCAGAGAGCCCGATGCGGGACTCGATCCCAGCACCCTGAGATCACGACCCGAGCCGAAGGCAGCGGCTTAACCCACTGAGCCACCCAGGCGCCCCAAAATACTGTTTTCAAAGAAAGTCTTTCCTCATTTCAGATTTCCTTCAGGTAAGTTTTCTTTACCAAAATTTTATTCTAATCATTTTTTCAAATTCCTTTATCTTATAATCCAAATTTTAAAAACTATTCCAGGGGCGCCATGGTGGCTCAGTGGGTTGAGCTTCTTCTGCATTCAGATCGGGTCATGATCTCAGGGTCCTGGGATCAACTTGGCAGGGAGCCTACTTCCCCCGTCTCTCTGCCTGCCTCTCTGCCTGCTTGTGATCTCTGTCAAATAAATAAATAAATAAAATCTTTAAAAACAAAAACAAAACCCACCTACTCCAGGGGTACCTGGTTGGCTCAGCAGACAGAACACGGAAATGGAACTCTTGATCTCAGGATTGTAAATTCAAGCAATTGGGTGTAGAGATTACCTAAAAATAAAACCTTAAAAAAAGTATTCTATTAACCCCCAATATTCATCTACTTGAAGGAAGTAAGTTTATGACCTTCACAAGACTTTTATGAGTCTTTTCAGTTTCAGAAAATCTTCTATTAACATGCTCTGTAGCTTTAAACTGTTCATTTATGACTAAACCATCTCCATAAGCAATTTTCCCAACTACATCTCTTTAATCACAGAATTTTTATTTTATGCTAAATAGCAGATTCTAATTTGTAAATCAACACAAGCAGCCCTTACATTTCTCTACTAATCACAGCTCCTACCACAGCACTGACTGGGGAAACTGGTACTGTTCAAAATTGACACAGATTACCAGTATTTCTCCTATCACTCTTTCTCTTTTACAAACCAAACAGGAGTGCTGGTATTTCCTTCACCACATTTTATACTCCATGATTCTGGAAATAAAGTAATTACTCCTGGCATTATCTGCTTAGCTCTGCTCTGTTATGCTCTTAAGTCTGCAAAGGACAAGTAACCTGAACAAACTTTTGGTATTTAGTGCTCTTCCTCATGCCTGCCAAAACAGAAACAAAACAGAAAAATCACCGTAACTCCATTTTTCAAATAGAAAGTGATGAGTAGAAAGAATTATCCATCATTAATTTTTTTTTCAAACAAAACAATGAAATTCTCTGAATGAGAAACATGGCCACAGCAGAAATGATCTAGAGTCTAGTGAAAACTCTATGGCTCAGGTCATGATCTTGTGGTGGTGGAATAGAGCCCTGCCTTGTGCGCCATGCTCAGCAGGTGAATCTGCTTGTTCCTCTCTCCTTGCTCCTCCCCCCAACCCTTGTGCATGAATCTTACAAAACAAAAACAAAAAAGAACTCTCTCACAAATTAGCCATACAATCTGTTGGAACTTCCTTTTCACCAGTCTGTTTCCTGACTCTTTAAATGAATTGCAGAGCTCTTTCCTGCATTAATATTTCATGATTCTAACATTCTAGGAAGACACACACAACAAAAAAACAAACCTGTCTTTAGTATCTAAAAGTACAGACCAATGACACTAAAGTGTGGTAAATACCATAAAGGATCCTCTCAACTCAGTGACCACTGGTTAACAGTAGCTATCACATGGAACAGTGAGGGGCTATCTGTGATCAAATGCTCCTAACATGGAACTGGGTCAAGTGTTGGGTAGTTTTGTTTGTTTTCTGGATTCTCAGGAAAATATACATAACATAAAATTTGCCTTTTTAAACTGTGGTAAAAATACACATAAGACTTACCACGTGAAAAAGTTTCAAGTGCATAACGCAGTTGCGTTAAATATATTCACACTGTTGTGCAACAGATCTCCAGTACTTTTTCATCTTACAAAACTGAAACTCTATACGCATTAGACTACTCCCTATTCCCCCCTTCCCCCACCCCCTGGGGGACTGTCATGCTACCCTTCACTATTCTACTTTCTGTTTCTATGAATCTGAATTTAGATAGCTCATGTAAGTGCAATCATACAGTGAAACCATTTTTAAGCATACAATTCAGTGGCATTATAATACAACCACCACCACTACCCATCTCCCCAAACTGAAACTCTGTACCCATTAAACAGTAATTCCATTAACTGAAAATCTATACACATTAAGTAATAACTCCCCATTACCCCATCCCCAGTAACCACTATTCTACTTTCCCTACGAATTTGCCTACTCTAGGTACCTCATATAAATAATTTCATACAGCATTGTCTTTTTTGGGGCGGGGGGCTGGCCTGTTTCACTTAGCACAGTGTTTTTAAGGTCCACCCATGTTGTAGCATATACCAGAATTTCACTCCTTTTTAAGGCTGAGTGATATTCCACTCTACATATAGAACACTACATATTTTGTGTGGCCATTCATGTGGATATTTGGGTTGTTTCCACCATTTCGCTATTACGAATAATGCGGCTAAACAGGTAAGTGTTGGTGAGGATGTGGAGAAACTGGAACGCTGCTGTGTGAAAATATAAAACAGTGCAGCCACTGTGGAAAATATGGTAGTTTCTCAAAAACTTAAAAATAGAATTACCTCATAATCCAGCAATTTCACTTCTGGGTCTATACCCAAAAGAACGAAAAGAACTCAAACAGGTAATTGTATAACAAAGTGATATAAATGAGTCATCCAAATGGGTGGTTTTGATTGGCATTTCCCTAATGATTAGTAATGTCGAACATCTTTTCATGTGCTTAGTGGCTGTTTGTATATCCTCCTTGGGAAAAATGTCTAGATAGTTTTTAATCAGTCCTAAAAATATGTGCTCAAATGAGTGATTCGTTAGGCATTCTGGAATTCCTGCAGCATAAACTGCTGACTGAATCACAGCAAAATCCAGACACGTTTAATGTGGCAGAGGTTTTTTTCATTTCTCTAAAAAGCAACCTCCCCATATAAATGAGCTCAGTTCAATTTAATCAACCAACTCTTAAATGCAGGCTAGTGGAAGCATCATACTCTTCCAAAGCTTAGCAAGAATACTCAAAGAAAACAAAAAGGTGCATTCATTATACCTCTCCCAGGGTCAAGACTCTACCAATTTAGCTTCTTGCATGAAGCCCAGATGCTCCATTTCCCAATGAAAGAAATTCCCTATGGAAAAGGTAATAATTAAGTCTAGGCATGGAGGGAGGGATTAAAACACCAAAAAGTAGCACATTCAGTTAGACAGCCTACTAAAAATTTCTGCCTTGGGACAAGTCCATGTAACTTTTATCACTAAAGGGTAATGCTTTCCTGACCTCGTACTGCCAAAGGGGTTATAACCAAATCAACCACTAAAATTTGCTCATCCAAAACCAATTAACTGTCTTTTAGCAAATATTTCTCTAACAATCTTTGAATTTCCAAGGCCAGTTTTACCCTAAAATTATTCTATTAGACAAACAGCTAGTATTCTTTTTTTTTTTTTTTTTTAAAGATTTTATTTCTTTGAGAGAGAGAGCGAGAGAGCATGACGTGCCGGGGGAAGGGGGGCAGAGGGAGAAGCAGACTTTCCACTAAGCAGGGAGCTGGATGTAGGACTCCAGAATCATGACATGAGCTGAACACAGTCGCTTGAGCCAGGCAGGCACCCAAACCAGCTAATATTCTTAAGGAGAGATCTCAATCTACTTCACATATATTATGTTCAGAAAGGAGGTAGAAAGGGAAATATTAAAATAAAACTGAGTCCTATTCTATGTTAGAGGCTCCTGACTCTGTACTACTTGTCTGCCTCTCCTCCTTCATTCATTATTTATCATGTACCCATTAAAGGAAGATATTCTTCTAGATACTTAGCATCTATCAGCAAAACAAAAAAAACAAAAAAACAGCCCACCTCTGCCCTTGTGTATCTTATAGACTAGTGCCCCTGGATCCTCTTTGAGAATGTTGAGTGTGAAACATACCAGTAATTTATTTTTGCAATTCTATCTGCAATAAACCTGACTATAAATATCATACATAATTTCTAGTATAAATGTGTGGGAATTAAAAGTACACAGAAAAATGTAAATACAGCAGTCTTTGAGGGTACTATAAGCACAATAAGCCTATAAAAACTCTTCAAAGAATCAATGACCAATGAGCAACTAAAATGATTCTGCCTGAAATAATAAGGGCCTACCTAGTACCCAGAGTTTGGCCCTTCTGAGTACCACTTCTATTTATTTCTGAATACTCACCTAGCAAGGTAACTATTCAAACCTCAGGAGGTTTTAACAATCAAGTAACAACTCAAATTTTACTATCATTCATAATTAGAGAATGCTCCAGATTTTTTAAAACACCAAAGAAAAAAAAATACTTTAAAAATTTTTTTAAAAAGTAAAGAGTACACATCCAAAGGCACTTCTAGTCATCTGTTTGTTAGATGACTAGCTAGTTCAGACTGTTTAGACATGCACTGTCCAATATGGTAACCAACATATGACTATTGAGCACTTTAAACATGCCCAATACAAATCGAAATTAGCTGTAAGTATAACATACACACTGAAAAAAATATAAAATGTCATTTTAATTTTGATTACATATTAAAATGATAACATTTGGGATAAAAATGAGTTAAAATTTATCATTAAATTCTTCTTTGGAGGTGGATGGGTGGCTCGGTTGCTAAGCATCTGCCTTCAGTACAGGTCATGATCCCAGGGACCTGGGACTGAGCCCCACATCAGGCTCCCAGCTCATCAGGAAGCCTGCTTCTCCCTCTCCCACTCCCCCTGCTGTGTTCCCGCTCTTGCTAGGTCTCTGTCAAATAAATTTTTTTAAAAATCTTTGAAATCAATCAATCAATCAATCTTTGGGGTGCCTAGGTGGCTCAGTCATGTAAGTGTGAGTCTGACTCCTGATTTCAGCTCAGGGCCTGATCTCAGGTCTGTGAGATTGATCCCCACCCTTGGCAAGGAGTCTGTTTCAGATTCCCTCTCACCCTCTACCCCTCCCCACATACACATGCTCTCTCTAAAATATAAATATTTTAAAAAATTAAAAACATGGGGCACCTGGATGGCTCAGTGGTTTAAGCCTCTGCCTTTGGCTCAAGTCATGATCTCAGGGTCCTGGGTTCACTGAGCCCCACATCAGGCTCTCTGCTCAGCAGGAAGCCTGCTTCCCGCCCCCCATCTCTGCCTACTTGTGATTTCTCTGTCCAATAAATACATAGAATCTTAAAAAAAAAAAAAAAATTCTTCTTTAACTTTTTTTTTTTTAATTTATTTTGTCTGGGGCACCTGGGTGGCTCAGTCAGTTGGGTGTCTACCTTTTTCTCAGGCCATGATCTCAGGGTCCTGGGATCAAGCCCTGCATCAGGCTTCCTGTTAGTGAGGAATCTGCTTCTTCCTCACCCTCTGCCCTCCCCCTGCCTCCTTCCCTCAAATAAATAAATAAAATCTTAAAAATATATACATTTATTTTTCTTAAAGATTTTATTTATTTTGGGCACCTGGGTTAAGCACCTATCTTCAGCTCAGGTCATAATCCCAGAGTCCTGGGATCAAGCCCTGCATCAGGCTCCCAGCTCAGCATGGAGTCTGCTTCTCCCTCTGCCCCTCCCTTCTCCACCCCTTATTCTATGCCCCTCTACAAAAATAGAATCTTTTAAGAAAAAAATTTTATGATTTTGAGAGAGAGCATGCACAAACGCTGAGACCACAGAGGGAGGGGAAGAAGGAGAGAGAGAATCTCAAGTAAATTCCATGTTGGGGGGTGGTGCTCAGAGCCCAACACCACCCAATCTCACAACCAACCTGAGTCAAAACCAAGAGTCAAATGCTTAAATGACTGAGCCGCCCAGGCACCCCAAGACCAACTTATTTATTTATTTATTCATATATAAAGAGAAAGCACACACACGCACACACGGGGGATGGGGGGTGGGGGGTTGCAGCAGAGGGAGAAGATCTCAAGCTGACTTCCCGCTAAGCACAGAGTCCAAAGTAGGGTTCAATCCCACAACCCCAAGATCATCACCTGAGCTAAAATCAAGACTCAGGCTCAACCAACTAAGCCACCCAGGTGCCCCATTCTTTTAATTTTGTTAATGTAAAACGTATTTTTTACTTTTTATTTTAAAAGATTTTATTTATTTAACAGAGAGAAATCACAAGTAGGCAGAGAGGCAGGCAGAGAGGGGGAAGCAGGCTCCCCGCTCAGCAGAGAACCCAATGATTCAGGGTTTGATCCCATGACCCTGAGATCATGACCTGAGCCAAAGGCAGAGGCTTAACCCACTGAGCCACCCAGGCGCCCCATTTTTTAATACCAAAAAATATCACCCATTTGGCTCACGTTGTATTTGTTTTAAACAGCACTGGTTAAGAGAACAGACTTCTAAAGCTGCATACAGAATAATACATGCTATATATATTGAAACTATGCTCAGAATTTTATACTTAGATATTTATTCATTTCTCAGTTCACATTCTTCAACCTGTCTTCTATATCAAAATGGCAAACATCAAATATTTTTATATCAAAATATGAAAGTTTCGGAATCTAACGTGAAATTGTTTAGCAGAGCACTGACAAATACCCACTGTGCACAGGGCATTCAATCCATACAGTAACTTGTTCTGCTGCAAGTGGTTCTTCTGTATCTAGCTAACATGCATTCTGCTTCTACAGTGCGCCTAGTACCATGCTTGACACTTTACTTTCACTGACCCATAAAATTCTCACAACTACCCTATGTAGTAGGTCCTATTTAAAGAAGAAACTGAAGCATACAGAAATTAAGTAACTTGCCAAAGTCCACAGCCTGTGGAAGTAGGATTCTAACCCGCAGGTTCAAACCAAAACCACCACGCACTTTTCCCTAATAAAAGGACTACACAAGGAGTGTCTGGCTGGCTCAGCTGGAAGAGCATGAGACTCCTGATCTCAGGATTTTTGAGTTCAAGCCCCATGATGGGTGTAAAGATTACTAAAAAAAAAATAAAACAAAACAAAAAAAAAGGACTACACAAGACTGTCATTATCTTATAGGACTGAGTTCTAGTTGTGCGTTATGTACCCATTAAAAAAAAACTGTAATAGATGGGGCTTAACACATTGCGTCCCACTCTCTACTCCACCCTTCTCAATGGCGGGTTAAAGCTGCCCACATGAATTAAATCCTTGATCTTTTTTTTTTTTAAAGATTTTATTTATTCATTTATTTCACAGACAGAGATTACAAGTAGGCAGAGAGGCGGGCAGAGAGAGGAGGAAGCAGGCTCCCTGCTGAGCAGACAGCCTGATGCGGGGCTCGATCCCAGGACCCTGGGATCATGACCTGAGTCGAAGGCAGAGGCTTTAACCCATTGAGCCACTCAGGCACCCCTAAATCCTTGATCTGACTACAAGTTTATACTGTGCTCCTTTTTCCAGAATTTCTAGATCCTATCTCACCTCTCTGGTCCAATTCCTATGTCCTTCAGACTTCATTTCAGACATCATCTCCATGCAAAACTACTCAAGATTCCCCATGATTTAGGCTAGTCACTCCTCCTCCCTCTGCTCATCCCTATTGTAGTGTCTCCCACACTCTGTCCTCACTAAATGGCTCAAGGGATCTACTGTGTTCACCACTTACCTAAAACCGTGCCTAACATTAGGTGCTCAATAAATATTTGCTGAACTATCTAATCACCTGACCCACCCAGCTACAGCTAAAAGTGGAATATTAAAAGCAAACTTGGGAATAGGAGGGGCTAATCCACGAGCAGAGAACAAATCCTAAATTTCATAAAATTTATGACAAGTCAAAAGAATAGGATCATACACATGAAATAATGATTGCGATGACTCTTACCCACTCCCAAAAAAAGTAAGAGTAAAATTAAAATATATTTGAAATGAATATTTGCCCAATTTAGTTTATGCACAATTTGTAAGAATTAAGTAGCTGACAAAAATTCTGTCATAAGAAATCCAAATCAACCATTCCAGTAATGATATCGATTGAAATCAGCTTAATTTTGACAATTCTCAAGAGTTCAGAAAAGACTGCAGTTGCTTTCTAAAATCGTCTCAAACATAAAACTAGTTACACTTAGGGGCGCCTGGGTGGCTCACGTCATGATCCCAGCGTCCTGGGATTGAGCCCCACATCGGGCTCTTGGGCCGGGAGCCTGCTTCCTCCTCTCTTTCTCTCTGCCTGCCTCTCTGCCTACTTGTGATCTCTGCCTATCAAATAAATAAAATCTTAAAAAAAAAAAAAGAAAGAAAGAAAGAAAAGAAAAAAAACTGGTTACACTTACAATTGGGTTTCACTGCACTCCTCCAATGCTCAGTGCTGGGCTCCAAATGACAGGAGCAACCATGTGTCCTTTAAGATATTTACGGGGTGGGGGAAGCGGGGAGTTCACATAGAATTCATTTAACCAAGTCGTGTTAGTTCCACTAAATTTTCTAACCAGAGTCCAAAAAAAGGGACTTTCCTAGAGCCTTCCCTTTTCTTTTCCAAAATGGGAAACCGACTAAAAAGGTCAATCTTCGGTTCTGAACTTCCACAGTAAGTAATTCTGAAACATGAGGTGAAAGTACATGAGAAGTTCTAGGGCTAGGGCTGGCCAAATGTTTTCCTGTAAATTGTAGTGCAAAGTCAAATAGAAGCGAGAACTTCATTCTTTCGGGTTTGAGGACAGAAACTGATCATCTCTTTTAGATTACTGCTTCTGTTGATGTCTGGAAAAGCACTGTGAGGCAAACATGCCATTGAGTCCCACCCCAAGCACGAAGAGCCTCCGATTGTTTGACACATCAATGGATTAGTCAACGCGGGGGAACTCACTTTTCCCCTCTAATTTGCTTTAATTATTCCTCACACAAACCCTCAAGTTTACTCTAAGTTATGACCATATGGAATCTTCTCCTTGCCCTGAAGTATAAATTCGGGCCTTTACCAAAGGACTACCACGGCTTCAATCCCAACCACTAAAATAAATCCCTTACAAGTATCGTACATCTAGTAACGCCACACAGATATGGAAAAAGCCAGTCCAGTCGCTGAAAGAAACAGCATTCTGGGACGCGGTTAATGCTGCATATTTTGCAACAGAGGCAATGAACAGAGTAGGAGACTTGAAAGCAAAAGACCGGATGGAAAGCATGGGAAGACCCCGCCCCAGTAAGCTCGATGTCGATTCAAACACTAACTTGGGTCTGTCGCTTGGAATCGGAATCACTGAAACAAAGGCGTTTATTACGGGAAGCAAGATGTCTGGAGTAAAAAAAAAAAAAAAACCGGTTTGCAGCTACCCACACCGTACACCATCTTCCCACAGGTCTTACCTATGGTGGAAATAAAGGTGGTATTAAAGGCATCATCCGAAAAACGAAAAAGGACGCAGGTCTTCCCTACTCCCGAGTCTCCGATCAGGAGCAGCTTGAAAAGCAGGTCGTACGTCTTCTTCGCCATTGGGAGGAGCGGCTCAGGCTCTCGCCGCCGGCGGCCCCAAGGGATCGGTCCCTCTCACTACGGCCAACTCCTCACTTGGGCGTTCTCAGGCCGGAGTACCGGGGAAGCGTGGGAAAAACGAGGGCTCGAGAGGGCGGGGGAGACCTACGAACGGCCTCGTCGAGGAAGCCCCGACGGTGGCGGCGTCCGGTGCCTCCGAGGACGGCGACGGCGGCTCCGCAGCCTCTCCCAGCCGCTCCGCCCGGTTCCGGGGAGTCGGTCGGGACAAAATGGCCTCCCCTCCCCCTTCAGGGCTGCTCGGCCGGGACGCTCCCACGGGCGACCGAGCAAGCTCTGCCGTCGAGGGAGCGCGACGGACGTGAGGACAGTCTCTCTCCCGAGCAGGAACTCCGCGCCAGGACGCGGCGGTGGCAGCGAAGGAGGACTCGGAGCCGACGAGCTCAGCTACATAGCCACAGGAAGCCGAGCCGCCCCGGCCAGAGCCACCTTTTCCCCGTGCCCTCTCACGCCGGCGTGCGCGCTGCCTGAGACGCACGCAAGGACGTACGCCCGCCCTTCCCTCGCGCCCTCGCCCTGCGGATCGCCTCTGCGCACGCGCATCAGAGGGTGTGGGGGCAAGCGGGGGTGGAGAGTGAAGTGCCTGGTCTCCGAGCCCCAGTCTAAGGCCGGGTGGAGACGAGAGAGGGGAGGGGCGGGAGAAGGCGAGGCCGCGGGCGCGCTCCCTGCGGCCGTCTGATAGGGTGCACAGCTTTACGAGCACGCCCCGCGGGGAGGCGCAGCCTGGTGACTGCGCAGGCGCCGCACGCTGGAGTAGGCTCTTGGCACCCCTCCTTTCGTTCCGGGGTAGCCCTCCGAGCTGCGCTGAGGCTGTTCTCGGTCGCGTTTGTCGCGTGCGTCGAGCTGAAGGTCTTGGCGCAGTGACAGGCTTGGATGGCCGTGTGTTCCTGTATAGCTGTAGCTCGTAAATGCGAGAAAAAGTGGCGCCCTGGGGTCATTAATAGGCTCTTTGCTAAAATGACACGCATCCTGGAGTGCCCTGGCTAATCGTGTCAGGAGAAACATTAGAGCTCCATCCCGGTTTACTTAAGGAGCGAGAGTTGACGTTCCAGAGAACAGGAGTTTGACATGGAAAAACTGGCGGTGCTGCTCAGGTTGAGATGATGTAATCCGCCTTTCAGGGCGAGGAGAGGATTGAGGAACACCTGGGCGCAGGGAGAATCCCCACGCAAAGTGGAAGCTTCGGGGCTGTGCTCTACAGCGAGAATCCACTGCAGGCCTTGCGATCCTTTTGGAATACGGGAGAGCCCAGAGCTCCATGCAGAAGCAGGGCCCCTGCTGCCGCCAAAATCAAACCACCGATGTCCAAAATTGAAGGACAGTGAAGCCAACCCCAGCCCTACACTGCCTGTTCCTTGCACTTTCTTTTCGTATGCCTTACACCTTTCCTTCTGTGACTCCCCATCAGTCTTTATACTTCCCTCTCACTCTCCTTTTCTGTAGTGAAGTAGTCCTCCTCCTGCCTTGCCATTCTCAGTGTGTTTCACCGCGGCAAAGCACACCTAGGATGTCATGGCTGAATAGTTGGTAGACTGGTTCAACCTAATACAGGAGAAAACTGAGACATCTGGAAACAGGGATGGAGAGAGAAGTAAAAATTACATTTTTACACCCTGCCATCACCACACCCAAAATGTTTGGGTATGTAATATGTGATTAAAATAGACCTTTGAGATAGGGTAATCATATTTCAATCTTTTTTTTTAAAGATTTTATTTATTTATTTGACAGACAGAGATCACAAGTAGGCAGAGAGGCAGGCAGAGAGAGAAGGGGAAGCCGACTCCAGGATCATGACTTGAGCCAAACGCAGGGGCTTTAACAACCCACTGAGCCACCCAGGCGCCTCAGTCTTCCATTTTTTTTAAAGCCTTGGCTTGTTCTTCCTCCCCAACCAGCCCCTAAGCTTCCCTACTGAAAATGCTTGTCTTCCCTAATACACTTCTCCCTTCAGTTTGTTTCTATGATTGCTCTGGTCTTTTAATTCTTAACCTCTGTGGATCATTCTTCCTCCAGTTGGGAGTGTCTTTTTTTTTTTTTTTTTTAAGGTTTTATTTATTTTATTTGACAAGAGAGAGAGATCACAAGTAGACAGAGAGGCAGGCAGAGACAGAGGGGGAAGCAGGCTCCCTGCTGAGCAGAGAGCCTGATTCGGGGCTTGATCCCAGGACACTGAGATCATGACCTGAGCCAAAGGCAGCGGCTTAATCCACTGAGCCACCCAGGCGCCCCAGTTGGGAGTGTCTTAACACAAGCAACTTTAATACAAGCTAGCTATGCAAATCAAAATGAGCTATGGTCAGTGCTACACAGGTTTGTCATCAGTTGAGGCATTACATTGAGTACCTCAGGGAATCCTCAGTGTTAGCGTGATTTTTCCTTTCGAAATAAGTTTGATTGTGGGGCACCTGGGTAGCTCAATGTTTAAGTGTCTGCCTTCAGCTCAGGTCATGATCCCACAGTCCTACAGTGGAGCCCCAGGTCTGCTTCTCCCTCGTCCTCTGCCCCTGCTCCTGCTCTCTCTTGCTCACTATCTCTCAAATTTAAAAAAAAAAAAAAAAAATTTAAGATTTTATTTATTTGACAGAGAGAGAGAGATCACAAGTAGGCAGAGAGGTAGGCAGAGAGAGAGGAGGAAGCAGGCTCCCTGCCAAGCAGAGAGCCTGATGTGGAGCTCGATCCTAGGTCCTTGGGATCATGACCTGAGCTGAAGACAGAGGCCTTAACCCACTGAGCCATTCAGGCGCCCCTCAAATTAAAAAAAAAAAAAAAAAAAAAAAAAAATTTAAAGCAAAAAAAAAAAAAAAAAGAAGTTTGTTAACTCAAGCCCCAATATGGTAAAGCATTTTCAGATGTCATGATTTTTAAATGTAGGAAGCCTGATTAATTCTACTACATAAATTTTGGGAATTAGGGCAGCTAAATATGGAAAATAAATTTTAAAAACTATGCTTTATCCCAATTGTTTCCAGCAGTTCTATCAATTAGAGCCTTTCCTTCATGTGCTCCATATTCTGAAAACTTAGGAGTTAATTACACCTATTAACAAATTTTATTTATTATTGGGTCAGAATCATAGAATTTTAGGGCTATCATCTTTTTTTTTAAAGATTTTATTTTTTTATTTGACAGAGATCACAAGTAGACAGAGAGGCAGGCAGAGAGAAAGGGAAGCAGGCTCCTTGCTGAGCAGAGAGCCCGATGCAGGACTCAATCCCAGGACCCTGGGATCATGACCTGAGCCAAAGGCAGCGGCTTAACCCATTTAGCCACCCAGGCGCCCCTCATCGGTTTTTTTTTTTTTTTTTGGAAGATTTATTTGAGAGAGAAAAAGAGAGCACGTTGGGGGGTGGGGTGTGCGTGGAGAAAATCCCAGACAGACACTGCGCTGAGCTCAGAGCACAGCCCAACAGGATCCCACAACCCTGAGATCATGATCTGACCTCAAACCAAGAGGGAAATACCCAACCAGCTGTGCCATCCAGGTGCCCCAAGCTTTCATATCTTTAAATCATAATTCAACTCCTGCATGTAATTTACAGATAAGTCTAACGCTTAGAGAGGTTAGGGACTTGGCCAGAAGTCACACCGTTAATACAGCTAGCACTATGTGCAAGGGAAAAGGGAAGGAAACCTCCACAGGACATCACACTGCATGGAGGTGGGAATTGAGAGGCTCAGCCAGTACTTAATGTTTGGCTTCCCTGAAGTTATTTAAAACTTTTGCTGGAGTAAGACATAAGCATCAAGCTGTATCTACCACTGAAGGTGGCTGGAAGGATCAAGGCATGAAAGATCTCTGACTCTAGAAAAAAAGAAAGAATAAAATGGGGGCGGGGGGTGCCTGGGTGGCTCAGTGGGTTAAAGCCTCTGCCTTCAGCTCAGATCATAATCCTAGGGTCTTGGGATAGAGCCCCACATCGGGCTCTCTGCTCAGCAGGGAGCTTACTTCCTCCCCTCTCTCTCTGCCTGCTTCTCTGCCTACTTCTGATCTCTGTCAAATAAATAAATAAAATCTTTTTTTTTAAAAAAAAAAGAATAAAATGGGGGTCTATGTAGGCCTAAAAGGTAATAATATTTGTTACTATTGATATCATGAAATAATATTTGATAAATGCTAAAACCTAGTGAAAGAAAATGCCAATTTAGCACCGGCTCAGAATTTATGCCTTTTAAAGCATTGCTCTGTAAAGACTCTAGTCCAAATATTTGCAAAGCCAAGAAAGAAAACAGGTATATTTATTTAGAGAACACAGAGCTGACTGAAAGCATGTTTCCAGTCTTCAGCTTCAACTTTCAGGACCAACCTTGGGGAACCAGGCTCGTTCAGTCTAAGGAACGTGCAACTCTTTGTCTTGGAATCATGAGTTTGAGCCCCATGTTGAAGGTAGAGATTACTTGAATACTAAATACATAAACTTAAGGAAAAAAATCACTGCTTCCAAAGATACTGACTCTGGATCATCTTTACTCCTCTTCCTGCATTTATTTTCCATTCTCTATACCTGATTAGTTCCTCTAATTTCTCTGTCCCTTGCTCCCTCTGTTCTCCTGAAAAGTGGGAGTTCTTCCCTTGAATGGCAGCCCTATCATCACCTTGCTGTCAAACCTACCACTCCAGTCTCAGGGATTTTGTCCATTTGCTACTGCCTGTTTCCTTTGTTCACACTCCCAATCTTCAGCAGGGACATCCATGAGGAAGGTCTTTGTTAGACATCCTTGATGCTGAGCACGGGTTGCCCAGAGGCTGCAGCTGTCTTATCATCACCTGCCAATATTCTGTCCTGCCTACATATCTTGACTTAGCCCTACTTCATGTTAGAGAATGACTGCCCCATGAGCCTTCCCCAGCCCACTAGGTGTGTTTGTTCTAATCTTCTCTGGGGATACCTCAGCCCTAGCCAGTAAACTTTATTTCCTATCCCAGCTTCCAAGGACTGGTCTCAAGACAAACTGAACAAGTCATCTTTCCTGCAGTTCCTACGCATCTTCTTGATTTCATGCTTGGTTTAATGTGGTTCTCTCCATGTGAAATGCACCCCCTCCTCACCACCGGCCCACCAGTATCACTTCAGGATTCAGCTTAAATGTCCTCACCATAGCCTGTCTTCCCCAACAGTCTTGCTGGGAGGAATTTGTTTCGCTTTTGAACTCCCATAGCACTTTTATTCTTTTTTATATTTTATTTATTTGCCAGAGAGAGAGAGAGGGAGAGAGAAAGTACAAGCAGGGGAAGCAGCAGGCAGAGGGAGAAGCAGGCTCCCTGCTAAGCAAGGAGCAGTCCCAGGACCCTGGGATCCTGACCGGAGCTGAAGGCAGATGCTTAACCCACAGAGCCATCCAGGCATCCCTCCCATAGCACTTTTAAAAATCAGTTGTTTCCCCTTTCTTATTTCACAAGTAGTACTTATTTATTTTTAGAAACTTAGAACCTGCAGGTAAGCAAAACAAAAAATATTAATCATTTAAAATTCTGCCTCCAGGGGTGCCTGGATGGCTCCATTCATAGAACATGTGACTCTTGATCTCACGGTTGTGAGCTTGAGCCCCATATAGGGCATAAAGTTTACTTAAAAAGAAAAAAATCTGGAATGCTTGTCTGGCTCAGTCGGTAGAACATGTGACCCTTGATTTCAGGACTGTAAGTTCAAGTCCCACATTGCGTATGGAGATTAGTTAAAAATAAACATCTTTAAAATTAAAAAAAAAAAAATCTACCCCCAGAGATCACCACTATTAGTATTTTGGTGAATAACCATGTCTTCTTCCCATAGCTCTTAATTTAAACATTTATGATACATTTTCCACATTTCATAGGGGTATTTATGTACATATCTTATTTTCCTCAATTAAACTCTCCTTGAGAGCTGTGACTATTATATACATTATTTTGCCTATAGTCTTAAATATATCAGAAAGTCAAATCATGTTTATTGAAGGAAAAAGAAAATGAAACTCAGAGGTTCACTTGTTTTTCCCCCTAGAAAACAATACTATTTTCGAGAAATTTTCAGTGTTGAATACTCAAAAGAAGCAAATGTGAAGATAATACCTTTGTGGCAGATTTTATCAATATTAGGAAATACACGAAAAACTCATCTAACTCCATTATAGAACTTATTTCAGTAAACAAATGCTATTAAGGCTAATAGAGCAACTGTAATGTGAACAGTGGAATGAACACTAACCTTGGAGTTAGATAATGTACACTCAGGGCAGGTCAGCTACCGACTAGCTAGCTCTGTGACAATGGATTCATTTAACCTCATGCCTATTTTCCCCATAGGTCAAAAGGGTGTGGTACTTCATGAGATTGTTTCAAAAATTAAATAAGAGAATGCAAGTAAATGCACTTTGTATGGTGTAAAACACTCTGTAAATATAATTATTACTATTATTCATAAGAGCTGGGGTAATGAATTGCACAATAAGGAAAAAGAAAGAAAAATTACAGGTAAGGTTCAAATACTTAGAAATGAGCAAAGCAAATAAGCCATCATGGGAGAAACATGGTGCGAAAAGAAACTGAACTAAGAACAGAAGTTGATCAGAAGAGAGGAAAATGAAGGATTAAAATTGGAAGAAGCAAGAATCAGAAATGACTAGACTTGCAAAGTTTTAATGATATCATCAAAAGGAATAATGGGATCAAAAGGAAGGGCAGGGAAAGGAAGGGGGGGAGAAAGGAAGGAAGAAAGAAAGAAAATCTAATGGCTGCAGGCAGCAGATTCCCCTCTCTCTCCACCCCAGCTAAAAAAAACACACCATCGATTCCAGGAGATGAACCCAAACCCATCTGTGTTGGAACAATTGGTCCTGCATGGTGATTTTTAAAAATAGACCCTGGGGCGCTTGGGTGGCTGAGTGGGTTAAGCCTCTACCTTCAGCTTAGGTCATGATCTCAGGGTCCTGGGATGGAGCCCTGAATCAGGCTCTCTGCTCAGAAGGGAGCCTGTTTCCCCCTCTCTCTAACTGCTTCTCTGCCTACTCGTAATCTCTCTCTCTCTCTTTGTCAAATAAATAAATAAAATCTTTTTTAAAAAATGAAATAAAATAAAAATTTTTACATGGACCTTGAGGGGCGCCTGGATGGCTTAGTCATTAGGTTGTCTCCCTTAGGCTCAGATCATGATCCCAGGGTGATTGAATCCAGCCCCGCATCAGGCTCCCTGTTCAGCCAGAAGCCTGCTTCTCCCTTTCCTATTCCCCCTGCTTGTGTTCCCTCTCTCACTGCCTCTCTCTGTCAAATAAATAAAAATCTTTAAGAAAGAAGTAAATAAAAATTAAAAATAGACCCTGAGTTGGTAAATCAAAGGTTCTATATCTGTCCCTTTGTTAAAAAGAGACCTTGTGGGGCACCTGGATGGCTAAGTCCTTAAGCGGCTGCCTTTAGCTCAGGTCATGATCCCAGGGTCCTGGGATGGAGCTCCGCATCAGGTTCCCTGCTTGGCGGGAAGCCTGCTTCTCCCTCTCCCACTCCCCCTGCTTCTGTTCCCTCTCTCACTGTGCCTGTCTCTATCAAATAAATAAATAAAATAAAATCTTTTTTAAAATTTTAAAAAGACCTTGGGTAAGTTATTTATCATCTTTAAACCTGTTGTCTCATGTGTAAAGTGAAAATAAGACAGAAACTACCATACGGTTGTGTGAGGATTAAATGATGCAGTGTTCCGCCCTCAGTTAAGCCTCAGCGATGTTATTACCACCTTAAGAACTGAGAAAACTTTTTTCATTTAAGGATCATTGCCTTGAAGAAAAAAGTAAACCTAGAGGAAAATAAATCTTAACAAATCACATATTTTGAGACATAAAATGAGTTCTGTTAATCCATGGGGACATCCTAGATGGGAAGGAACTTCCCCTAAATCCATCTTTGCAACTTTATGCCACTCCAATGTGATTATGAATCGAGTGGGAACCCTAACCAGCCTAGGGGTTGTATATTTACATATAAAAATGTAAATATGTAAGTTAACCTTTTTTAAATATTTAAAGAAAAACAAAAAAAAATCCAAGGCAAATGATGATTTTCAAATAATTGGCTATTCAACTAGGTATTAAAGTAGTAACTGCTCAGTGGGGTGCCTGGGTGGTTCAGTGGGTTAAAGCCTCTGCCTTCGGCTCAGGTCATGATCCCAGAGTCCTGGGATCGAGGCCCATATCGGGCTCTCTGCTCAGGGGGAGCCTGGTTCCTCCAATCTCTCTCTCTGCCTACTTGTGATTTCTGTCTGTCAAATAAATGAATAAAAATCTTAAAAAAAAAAAAAAAGTAGTAACTGCTCAATTAACACTACTTAGAAAATGAGAGCAGCAAGAAATAAACAAACATAGTGGTTCTCTTTTAACATGAAGATGTGCAGCATAACCCCCTGTGGGTATCAGTGCAAAACAGGGCTATAATGCACACTTGGTCCATCACAGGAACTAGAATTTTTACAGCACCAAAAGTCAAAGCTCTGAAGAGCAAAGAAGGCTTTAGATAAACCCAGAGACAGGAAGGGAGAGCACTGGGTATGGTAACTTGGCCTGCATGAGATGGTTGGAAAACTCACAGAAGCACGAAAAATCAGAAGAGAACATTTAGAGAGACAAGGCACTTTTGAGTGGCAGAGCCAGAGTGCAGGAATGTTTTAACCCTTTTCCAAGCCAAGACATTTGAAGCTACACTTGTGACTTACAAATTCATAGATTCATGGCATGATACAATGGAGATACAGAGATCTGATATTGAATTCCTGTTCCATCTCATTTAGCTGGGTCATCTTAGACAATTACTAGTCATCCTAAACTTTAGTTTCTTCACCTGGAAAATGGGGTTATCAGCTGCCAAACCAAGCAATTGTGAAGATTAAAATAATCCATGTAAAGAACCTGCGGTGGGACTAGCATTCCCTTAAACATGATACTCTCCCCCTGAAAGATGTATACTATCTAAGGAACAACTGTTGTAACTCCTAGAATACCTAGACCAGCGTCTTGCATGCAGTATGAGCTCAATACATATAAATGAGACTGAATCACATCTGCATTAGAGGAAATCTTGGAAGGCATCTAAACTAATTTCCTGCTCCATGCAGCAATGCCCTAAAGAACCAACCACCTGCCCAGTCTCTGAATACTTCCAGTGAATTTGCTGATGCCAAAAGGACTGACTCCAGCGCTGGGTATTTCTAACAGAAAGGGGTTCCATGTACTGAATCTAAGTGTGCTTTCCTGAAACATCATCCATTTGTTTAGTTCTGTGCCCTGGAGCAACACAGAATGAACTTTTCCTCACATTCATGAGACGGCTCTTCAGCTCTTTGAAGATATAGCATTGGTACTTTCCTTGAAGCTGTTCCAAACTAACTCTCTTCAGTAAGATGACTCTCAGATAACTATCAGTGCTACCATTTTGGTTTGCATACGTCCCTCCAATGGAATGTGGCACCCATAACAGAACACTATTTGAGTTGAGGATCTAACCCTATGGAAATGCCCAGATCAGGCTACCACTGGCAGGTTATAGAAATCAGGACCATCTAGGGGTGCCTGGGTGGCTCAGTGGGTTAAAGCCTCTGCCTTTGGCAGAGTCCTGTGATCAAGCCCAGCATTGGGCTCTCTGCTTAGCGGGGAGCCTCCTTCCTCCTCTCTCTCTCTGCCTGCCTCTCTGCCTACTTGTGATCTCTATCAAATAAATAAATAAAATCTTAAAAAAAAAAAAAAAAGAAAAGAAATCAGGACCATCTGAGATGCTCCCGAAGACTGAGGTGATTTGGTACTTGATTGAGAAGAAACCCCCTTCCAGATGAACCTTGCATTATAACCATTCTTTAAATTACCAAACCTATTCAGTAAATTACATAAAAATTACCTCTTATGTATGCAAATTTTAAATAAATGAAGGAAAGAAATGGTAAGTCACAGGAGTATAAGAAGAATGCATGAATGGGGCACCTGGGTGGCTCAGTGGGTTAAAGCCTCTGCCTTCAGCTCAGGTCATGATTCTCAGGGTCCTGGGATTGAGCCCTGCATCGGGCTCCCTGCTCAGCAGGGAGTCTGCTCCCCTTCCTCTCTCTCTGCCTGCCTCTCTGCCTACTTGTGATCTCTGTCTGTCAAATAAATAAATAAAATCTTAAAAAAAAAATGCATGAAGAAATGTTCAAATTCACTTTTAATCAGAGAAATTCAAACAAGATAGTATTTTCTGCCCATCAGGATGACAAAAATTAAAAAGATGGATAATACCAAGTGTTGGTGAGGATATGGAGGGACATGAATTCTCATCCATACCTGGTAGGAGTGCAGTCCGGTCCAGCTGTTCTGGAAAGCAATGAGGCAATGTATAATAAACCATGTACATGCCTATGACAAAATAGTACCATGCAGGGTGTGTCCATGAGAAATCCTCACGAAGGTTCCTTATTTGTGGCAGCTAGATGGAATCAATCTAAGCATCTGTTACTAGTGGAATGAGTAAATAAAATGTTAAGGATGCATATTGAGTTAGTTCAGACCATAGAGGGTTGGCTTGGGGTTGAAAATCGGCTAATACTGGGCACCTGGGTAGCTCAGTTGGTTAAGTGTCCACCTTCAGCTCAGGTCATGATCCCAGGGTTCTGGGATCGAGCCCCACTATCGGGCTCCCTGCTCAGCGGAGAGTCTGCTCCTCTCTCTCGCTCTCTGCCCCTCCCCCAGCTTATGCTCTCTCTTTCATGCTCTCTCTCAAATAAATACATAATTTTTTTAATTGGCTAATATTAGGGTGCTGAGTGGCTCAATCAGTTAAGCATCTGACACTTCATTTTGACTCAGGTCATGATCTCAGTGTCATGGAATCGAGCCCCTCATTGGGCTCCGTGCTCAGCACAGATCTGCTTATACCTTCCCTCTGCTCCTGCCCGTGCTCACACACTCTCTAAATAAATAAAATCTTAAAAATAAGAAAGAAATAAAATTGACTAACATGACAATTCAGACCAAAGGCTACCTTGTTACCACTAACAATCAAGTGTTGTTTATCACTAACAACCAAGTAAAGCAAAGAACATAGGCCTTCCAAGGTCCTCGCATACACATGCCCAAATTCTGATGATCAATGCAGACCATTTAGGAGAAGGAGGGTTCTCATGAGTTCAGAGTGCGGACTAAGTTTTTACAGGATTAGGCTTGGTGAGAGGCTAGGCCAGCATTCAAAGGCCTATCATCTACCATGTAAGAAAATTCTTCATTGTACTATTGGGCCAATAGCAGGTCTGTCCATGGCCTATCCCACACACTATAGAATACTGTGTAGCAATATTAAGCTAGTAACAAGCTGCATGTTCAGCAACTGGAACAAAGGAAACAAAATGATTTCTAGTACAAAACCATTCCTATAAATTAAAAACATACAAAATTATATTGCATGAGGTTTCGCACATATTTAATAATGTATATCATTACCACATTACAGTGGGAACCTGCGGGAAGAATGAGCAATGAGGGGGAAGAAGGGAAAAATATGAAATAAAATAAAATGAGAAGGACCATGCACAGATTAAAATTGTCATTAGTCGGGGCACCTGGGTGGCTCAGTGAGTTAATGCCTCTGCCTTCAGCTCAGGTCATGATCCCAGGATCCGGGGATCGAGCCCGGCATCAGGCTCTCCGCTCCATGGGGAACCTGCTTCCCTCTCTCTCTCTGCCTGCTTCTCTGCCTACTTGTGATCTGTCAAATAAATAAATAAAATCTTTTTTAAAAAATGTCATTAGACAGTGGGCAAATAAGTGGGGAAGATGGTTAACTCAATACTCTGCCTCCCAGATCTAAATTTTTATTTTTATTTACCTATTTTTAGAGAGGGGGAAACTGAAGAAGAGGGAAGTAGAGAACCAGATCTAAATTTTTAAACAAAACAAGTGAGGAGGGGATTCATTTGTACCTGGAGATAGGATTGCCTGGGTGGCTCAGTCAGTTAAGCACCTGCCTTCGGCTCAGGTCATGATCCTGCGGTCCTTAGATAGAGCCCTACATCCGGCTCCCTGCTCAGCGGGGAATGTGCTCTGCGCTCTGCCCTTCCCCCTGCTTGTGCTCACATGCTTGCACTCTCTGTCTCTCTCTCTCTCTCAAAAAAATAAATAAAATCTCAAAAAAAATCGTACCTGAAGATAGAGGAAATCAGTACTGATACTCCTCGTAGATATGAGTGATAGCAAAGGGAGGGAAAAAAAAACCTAAGTATTTAGTTTGGCTTGAAAAAAAGAATAGATTCTGGGTGTTTTTTTATGCCTAATTACCACATAACATAACAATAGTTGTGCAAATTTTAAAATTTGGGACAGATTTATTTGATCACATTGATTGATTACAGAAACGCAGACGTCCTAGAAGTGTCCGTTCGTGAAGCCAGGAGCTCAGCGCTCAGCTGTCACCTGTCAGCCCTCACCCAGTCCTGCTTCCAGCACTTTGGACTAAGCGCCCAGTTACTTGCAGGCCGTCCCACCTCTTTCCTGGAGCCCAAAAGAGGGCGGAAGCATGGGGTAAGAAGCCTCCACGCTACAAACCAGTTGAGTCAGACACTGCTGAGATGTTATCTGAGGGCAGCCATGCCGACTGTCCAAACTACTCGGAGAGGACACCAGCCTTTGCCACGTAGCTTGTACATCCAGCATTCCACTACCTTTTTCCCTGCTCCAGGCCATGGTGTCCATGCCAGCCCCGTGGAAGTCCTACGTGGATTCACACCACGGCCGTCCCCCAGCCCTCACCCATAGCACACTCCCTTCCTTGTGGAGCAGATGGGTTGCCAGGTTGAATCCCCTTCCTTTGACAAGCAAATGCTCCGTTGCAAGCTGCCAGGATGCACAGCCCTCCTCCCACTGTATTTCCCTTCCCCGGCACCTGCCCTCCTCCTCCAAACACACATCCAGGCTGTGGCCACGTGAGCCGGGCTCTACCAGCCCGAAGCACCAGCCTAAAGCTTCAGTACAGGCGCTGACCACACAGAGCAGCAGGCACCGTGGGGCACGTCCCGAGGAGGCAGTGGGGTACAGCAGCAGTACGTGGTTCCCAGGGCACCTGTGAGCCCCAGAGCTGGATGGCATCCCAGGCCCAGTGCTGCCCCCCTGGCGCGGCAGGCTGCATGTCTGTGGTGTGCGTGGGGTGGCGAGGGCCTCACGCAACCTCTGCACATGCGGCCTGCTTGTGCCGAAATTCCTCATCTGCTTCTCCAGCCTCAGTAATTCTGAGAGCATCCCAATAACCTCTCAATAAACATTATTTTCTGCTTCTTTTTGCCAAAATCAGTTTGTGTTGCCACCGAGATCCCTGACTATCACACTTACTTCTGGTAGAATTCCTACAGTGACTCCCATTACGCCTGACGTTCCCACCACGTTCACTTTGCCGTTCTCATTTTCTGCTGACCTTGCTGCGTGGACCTGCCGTACCTCTGCTCACACTTGGCCCCCTCTGCCAGTCTCCCTCATACGGCTGCTGTAGCTGTATCTTTCCCAGGACTCCATGGACTCCCTCTAAACCCTCTCCCCAGGACTCAGGCCTCCAGCACTCCCAGCCCATCCTGAGGCCTGGACAGCTGGGCGGTCATCCTAACCCTGTTGCAATGTCAGCACTGGACCTAGTGCTGACAGGGGACAGAGTCCTTGGATGCTACAAGGAGGGGCCTCTAGGAAGAAAGAGGGGCGCAGGCAGAGAGATGGGAGGGTAGCAAGAGTTTTCCTGTTTTTATTATTTGGTTTAAAAATACAAGTTGTCATTTATTCAGTTCCTGCACCATGCTGGCCCTTTACAGGCATGTTCTCACATTAATACGTTAAAATAGGGACTATTATAATGCCCATTTTCAGAAGAGAAAACAAGAATTTGAAGAAGTTGGGGCACCTGTCTGACTCATTGGGTGAAATGTGAGACTCTCGATCATAGGGTCTTAAGTTCGAGACCCACGTTGAGTGTAGAGCTTACTTAGAAAAAAAAAAAGTCTGAAGAAGAGGGATGTAATAGATGATGCCTGGGATCTCCTTCAAAATAACTGGAGGGAGGGGAGATGAAGCAAGGAGAGATGAAACAAGATTGGCCACGGGTTGGTAATTGTTGAAGCTGGATAACAGATATACAGGAATTCGTCATAGTATTATGTCTAATTTCTCTATATTGGAAATTTTAATATATGTTGTTTTAAGTTAAGAAACTTGATCGAAGTTATAAAATAATAAGTGAGAAAGTTGGGTTTTGATTCCAGACCCTCCAGACTTCAACACCTGCTCTCTTAACCTCTGCACTGGATTCTTGACAAGTACCTAAAAAGATCTAAGATGAAAAGCTTAGTGATTTTCAGAAGATTCAAAGGGGATTCAGAGGCCTCTTGGCTAATATCTGCCCTGTCTTCCAGGCAAATTTTGGCAAGGATCAACAGAGTACGGCCAGATATTAATTCCCCATGCCTGGAGTTTATTATGAAGAAGATGTCCTCATTTCCTCTGCCTGTTTCTGAGGAGATGCAGAAGCAGCCCATGAGTCTTTGGCAGCCAAAGTTTTCTAAAAACACCCAGGCAACAGCTGTCCTTGGACTGTCACCTGACTTGCCAGGCCCTGAGTCAGCGCCACTCCCCCAGCCCAGCCCGCCACTGCTGAGCCAGATCTGACTTGCCCTTTCCTGAACCGGTTGAGCCAGCCAGCCCTGCCCTGTCCCAGGATCCTCCTCACTGGGTGGCTTCTTCCTCCCTTCCTCTCTCCTGGGGTTCCCACCTTTTGCACCTCTCTTGTCATCCAAAGCAGCAAACTCATGCCTGAAACTTGAATTCCCCCCAAGTGAGCCAAAAGACCACCTCCCAGATGTTGGGGACAAGGACAGGGCCCTGGAATTTGTCCTTGGACAGAAAAAAATGAACCCAGAGCCAGCATCTGCAAAGGAAGTCTTCCTCCTCGGAGTGATTCTAGGATTAGCTTCAGGAGAAAGGCAAAAACAATAAATAAATAAAGACACTGATTCTCTCCTGTAGAGGAGGATTCCACCCCTAGGCTCAAGCCCAGAAGAAACTGGCTCTGGGGAAATACGGAGACTGTAGTTTTTGATCTGTGTTTCTGTGCAGAAACTTCAGTGGGTCCTCTCATCACTCCCTTTTCTTGGTCAAGATATAAAGCCATGGTAAATGCTCACAGGACACACTCCATTGGTGGCGTTGCTCATTATGCCTGGCACTGGGCGACTGGACAATGCGGACACCAACCCCACTAAGTCACCAGAGTTAGCCTTCTCCCTGATGTCAGCTCCATACCTCAGACCTCCAGGCCAGCCTGCTCTGAATCCTGGCCCTGCCACTTAGGCATGTGTGACCCTAGGATAATGGCTCACCTCTCTGAGCCTCAGTTTTTGTCAGCAGTAAAACAGGAATACAATACCTACCTTGCAGTTTCGTTATAAAGGTCAAACAAAGTAGTGTGTGTAAAGCACTTAGTAGGTACACAGCACACACTGGTTTCCTTCACCCAGCCCTGAGATTGCCTTCCCCTTGCCTTTCCTGCTCAAGTTGGACCAATAGCAAAGGTTTCAGGCCCAAGATCAAGCACTGCTCTCCTGTCTTCCTTCTGGACATTTACACCTACCTTCCCATGGATTCCCACACAGGCCAGCTGTTTCTGATCACCAAAATGCAAAATTCCGAGCATTATTTTCTTAAATTAAGAGTTTTGATCCACTTGTCCATGTCAATTAATGTTGGTTCCAAGGAATCATCTTCTTTTTCTCCAAATACCCAAAGGTCATTTAATTTAAATAACCCAATTTAAAAATATATAGTATCAGCAATAACTCACTATAGTTTGTCCCCTACCAGAAAACTGGGCCAATCACACTCCATGGCCACACAAGTGACTCAGGCCGTGACAGTCAAAATCTAATTCTGAATTTTAGTTGGAAAGGCAAAACTTGCTAACTTGGAAGGTTGTAATTCTGTAGAAATTGGTGGCCATTTGACACCACTTGGGGAGAGTCTGCCTGAGAATGAAACCAACACAGAGATGGAAAGAAAGGGGTTCTTGGATGACATCATTTGAGCCTCTAGACTTAGCTTTGCCTAAAGCCAACCAACCCCTGTAATTTTTAGTTATGTGAGCCAGTACACTGTATTCTTTTTATAAACTGGTTTAAGCTGGATTTCTGTTGCTTGCAAAAGAAGTCCTGACTAATACAGTATGAGTGTCATTGGTTGAGCAATAGAATATATCATCTAAAATGTTGTGTTTTAAAGTTCTTAATTTTATTTTTAATAGGCTCCACACCTAGCATGGAGCCCAACACAGAGCTTGAACTCATAACCCTGAGATCAAGACCTGAGCTGAGGGGTGCTTGGGTGGCTCAGTGGGTTAAGCCTCTGCCTTTGGCTCAGGTCATGATCTCAGGGTCCTGGGATTGAGCCACTGCACAGGGCTCTCTGCTCTGCGGGAAGCCTGCTTCCCCCTTTCTCTCTCTGCCTGCCTCTCTGTCTTCTTGTGATCCCTCTCTCTCTGTCAAATAAATAAATAAAATCTTTTTTTTTTTAATTTTATTTATTTATTTGAAAGACGGAGATCACAAGTAGGCAGAGAGGCAGGCAGAGAGAGAGAGAGAGGGAAGCAGGCTTCCTGCGGAACAGGGAGCCCGATGCGGGGCTCGATCCCAGGACCCTGAGATCATGACCCGAGCCAAAGGCAGCAGCCCAAACCACTGAGCCACCCAGGCGCCCCAAATAAATAAAATCTTTAAAAAAAAAAAAAAAGACCTGAACTGAGATCAAGAGTCAGATGCTCAACTGACTAAGCCACTCAGGTGCCCCTAAAAGGTTGTGCTTTATGTAGAATTTTTGTATGATCAGATTGTGTATGCAACATTATTTTTATAACAACTTTACTGAGAAATAATTCACATACCATAAAACCCACCTATTAAAGTATACAATCCAATGATTTCTAGTATAGTCACAGAGTTGTGCAACTTCTAAAATTATATTTTAGAATATTTTCATCACTCCCAAAAGAAACTGTATCCATTAGCAATGAGTCTCCAACACCCACCTCCCAACATTCCTTCAACCCCTACTGATCACTCACCTATTTTCTGTCTCTACAAACGTGCCTATTCTAGACATTTAACATAAATGAAATCATACAGTATGTGACCTTTTGTGACTGACCTCTTTCACTTAGCATAATGTTTTCAAGCTTCATGCATGTCGAAGCATGAACCAGTGCTTTATTCCTTTTATGGATAAATAATATTTCATGCTATGGATATATCATGTTTTGCTTATACATTCACCAATGATGATACATTTGTGTTGTTTCTACTTTGGGGTTATTATGAATTATGCTGCTATGAACATTTATGTACAAGTTTTTGCGTGGATGTATGTTTCAGTTCTCTTGGGTACACAGCCAGGAATGGAATTGCTGAACCATATAGTAACTTCATGTTTAACTTTTTGAGGAATTGCTAAAGTATTTTTTCAGAGTAGCTGAATGAACCATATTAAATTCCTACTAGCAATGTCTAAGACTTCTAGTTACTCTACATCCTCAACAATACATACTATTGTCTTTTTTTTTTTTTTTTTTTTTAGCTATCCTAGTAGGGGGTGAAATGGTATCTCATTGTAGTTTTGATTTGCATTTCCCTAATGACAAAAAATGTTGAGCATCTTTTCACGTGCTTATTGGCCATTCCTATAGCTTCTCTGGAAAAATGCATATTCAAATCGTTTGCCCAGTTTAGAATTGGGTTGTCTATTTCATTTCATTTCATTTCAATTCATTTTATGTAAGCTATACACCTAACATGGGGCTTGAACTCAGGACTTTGAGATCAAGAGTCACATGCTGAACCCACTGGACCCTCCAGGAACCCTTGGGTTATCTTTTTTTTTTTTTTTTAAGAATTTTATTTATTTATTTGACAGAGAGAGTGAGAGAGCACATGCAGGGGAGCAGAGGGGGAGAGCAAGAGAGAGAAGCAGTCTCCCCACTGAGCAAGGAGCCCGATACGGGGCTCAATCCCAGGACCCTGGGATTGTGACCTGAACTGAAGGCAGACACTTAACTGACTGAGCTACCCAGGTATCCCACCCTTGGGTTGTCTTTATTTTCTTTAATTTTTAAAATTTATTTATTTATTTTACAGAGAGAGAGATCACAAGCAGTTAGAGCAGCAGGCAGAGAGACAGAGGGGAAAGCAGGCTCCCCGCCAAGCAGAGAGCCTGATGCAGGGCTCGACCCTAGGACCCTGAGATCATGACCTGAGCCAAAGGCAGAGGCTTAACCCACTGAGCCACCCAGGCACTTCAGGTTGTCTTTTTAATTTGCCGAGGTTACTTATGTTCTGGATACAAGTCTCTTATCAGATATATGATCTGCAAATACTTTCTCCCCTTCTGTGGCTTTTCTTCTCACTTGCCTGACAGTGTCTCCTAAAGTCCAAAAGCTTTAAATTTTGACAGTCTAATTTATCTTTTGTTTTTTCTCTCACTCCTACTTTTGTTATATCCTTGTCTTTCTCCTCCCTTTCCCTTCCCCTTCCTCCTCCTCCTCCTCCTCCTCCTCCTCCTCCTCCTCCTCCTCCTCCTCCTCCTCCTCCTCCTCCTCCTCCTCCTCCTCCTTCTTCTTCTTCTTCTTCTTCTTCTTCTTCTTCTTCTTCTTCTTCCTCTTCTTCTTCTTCTTCTTCTTCTTCTTCTTCTTCTTCTTCTTCTTCTTCTAAAGTAATCTCTAAAGTAATCCACAAGCCATGTGGGTAGCTTAAACTAACAACCCCAAGATCAGAATCACACACTCTTCTGACTAGGACTTCCAGGCACCCCGATGTCTTAAAAACCATTGCCTAATACAAAGTCAAGAAGATTTACTTGTAAGACCCTTGGGTGGCTCAGTGGGTTAAGCATCTGCCTTCGGCTTGGGTTATGGTCCCAGAGCCCCGGGATCAAGCCCCATGTCCATGTCTGGCTCCATGCTTGACAGAGATACTGATTCTCCTTCTCCCTCTGCTGGCGCACGCTCTCTCTCTCTCTCATTCTCCTTCTCTCAAATAATAAATATAATCTTTAAAAAAGATAGAAAGATTTACTCATATATTCCCTTTTAAGAATTTTATCATTTTAGGGGTGCCCGGATGGCTTAGTTGGTGGAGCGGCTGTCTTCAGCTCGGGTCATGATCCTGGGGTCCTGGGATTGAGCCCCGCATTAGGCTCTTTGCTCCATGGAGAGCCTGCTTGTCCCTCTCCCTCTGTCTGCTGCTCTAACTGCTTGTATTCTCTCTCTCTGTCAAATAAATAAATAAAATATTAAAAAAAAATAATTTTATAGTCTTAGCTCCCAAATTTAGGTACATGATTCACTTTTGAGTTTTGTTTTGTTTTTTTTTAATATGGAGTGAGTGGGGTCCAAATTCTTTTCTTTTTCTTTTTTTTTTTTTTTTTTTTTTTGGGCATGTGGATATCCTATTGTCCCAGAACCATTTGTTGTATTTTCCCCCACCAATACAACATTATTTTTGTAAGCATGTTTTACTAAAAAAATATTAATGTGAATTAACATTCTCGGAATATACCTTAGTTGCTTCTGTCAGCAATGTTGCATGGTAGGGACTGGGAGAAGGGTGATTCTCCCTGGGCAATTAAACATTTGGCCACAGAATACGGTAAGTATGTATACAATGATGCCCAAAGTTTGGTGTACATCACTATCATCTGGGGAAATATTTGTTAATGGGAATTGCCAAGCCCCATCCTAATCTACTGCATCAGAATTTCCCAGAGGCTGGGTGGGGAGATAGGCAAAAAAGGTGAAGGGGATTAAGAGGTACATACTTCCTGGGGTACCTGGCTCACTCAGTCAGAGAGCATGCAATTCTTGATCTTGGGGTCATGAGTTCAAGCCCCCCATTGGATGTAATGGTTATATTAAAAAGGGGGGGGGAAGAAAAGAGAGAGAGAGAGATACATACTCCAGTTATAAATAACTCATGGGGATAAAAAGCATAGAATAGGAAATATAGTCAGTAATATTGTAATAATTATGGTGACAGGTGCTAAGTACACTTATCATGGTGAGTACATCATAATGTACATAATTGTCAAGTCACTATGTTGCACACATGAAACTATACATTATATGTCAACTCTATTGTAATTAATTTTTTTAATTTTTAAAAAGAAGTTTAGGGGCGCCTGGGAGGCTCAATGGGTTAACTCTCTGCCTTTGGCTCAGGTCATGATCTCAGGGTCCTGGGATCGAGCCCCGAGCCCCGCAGCGGGCTCTCTGCTTAGTGGGGAGCCTGCTTCCTCCTCTCTCTCTGTCTGCCTCTCTGCCTACTTGTGATTTCTCTCTCTGTCAAATAAATAAATAAAAATATTTTTTTAAAAAAGAGAAGTTTAAAAAGTCAGTTACTAAAACCTAAAAAGATTATAAGAGAGATTCAAAGAGAAAAAGGAATTTCCTGGCAACACTCTATTCCATATATCAAATTATAAAATACTAGGACTGGAAGACCCCATTGGACTACATAATTCACCTCTTCAGTTTAAAATTGATTATATAACTGGAAGATGATTGGCTTTCACCCTCACTCCCTCTACACATCATCTACATCACAGCCAGACTGAGCACTCTGTCTGCACCCCTCCAATACATTCCAATTCCAAAGTATTTAGGACTAATGAGACTTTACTGAAGACTTCATGGGAACATGGAGAAGAGGATTATTACATCGTATACCACAAAGCAAAACTTAATTAGACTCCCCCATTTGACCAGCAAGACCTGTTCTTCCTTCAGAAGTTTTCTCCAGGGGCACCTAGGTGCCTCAGTTGGTTAAGCGTCTGCCTTCAGCTTGGTTCATGATCCTGGGGTCCTAGGATTGAGCCCTGTGATGTCAATATCAATGTCACGTTCCCTTTTCAGCAGGGTGCCTGTTTCTCCCTCTCCCTTTGTCTGCCACTCCCCTGCTCATGATTTCTCTCTCTCTCTCTCTCTCTCTCTGTCAGATAAATAAATAAAATCTTAGAAGAAAAAGTTTTCTCCATTGCGAGGTCTTTTCTCTCTATCCCTCCTACTACGTGACTTCTGAAATTCCCTTTTTCTCCTAAACTATTTAACTATGGTATCAAGTTGGGGTTTTTTTTAGGTTGATTTGTTTGTTTACAGTAATCTCTACACTCAACATAGGGCTCCAACTCACAACCCTGAGGTTAAGAGTCACATGTTCTTGCAAAGAAGCCAGGCAGACACCCCGGTCTCAACAAAGTAAAAGCACTCAACAAAGTAAAAGCACACTAGTTACCCAAAAAGCAACTATCTTTCCTTAAGTATGCTCCTTTGGGACAGTGGGGAGTTGTCTCGGGTCATTCTATGGTCATAGGGCCATATCAAGACTTCCTGCTTACTAAGAATAAGATGCTGGCCTAAGTATCAGACAAAATGACTTAATGTCCTTGTAGCTCATTAGTGGCAACTGGGAATGGAACTTCATTATAAGGGTTGAAGCACAAGCTCTGAACCACGCATACGCATCATCTTCAGATTCTTTTGCTTAATATCCTGTGGGACACATGGAAAGGTGTTATTACTTCATTTTCTAAAGATAGAGAAATTGAGGTAGAGCGACAATGAGTGACTTTGCAACTCAGATTGTAGGTCTCAAACTGAGGTCTAGGATTGTTCATCTTTAGCAAGATATGGGAATGACAGCTGAAATCTTCTTTTGAAGCCAGAGTGGGACATGTAACCAGGAAGGGACACTGTAATCCTGGGCACAGTAACGTGAGGGAAAGCCTAAGAACTCCAGAGTGTTAGGGCTAATAGAGCACACCGAGAAAGAAGAATGGGGATAGACAGTCAGTGTTTCTCCCACAGTGATAGGAAAGAGAAGGCAGCATTGGGCAAGGCAGGATCCTGTTTGGCAAGGAACATCTGTCCTCATGTAGGAAAGCATGACTCATCAGGGTGCCCCAGCTCAGTGACACGGTCTCTTAAGATCTTCCAAGTCCCCTTAGTCCAACTCTGTATTTACCAAGCAACTCTCAGATCTACTTTTGGCTTCCGCAGCACGCCTTCCCACAGAGGGAAGAATGTGCTGACTGGGGTTTCTTCAGGCCTATTGTCAATTATGTTTTACAGGATGAATGAATAATGCTGCTTCGGGGCTCTCTCTCATGGGCCTGGTGGAGACAGAGTTATTCATTCAACATTAATTCAACAAATATTTATTGAGTGCCATCTATGTGACGGGCATTGGTCTATGCCCTTGTGATCAAGATAAGGACCTCTCCTCATGGAGTGCACCCGCTACTGAGCGGTGACAAGTAACAAAACAAACAAAGCAATAGATAATTTCAAACTGGGATACTTCCACACCTATGATTATTGAATTCCTTCCAACAGGCTGGGCTATATCCCAGGTTCTGCAACCCTCCTCCTCTCATTTCCCCAGGATGACTTAAGAAGTTTTAGCCCAGTCTCAGAGGACTCAGCATGAAATTTCCCCTCTGGTCTGGTCTGCTCCCTGAGAATCTGTTTCAGTAACAGCAACACCTAAGACCCACAGCATTCCTCACCACCATAGCTCTAGGCCCTGGGCCTCCATCTTGTTTCCTACCCATGACTTGATAACCTCATCTATTTGTTCATTCAACAGACAATTCCTGAGCTCTTGACGAACACCAAGCATTGTGCTTGGGGCTGGAGATTCAGAAATGAGTAAGATATGGTCCCTGCCCTCTAGTTCACAGTGCAAGTAAAGAGATACACTGTAATGGTTCCCCTACTTCTCCTCTGGGCTAGGAAGGACGGAAATGCAGGGTGACTGCGTGGACAGAAGAGGAATCACGGAGTCACACTTGAAAGTGGTGTGGCCAGGGAAAGTTTCCCTGAGGAAAAGAGCTTTACTTTGAGATTTTGGAGGATTTTTCCTAAGTAACTTTTGTTTTCTTTATAAAAAAAACAGATGTTGAAACTTCAGAAAATACAGAAAACAAAGAGCATTTAAAGTCACCCATAAAGCCACCTTTGATAATACTCTGGTGGCATGGACCTAAGAGTCTCTTCACTATTTGAGCCTTGTTTTCTGTTTTGTTTTGTTTTTATTTTTTTTTAAGATTTTATTTATTTGACAGAGAGAGCTTATAAGCGGGGGGAGCAGAAGAAGAAGAAGGTTCTCCACTGAGCAGAAATCCCGATGTGGGGTTTGATCCCAGGTCCCTGGGATCATGACCCAAGCCAAAGGCAGAGGCTTTAAGCCACTGAGCCACTCATGCACCCCTGTTTTGTTTCATTTTTAAAGATGTATTTATTTATTTTGAGAGAGAGAGTGCATGCATGAGGAGGAGGGACAGAGGGAGAGAGAGAGAATCGCAAGCAGACTCCCTACTGAGCAAATTCTCTACTGAGCGTGGAGCCTGATGCCAGGCTCAATCTCACGATTCTGAGATCACAACCTGAGCCAAAATCAAGAGTCAGATGCTCAACTAACTGAGCCACCCAGTCGGCCTGTATTTGAGCTTAGTTTGGAAGTACAAAACTTTGAAGGCAGGGAGGAGAAAGTATATGGTAAAGGCAATTGTCTTTAGGTTGCCTCTAAGAACCAGATGTAATAGATAAAGGAAAGAAATATATATATTTGCTTTGTTCACTTAAATATTGTTGGCACCTAGCCAGCACAGGGCAGAGAGCAGTTGCTCAACATATATTGTTCAGTTTAAAAAAAAAATAAAGGAACAAGATGTAATGGAAAGACGAGCCTTTGAATATTAAAGCATAAGAATGTACTTCCTTTGGGTTGCCTGGGTGGCTCAATCATTATTAAGTGTCTGCCAGAGTCCTGGGATTGAGCCCCACATCAAGCGTCTTGTTCACCGGGGAGCCTACTTCTCTGTCTGCCTGTTGCTCCCCCTGCTTGGATTTGTGCTTGCTCTCTCTCTCTAACAAATAAATTAATAAATTCTTAAAAAAATACAAAAAAGAGGGGCGCCTGGGTGGCTCAGTGGGTTAAAGCCTCTGCCTTTAGCTCAGGTCATGATCCCAGGGTCTTGGGATCAAGCCCCATATCGGGCTCTCTGCTCAGCAGGGGGCCTGCTTCTCTTCCTCTCTCTCTGCCTGCCTCTCTGCCTGCCTCTCTGCCTACTTGTGATCTCTCTGTCGAATAAATAAATAAAATATTTTAAAAAATACAAAAAAGAATGTATTTCCTTCTCTGAGGCCCATCATCTGCAAAATTGAAAAAGAGGGTCCTGGGGCACCAGGCTGGTTCACTCAATAGAGCCTATGACTCTTGATCTCAGAGTTGTAAGTTCCAGCCCCACATGGGGCATAGAGATTACTTAAAAATTAAAAAAAAAAAAAAAATTAGGGGCACCTGGATGGCTCGGCCTGTTAAGCATCTGACTCTTGATTTTTTTTTATAAAAGCTTTTATTTATTAATTTGACAGAGAGAAATCACAAGTAGACGGAGAGGCAGCCAGAGAGAGAGAGATAGGGAAGTAGGCTCCCTGCTGAGCAGAGAGCCTGATGCAGGACTTGATCCCAGGACCCTGAGATCATGACCTGAGCCGAAGGCAGCGGCTTAACCCACTGAGCCACCCAGGCGCCCCCTGACTCTTGATTTTAACTCAGGTCATGATCTCGGGGTTGTGAGATCAAGCCCCACATTGGGCTCCACGTTGGGTGGGAAGCATGCTTAAGATTCTTTTTCTGTCTCTCCTCCCCCTTTCAAAATAAATAAATAGGGGCGCCTGGGTGGCTCAGTGGGTTGAGCCACTGCCTTCGGCTCAGGTCATGATCTCAGGGTCCTGGGATCGAGTCCTGCATCAGTCTCTCTGCTCTGCAGGGAGCCTGCTTCCTCCTCTCCCTCTCTCTGCCTGCCTGTCTGCCTGCTTGTGATCTCTGTCTGTCAAATAAATAAATAAAATCTTTTAAAAAAAATTTAAAAAAAATTTTAAAAATAAATAAATAAATAATAATAATAAAAATACATTTAAATTTTTTTTTAATTTTTAATTTAAAAAAAAAGGAAAAGAGGGGCACCTGGGTGGCTCAGTGGGTTAAAGCCTCTGCCTTTGGCTCAGGACATGATCCCAGGGTCCCAGGATAGAGCCCCCACATCGGGCTCTCTGCTTAGCAGGGAGCCTGCTTCCTCCTCTCTCTGCCTGCCTCTCTGCCTACTTGTGATCTCCGTCTGTTAAATAAATAAATAAAATCTTTAAAAAAAAAAGGAAAAGAGACAGTCCTGGGAAAAGGCCATGCTCAGCTGTGGTCTCTTGTCACTTGTTACCAAATTCTTTTTTTTCAAATTTTTATTTTATAATTTGTGATTTTGTTATCACATTCTTTGCCTAATCAAATGTCATAAAATTTTCTCCTTATGTGTTCTTCTAGAAGGTTAACAGTTTTAGGTCTATGATCCATTTTGAGTTCAGTCTTATACCTGATATGAGGTATGCGTCAAGTTCGTTTTTTTTCCATACAGATATCCTGTCACTACAGCATCATATGTTTGAAAGAGTATTCTTTCAACGTAATTGAATTATGATGACACTCTTATAAAAACAAAAACAAAAAAAATACTGGATTTGATGAATTAGTGTTTATTTCTGGACTCTGCGAGTACAGAGAGTAGTACTCTCTACTTTCCTTTGATCTATATCCCGCCGACCCCTATTTTTTTAAATAAAGTTTTTTTTTTAAGATTTATTTATTTATTTGACAGAGAGAGAGAGTGAGATCATGAGTAGCCAGAAAGGCAGACAGAGAGAGAGGAGAAAGCAGGCTCCCTGCGGAGCAGAAAGCCTGATGCGAGGCTCGATTCCAAGACCCTGAGATCACGACCTGCGCCAAAGGCAGAGGCTTAACCCACTGAGCCACCCAGGTGCCCCTTTCTGGTAGATTCTTAAGGGTATTTTTTTTTTCCATACACAACAGGTTATCTACAAATAAAGACAGTTTTACCAAAAACAGAACTATTTGAGTTATCTTGTCTTTAGTCGTTTAATCAATTACCAAAAGAGAGAGTTTAAACTTCCGCTATGGTTATGGGCTTTTATGTTTCTCCCTTTAACTCTATCAATTTTGCTTCAATGTTTATTTTTCTCTTGAGAATGTTTTATTTTCTTGGTCTTTTATTCAGAAGTAATTTTGGATTGCTATTTTCATCATCATTAAGAATATGAATTTGTGGAGATGCTGGAGACAATTATTGTGATGGTCACTTTTATGTGTCAGCCTGGCTGGGTCACTGTGCTTAGATATTTGCTCAAACATTGTTCTGGATGTTTCTTTGGAGATTGTTATTGGTTTTTGTTTTTTATAAGATTGACACTGAGGGGCTGGGTCATTTGGGCCTCTGCTTTCAGCTCAGGTCCTGGGATTAAGCCCTGCACTGGGCTCCCTGTTTATTTATTTATTTTTTTTATAATTTTTTTATTTTTTATTGTTTATTTTTTTTAAAGATTTTTTAAATTTATTTGACAGAGAGAGATCACAACTAGGCAGAGAGGCAGGTAGAGAGAGAGGATGAAGCAGGCTCCCTGCCAAGTGGAGAGCCCGATGCAAGGCTCGATCCCAGGACCTTGAGATCATGACCTGAGCTGAAGGTAGAGGCTTTAACCCACCGAGCCACCCAGGCACCCCAGGCTCCCTGTTTAGTGGGGAGCCTGGCCCTCCCTTTCCCTCTGCCCACTCCTCCTCCTTGTGCCCACTCTCTGTCAAATAAATAAATAAAATCTTAAAAAAAAAAACAGATTAACATTCAAATCGGTGGACTTTGGGTGAAGTAGGTTATCCACTACAATGTGGGTGGGCCTTATGTAATCAGTTGAAGGTCTTAATAAAACAGACTGACCTCCCCTGACCAAAAAGGAATTTTGCCAGCAGAGTTACTTCCTTAAAATCAATTTCTTTCTCCCTCTCTCCCCGTGTCCATACGCAGACACACAAATTTGGCTCTGTTTCCCTGGAGAACCCTAATACAGCTATTTTTCACCAATGAGTATTATTTCCTTTGTTTTAGCAACAAATTTTCTTGGCTAGGCTGGAATGGCAAATCCCACTTCTTTTGCAGCCTCTTCATTCTGTCTGTTCCATGCATGTGTGATTCATGCATCAGTCAGAAATATGTGTAGAGGCTGCTTTCGGCAACAGGCTTGAGCATTGGAAACTTAATTAGGCAGAAGATCCCACAGAGACCACCCAGCTGAAGGCAAATAGGTTCATTAAGCAACCCACCTTAAGACAGCCATAGGCCCGGGGCGCCTGGGTGGCTCAGTGGATTGAGCCGCTGCCTTCGGTTCAGGTCATGATCTCAGTGTCCTGGGATCGAGCCCCGCATCGGGCTCTTTGCTCAGCGGGAGCCTGCTTCCTCCTCTCTCTCTGCCTGACTCTCCGCCTACTTGTGATCTTTCTCTCTGTCAAATAAATTAATAAAATCTTTAAAAAAAAACAAAACAAAAAAACTAATTAAAAAAAAAAAAAAGACAGCCATAGGCCCTAACTGACCCATCACAACCAGGTACTGTCCCTAAGATTATCAAAAAAGGGAAAATTCCATGTGTCCCTGTACTCCCTCACTCTGCCCTAGAGCCCTGTAACTATGGCCCCTCACCACCACCTGACACATGACAGTCTCTCCTGTGCTGTCCTGACCACCACCCGCTTCTGATATATTCAATAGACCCCTACCTCCTTTGTTCTCTCTGTGTGAATTCTTTCACCACTCACGCTTCCGGACGCTTCCGGCTACGACCCTATTGGGAACCTCACAATATGGGTCGACAGCTTGGAGATCTCCTTCTCTGGTGCTTTCTTTTCTTTTTTAAGTTTATTTGTTTGTGTGAGTGATCTCTACACCGAAGGTGGGGCTGGAAGAGATCAAGAGTCATGCTCATCCCACTGAACCAGCCAGATGCCCCCACTTCTTTCCTCTCCAAGGTTCCACTCTTCTCGGTCTTTACTGTTTCCCTGGCTCCTTTTTTCTTCCAGTTTCCCACATCAGAAGGACTGTGTGCTTTTCCCTGTGAAGCCAAGCGCCCTTTGTGTGCAACAAGGATGCACTGCACCCCGGGTTAAGAGAACGAGGACTGGGGCGCCTGGGTGGCTCAGTGGGTTAAGCCGCTGCCTTCGGCTCAGGTCATGATCTCGGGGTCCTGGGATCGAGTCCCGCATCGGGCTCTCTCTGCTCAGCAGGGAGCCTGCTTCCTCCTCTCTCTCTCTCTCTCTGCCTCTCTGCCCACTTGTGATTTCTGTCAAATAAATAAATAAAATCTTTAAAAAAAAAAAAAAAGAGAACGAGGACTTCTCGGTCTGACTCTGCCCGTCTGCTTCTGTTCCCTCCTTCTGTTCCCTCATCGCCACCTGCGGGCTCCAGCCCCAGCCTCAGCCCTGTCTGCCTTTGGCTGAGCTGCACTGTGTGTGCCCCGGGCATGAGTCAGCGAGTTGGGTCAGAGAGGCAGGGAGAGAGTGGATCGAATTCCGTTCTCTCCAGCATCTTCACGCAGTTCCTTTTTATAGTAAGCCCAAGAGTGGTCACTGCTTTCTGCAGTGGTGACTGTTTTCTGTTTTTTTCACATGGTAAAATTCTTTCTTTTTTAAAGATTTATGTATTGGACAGAGAGAGAGATCACAAGTAGGCAGAGAGAGAGGGGGGAAGCAGGCTCCCTGCCGAGGAGAGAGACCGATGTGGGGCTCCATCCCAGGACCCTGAGACCATGACCCGAGCCAAAGGCAGAGGCCTCAACCCACTGAGCCTCCCAGGAGCCCCTCACATGGTAAAAAATTTTTATGACACTCAGAAGCAGAGTCTCAGCTTTTGTATTTCTGAAAAAGTTTATTTCACCTTTCTTTTTTTTTTTTTAAGATTTTATTTATTTATTTGACAGAGAGAGATCACAAGTAGGCAGAGAGGTAGGCAGAGAGAGAGGAGGAAGCAGACTCCCTGCTGAGCAGAGAGCCCGATGTGGGACTCGATCCCAGGACCTTGAGATCATGACCTGAGCCGAAGGCAGTGGTTTAACCCACTGAGCCACCCAGGCACCCTATTTCACCTTTCTTATTGAAAGGTATTTCTGTTCTTGGTGAGAGGTTTTTTCTTTCAGTGCCTTAGAGATGTCTCTCCATTATCTTCTGGCCTGCATGTGGCCAGCAAGAGGTCTGCTACCATCCTTATCTTTGTTCCTCTGCACATGATGGGTTTCTCCCTCTGGCTGCCTTTTTTTTTTTTTTTTTAATAGATTTTATTTATTTATTTGACACAGAGAGAGAGAGAGAGAGAGAGATCACAGGCAGGCAAAGAGAGGTGGAAGCAGGCTCCCTGCCGAGCAGAGAGTCTGATTCGGGGCTAGAGCCCAGGACCCTGAGATCATGACCTGAGCTGAAGGCAGAGGCTTAACCCACTGAGCCACCCAGGCGCCCCTCCCTCTGGCTGCTTTTAACATTTTCTCTTTATCATTGTATTTTAGCAATTTGACTATGATGTGCCTTGATGCAGTTTTTCTTCACATTTTCTATGTATGGGGTTTGTTGAGTTTCTCTGATCTGTGGGTTTATAGTTTTTACCAAATTTAAGCCATTATTTCTTCCAATATGCTTTTTGTCCTCTCCTGACCTCATAGTCTCTTTTTGAGACTCCGGCTACATGCATGTAAGGCTGCTCAATGCTGCCTCCACTCACTGATGTTCTGCCTATTTTATTTTATCATATTTTGTTTTTAAACATGAGGCTTGAACTCACGACCGTGAGATCAAGACCGGAGCTGATGTTAAGAGTCAGAAGCTTAACAAACTGACCCTTTCAAGGCTTGCTTTTCAGCTTTGTTAGGTGGGATCCAGAACAACTCCTAGAATGGGACTAATCTGGCATGACTATGGGGGTAATTTTTTTCTGAGGGCTCTATGCCCGCTGTGCTGGGAGGTCTTTCTGCTCCTGCTGGTGGGAACACCAACTCTTCCCAGCCTTGCATAAGCTCTGCTGGCTGTTCCATCTCCTAGTCCTCTATCCAGCTTCTTTCCCCGTGGTGGCCATTTCTGTACACACATATACTGATCGGTACCCAAGCAACAATTCAAGGAGACTCTTCTGCAGGTCTCCAAGAGTTTCCTCTCTCTGCCTCTCTCTGTCTCTGCAGCAGCCCAGAAGCTCTCTCTAGGCGGTAAGCTGAGACACTTGTAGGACTCATCCCATCTGTTTCTCTTCTCTCAGGGATCACTGTTCTGAGGTGCCTGTTATCCAATGTCTTCAAACCATCATTTCATATATTTTGTTCAGTCTTATTATTGACTAAGGCAGAGGATACATCTAGATTCTGAGACTTCATCACTGCCCAAAACAGACATTACTTTTATTCTTTTAAGTCATCTTTTTTTAGGGGCGCCTGGGTGACTCAGTCAGTTAAGTATCTACCTTCTGCTCAGGTCATGATCCCAGGGTCTTGGGATCGAGTCCTGAAATGGCTCCCCGCTGAGTGGAGCGGGGAGCTCCCTCTGCCAGCTGCTCTCCCTGCTTATGTTCTCTCTCCTCTCTCTGGCAAATAAATACATAAAATCTTTAAAAAAAAAAAAAAGTAATCTTTTCTTTTGAAGCATAGCATACACACATGGAAGTGTCCAAATCCTAAATGTACAGCTCAACAAACTCACAAAATAAACACATCTATGGGACAATTCTGTGTCCATAAATAGAATGTGGCTAACACCACTGAAAGTTCATGTGCTTTTCCAGTCATTACCTGTCCTCCCAGAACAAACATTATTCTCACTTCTAGCACCACAGTACTTGTTTTATAGAAATGGAATTTTGCAGCATGTATATTCTTTAATGTCTGGCTTTCTTTGCTCAACATTGTGTTTGCCAGATTCATGCTGTTATGTGACGCAATAATTAATTCATTTTAATTGCTGTGTCAATATTCTATTTTATGAATATATCACATTAGTCTTCTATTCTTCCATTAGTGGGCATTTGAGCTATTTCTCACTTGGACCGATTATGAATAGTGTTGCTGTGATCACGTTTGCACATTTGTGTGTGTGTACATATGTACGCATTTCTACCAGAACTGCTGAGTCATAGGCTAGGCATCTCTTCCACGTTAGCAGACACCACCAAACAGTCTTCCCAAATTTACACTCCTATTAGCATTGTATGCATGTTTGAGTTGCTCCAAATCTTCACCAACACTTGTCATTATGTTTTTATCATTTTAATCATTCCGGTGGATTTTACATTACATTGCCTTTCAGAACACCCCATGGGCATAACAAAACTACCAGGCGGAATGAGTGAACAGTGTGCCAGTTTGAGACGCCTGGGAGCCTTTCCCAAAGCATTCAGTAGTTACATTTGTGTTCATCAACATTATTTGAGCAGAATTTGAAAACTAAGTGTTAGATGATTCACCAGGTGAATACATAGTGAGAGGAAAAGCCAACAAGGGTATCCTTGGCAGCGAAAGTAATATATGGAAAAGAAGTCATAAAAGGACCTGGCTCAAGACTACCTGGTAAAATTGTACATGATTCTTTCCTTTGTCTATAGAAATGGCACCTCTAAGAATTACGCAGTGCACAACCCGTGAATCTTTACACAGCAGCCATGTCTGTCATGCTTAGGAATGATAAGGAATTTGTCATGGCTGGAGGGCAGAACGGGTAGGGTAGAGAAGCAGAAGAAGATGTATCCAGAGGTGGGGCAATGTAACCGACTTGGATTTTGCCAGTGGCTTACTTTAAAAGTCGCCCCATGTCCACCCCCACCCCCACTAGATGAAGGATTGTGCAGGCTTCTTCCTCTTGGATCCGTCAGCACCCTGAACTACCAGAGCCACCACTGAACTGGGGCTAAGATGAAACCCAAGTCAGGAAGGAGAAATGCTGAACACACTCCAGTTTGTCTTGCTACACAACTCTGGTCTCAACAAGCCGAGGAACCAACACCCTCTCCTTCCTCTATTTCGGGTTTCCTCTCTTGCAGCCTCAGCACACTCCTCTGCCTGGTAAAACTGGGTAAACCTGGATGGGAAGTTGTGCCCCACCTTCTTGACCCTTAGGCTCATGTTACTGAGTCACCAGAGGTGGTTTCTGGGAGCCCAAAAAAGTGAAAGGAAAACTCCAGGGTCCCCACATATCTTCCCCATGGCCTGCCAGAATGAAGGGTATCCCTCTAAGAGAATGAGATTCTTTGGGTTGACATTCTTTGTCCCTAAGTCCTCATGCCACTTTGTATGTATGTGTGTCTTGTACACTTGTTCGGGGCATTAGATGATTGCAATAGACCCCCGTCAGGCTAGAAGGAAGAGACTATCCACGGTAGACCACAGAAGGCAGGGTCTCTTCTGGAAGGTGAGGTTCAGGGTCGAGCTCTGCCTTCCTTCCAGTTACCTGAACAAAGTGTATTCCATAAAGTAGAAACCCAGACTGTTGGAAGAGTTCCAAGGAATGGAAGAAGACTTTCTTGGCTCTGGTTACAAAGGGAGTAGCTCTGGAGAAGTAAGTGGAAAGATGGCACATCCCCAAGGAGGAGACAAAAGCCAGGACATGAAACCCAGGAAAAGTGCCCAGAGTGACACCAGGATTCTGAGACTAGCAGAAATATCATGAGACCAGAGGTCAGTGGGAGATTTGCAGGCCCTGAGACTTAAGTTAACTATGATATAGTAGAAACCTTTCCAATCTAGGTTTTTGGGGCCTATTTTTCTGCTGCTTCACAAGATCAACTTTTTTTTTTTTAAAGATTTTATTTATTTATTTGACATACAGAGATCACAAGTAGGTGGGAAGGCAGGCAAAGAGAGCAGGGGGTGGGGGAGCAGGCTCCCCACTGAGCAGAGAGCCCGATGCAGAGCTCCATTCCAGGACCCTGGGATCATGAGCTGAGCTGAAGGCAGAGGCTTTACGCCCCCACAAGATCAACTTTTTAAAAAAAATTTTTTATTTGGGGCGCCTGGGCGGCTCAGTGGTTAAAGCCTCTGCCTTCAGCTCAGCTCATGATCCCAGGGTCCTGGGATCGAGCCTCACATCTGGCTCTCGGCTCAGCAGGGAGCCTGCTTCCTCCTCCTCTCTCTCTCTGCCTACCTCTCTGCCTACTTGTGATCTGTCTGTCAAATAAATAAAAATCTTTAAAAAAATTTTTTTTATTTAATGTTCTAAAGTTGTTTTTGTTTTTGTTTTTTTTTAATTTTTAGGTAATCTCTACACCTAGCATGGGACTTGAACTCAACAACCTGGAGAACAAGAGTTCCATGCTCCACTGAATGAGCCAGCCAGGTATCCACAAGAGCAGACTTTTTTTTTTTTTTTTTTTTTTTTTTTTTTTTTTAAGATTTTACTAATTTATTTGGAAGAGAGAGAGTACAGGAGAAAGACCAGGAGCAGGAGGGAGAGGGAAAAGCCGGCTCCCCACTGCACAGGGATCCTGACTTGGAAGGATGTTGATCCCAGAACCCTGGGATCATGACCTGAGCCAAAGGCAAAGGCTTAACCAATTAAGCCACGCAGGTACCCCAAGATCAACTTTTACATCAACTAACAGAAATATACAGCACACTTAAAATGTGCTCACTGTGGCATGTCTTAGGAGGAGAAGTAGAGAACAAAGATACAGATTCTCCCTTCACAGAGGCTACTAAGTAACTGGAGAGAGGAGAATAAGGCCTGGGAAACCCCTAAGGAACAGTGCAACTGCTAGGATTTTTTTGTTTCTCTTTTAGCCAAAATTAAAATTATCATAACTCCCTGAGCAGACACCAGCTGGGCTACAGTAAAAGAGTTAAGCATCCCAGGCAGAGAGGAGAAGCTATCCTGGGACCCAAAACTGTTTCCTGCTCATCCATAAATGTGGATGATCCTTGTGTGAACTGTCAAATAAACTATAATATTCCTAAAAAAAATAAATAAACAAGACAATGAAGACCATGTCTAGTTAAATATTGAGTGGTCCAAAGGCTCCCAAGAGGTTCTAGGTGCTGAAAATTTCCACTTGTCACTGGGCTGAGGGCAGAAGGGAGGGCAGGCTTTGGAGAGCCATGCAAAGGGCATTCTGGGACAGGGGAACAGGATGGGGAACAGGCAAAGAAACCATCACCTTCAAAATCACTCCCATTTCTCTTGAATTTTAACTTTTTCAGAGCATCTTCCTAGCCGTGATGTACTTTTTATTTTCCCAGTAGCTTTAAGCATTTGGCAGAACAGAGATTCCCACTCACAAGGGAAGTGAGAACTGGAGAGTACCTGTTGCTCTTGCTTGCTGTCTCCCATCTTCTGCAACAGGGACCCCATTTTTCCCTGGCAAAGCGCTTTCTCCACTCTCAGACTCCCAACCAGAACTGGCCCACCACTTACCACAGTACTTCAGGGAGGGGAACATGATCCAAGCCCACCAATGAGAAACATCCAGAACCTTTGCTGGAACACCTGAAGAAGAAGAAAAAAAAGCCAACACAGAGAAGTGAGTCATTACATTTCCTTGAAGCTAGTTTGAATTTAGTTTTTGTTACTTGCTATTGAAAGAGTCCTGATTCGAGGGCACCTGGGTGGCTCAGGTGGTTAAGCATCCAACTCTTGGTTCCTGCTCACGTTATGATCTCAGGGTTGTGAGACCAAGCCCCACATGCTTAGAAGTATATTTAAATTTAGAGAGTCAATTAACAACAGGGAACTAGAATATAGGTTTTTTTGTTTCTGATCCTGTGCTCTTAGACAAAGTGTAATGCTTAGAGTCAATTAGTGTGGCAAACAATTATTAAGCCTGGTGGGGCCAGGCCAAAAGAAATGCTAGGGAAGCTGGACAAAGAGTAGGAAGCCTGGGGCACCTGGGTGGCTCAGTGGGTTGGGCTGCTGCTTTCGGCTCGGGTCATGGTCTCAGGGTCCTGGGTTCAAGTCCAAGTCTGCTCAGCAGGGAGCCTGCTTCCCTCTCTCTCTCTCTGCCTGCCTCTCTGCCTACTTGTGATCTCTCTGTATCAAATGGATGGATAAAATCTTAAAAAAAAAAAAAAGTGTAGGAAGCCCGATAATGTTCTGGAACAACTTAAAAGAGATATTTAAAGAAAATAATGGGGGTGCCTGGGTGGCTCAGTGGGTTAAGCCATTGCCTTTGGCTCAGGTCATGATCTCGGGGTCCTGGGATCGAATCCCACATCGGGCTCTCTGCTCAGCAGGGAGCCTGCTTCCTTCTCTCTCTCTCTCTCTGCCTGCCTCTCTGCCTACTTGTGATCTCTCTGTGTCAAATAAATAAATAAAATCTTTAAAAAAAAAAAAAAAGAAAGAAAATAATGGCACAGACAGAGTTCTGTTTCCTAACATGGGGATGGTTAGAGCCCATAATCATTCATGCTAAATTAGGCATATATGTTTTCTGTTTTTCTTGACCCTGGCAAGTTTTTCTCAATACACGGTATACTAAATAATTTTTTTTTAAATAATGTAGTTCAAACTTTTCCTTTTTTTTTTAAGATTTATTTATTTGACACAGAGAGATCACAAATAGGTGGAGAGGCAAGCAGAGAGAGAGGGGCAAGCAGGCTTCCTGCTGAGCAGAGAGCCCAATGAGGGGCTTGATCCCAGGACCCTGAGACCATGACCTGAGCTGAAGGCAGAGACTTAACCCACTGAACCACCCAGGCGCCCCCTGAATAATTTTTTTAAAGATTTATTTACTCATTTATTTGAGAGATAGAGAGAGCATACACATGCACATGAGTTGGGGAAGGGACAGATGGAGAGGAGGAAGCAGACTCTACAGTGAGCAAGGAGCCCAAGGCAGGGCCAGATCCCAGGACCCCAAAATCATGACCTGAGCTGACGTCAGACACTGAACAGACTGAGCCACCCAGGCACACCTCCCCACAATAATTTTTTTTTAAGATTTTATTTATTTATTTGACAGAGAACACAAGTAGGCAGAGAGGCTGGGGAGGGGGGGGGGGGTTGCAGAGTAGGCACTCTGCTGCGCAGAGAGCCCAATGCGGGGCTCTATCCCAGGACCCTGAGATCATGACCTGAGCCGAAGGCAGAGGCTTAACCCACTGAGCCACCCAGGCGCCCCCCCCCATAATTTATTTAAATGAAAAAGAAAATAAATAATGTGGCAGGTCTGGTCTATAGAATGGGGTGGAAGAGAGAGACCCTGGCATCAGAGACACAGGAAGGAAGCTTGGTTCTGAGGCAGAGGCTTGGGATAAGGAAGGTATGGAGTAGAAGGTGGAGAGGAATAGAGATGGAAGGGGATGGGAAAAGTAAGAGGTACTTCCTGAGTGAACGAGAGCATGAGAAAAATGAACTCCAAATACTGGCAATGATGGTGGAGACAGGGCAGCTGAGAGTGAAAGACCTAGCTGGGGATGGTAAGTTGGGGGGGTGAGGGGAAGGTTGGTTTCATTTGGAATCCACCCAGGTGGGAATGCCCAAACTGTCATCGTATCATTTGGTTGGAAGGAATGGAAGCCTCCTCCCGCCAGCTCAGTTGGGGAACTGGAAAGTCAAAGAGGCTCTTCCCTCTGTATCTCTGGGTCCGTGGGATCTTCCCCCTGCTCTACTCTGCCTCTGCAGTCCACTTTCTTCCGTTTTCCAGGAGGGAAGGCACACCTGGCAGAAGAAGCTGGAGCGCCCTGGGAACCCCACAGGGAGGCAAGGTTACTCTCAAAGCAGCTGAGAGAAGCACCAGCAGGAAAGACTATTAAAAGCGTCTAGAGGGGCGCCTGGGTGGCTCAGTGGGTTAAGCCGCTGCCTTCGGCTCAGGTCATGATCTCGGGGTTCTGGGATCGAGTCCCGCATCAGGCTCTCTGCTCAGCAGGAGCCTGCTTCCTCTTCTCTCTCTCTCTCTCTCTCTCTCTTCCTGCCTCTCTGCCTACTCGTGATCTCTCTCTGTCAAATAAATAAATAAAATCTTAAAAAAAGAAAAGAAAAGAAAAGAAAAGCGTCTAGAGGTGACCAACTGGGTGACAAACAGGTCCTGATGGGGGCAAGCTCTAAGGTCTGTATTCAAAGATAGCAGGAGAAAAGAGAGGCTGGTTTTAGTCTGGGAAGGAGAGGCAGGGGAAGACCCGAACCCAGCAGCGCTGCTGTGGATGAGGGCGCAAGAGGGCCTGTGGCCAGTGACATTCTCCCCAGGATTCTTGCTTTCCCATCCCCACACCACCCCCACCCCCTCCCACTGCCCTGCAGCCTCCCTTGCTTCACTCCAGGCTCTTTAAAAGCTGCCCCAGTGCCTCGCAGCTTGCTCTGCTGGGACGCCTTAAAGTGCTAGCGAGGCCCCCAATTTTCTGGTTGGCGCTAGCCAGGCCCTACATATCCTCCAGTTCATTCATCCTTCATTCATTCATTCCTGCAGAGAATATTCGTTCGGTGCCAATTACTTGCCTGGTGGTGGGGATGTGATGTTGAGAGAGATGAACGAGGCAGAGGCTCTCTGTAGGAACAGCGGGATGCGCACCTGGGCACGTGCGCACATGCGCACATGCGCAGACTTCCACGCTTGATTTCCCGGGCAGAGCCTCCCCAAAGCGTGGGACCGGGACCCCAGCTGCCCGGTGTGTGGTCTCTGTGGGACACAGACGGATGGAGAGGAAGGTCAGCCTGTAATTTATAAGAGGCAGCTGGGGAGGAAGAAGGGTCAGGCATCCCGCAGGGGGCACCCCAGATGTTCACATCAGCCACCTGGCCATTTGCTAGTGGCCTTGGAAGTACGTAACTCTGAAGGGCAGGCACCCCATGGAGAAGAGCATCCTGCCAGGATCTCAGGTTCTGGGCCACTTCAGGCAGTTCTGGGGGGCAAGCCTCTTTCCAGAAGGCCAGGGAGGGACCCAGGGACCTGGTTCCAACTTGTACATGCCTGCTAAGTCGTATCCCTTCACTGAATCCTGGCGTTCTCCTGGAGCATGAAGCTCCCCGCCTGGAGAGGGGAGTCTCTGGGCAGGACCCTGACGTCCTATATATGCAAGGTGCCAGCGACTTAGGGCTCCAGCTGGTTGAACACGCAAGGGTTTTGGTGATGGAAGATCCCAGAATTTTCCTTTCTTTCTCTTATTGAGAGAAATCTCAAGATTTCAAGAGAAATCTCTTATTATTTCTTTCTTATTTCCTTTCTTTCTCACATTGTATAATGGATAATTATACAAAGTAGGAGCACCTGGGTGGCTCAGTGGGTTAAGCCTCTGCCTTCAGGTCTCAGGGTTTTGGAGTGGAGCCCTGAATGAGGCTCTCTGCTTAGCAGGGAGCCTGCATCCCCCTCTCCCTCTGCCTGTCTCTCTGCCTACTTGTCTTTGTCAAATAAATAAAGGAAATCTTAAAAAAAAAAAAAAAGAATTATACAAAGTAAATGAAGAGTAAAGAGGAGAAAGAGAAAGAAGGGAGAAGGAGAAAAGAATGAGCAGATGAGGAAGGAAGAGGTAGAGAAGAAAAACATTTCTTAAAAAAACACAGCTCTGATCACAGTATTTCCCCCACTTTTAGTAACTTCCCATGCTCATGAGGTAACTACAGCCTTCTTTTCTCTCTCCCTGACTTCCCCACCACTTCCACTCATATGGGGGTTCTGGGGCCTGCTCGGGTGTGTTCACATATCTTGTGGGAAATTGCCCCATGGGGTTGCAGCAACTGAAACAGGGAGCGCCATAATGGGCCCATCCTAAGGAGCATAGCACTACAGAAAGGGGGTTTTAGTCCTGGCTCTGCGACTCTAGGACCATGGGAAAATTGTGGTCTCTAAGACTCCTTTTCTTCACTGGCTCAGTGGTCAGGGCGAATGATCCCTGCCCTGCTTCGCTGGGTATTGTGGGGCTCAGGTGAGCTAAAAAGCCTGGAAACCCTTTGTGAATTCTCAAGTACTGAACAAATAAAGGATTGTTCCTACTACCGAGTGAAGTACCTCGAGAAGTGTCAGCGGCCTACCCCTTTCCTATACCAGCGCTTTTCTAATAACCCTTATGTCATGACAACACTTTAAGCTTTTCCAAGTACTTCTATATACATGTGTCCCTTGTTCTGACTCTGTCACGGTGCAGGAGCTGGGCAGGGCTGCCCCTTGCTGGGCCTACCCAGGCACAGGCTCAGAGGGGTGAAGTCACCAGGAGGCCCAGTGTCACAGGGCACACGGTGGCCGAGCCAGGCCAGAGCTCAGGTTTCCTGATTCCAACTCAGAGCCGGCTCCCAGCTCCTGGAGCCACGCCACTCCGCACTCATAACAGCTGTTGTTCTCTTTCACTTCTAAACCTTCAGAGGGTACAGACTGGATCTTCTAAGGGCATTAACTTCCCCTTGGCATTTAGCATGGCCTTTGGGTGGAACTATTGCAGAGAACCCCAGAACTTTTACCGGAGACACAGACTTGGGTTTTGAAAACCTTGCCCTGGCCTGTGGGCATTTGTTCCAGCTTCTTTGTCACTCCTCTGGGACAGCAGTCAGCACCACTCTGGCCAGAGGTGTGCATTTGGACCACTGTGCAATCCTTCCTCCCAACACTATTTGATGTCTCCCTCTCACAGCTAGAGAGTGTATTCCGTGTCCAGCCGCTGGGCGGGCAGAGGCAGAGAATCACACACATGCTCCCTGACTCAGAGTGGGAGAAACAGCATCGCATGAGAAGCAGCAAAGAGTATGGTGTAGTGCCCTGGGGTGTGGGGGAAGGTGACAGGATGACCCTCCAGGATGAGAGACACAATGAGGAGCTCAGAAAGGCAGAGATCCCTGGGGACATGGAGAGACACTGAGGAAGCTTCCTGGCTGAGGACACCCACATCCCCCTCCCCCATGGCAGTCCCTGTGTCAGACTGAAACATTCCTGCACTTTGTGAATCACCCCAGGAAACCGCCCCTGCAACATTCCAGGATGCAGAAGCCAAGTCCTTGGTCTGAGAGCGGATTGGCGGTGGTAGACCAGGGCAAAGGGCACCAGACCCGGCAGTCTGCAGATACAGGAGTCTGTGCCTTGATCAGCACGGGTCAGATGAGGCAGAGAGAGTCGGGTGCTTTTCCTGTCAAGGTCAAATGCCAGAGTGACCAGAGTTTCGACTCAGCTCAGGTCTCTTGACTTTATCCTGTAGGCCCCTCCCAACTTAGGTGATGACGGCAAGCTTGGCTGACAGGCAAGGGAAGAACCATATGGAATTCAGGAGCAGAGCAAAGCTAGAATGTTAGGGGGCAATACCTCTCACCCCACTTCACCCTCGCTTCCTTTGCCTGAGTCCCAGAGGGCTTGGATGAGGTTGTTCCCACATTTAAAATAGTGTTTGAAAAGAGAAAAAAAAAAGGGTCACCTTCAATGAGCAAACAATAGATAGAATATTCTGAAATAAATTATAAAGTGGCTGCCATCTAAAACAGTAACTGAGCAGAGAGCCTGATGCGGGGCTCGATCCCAGGACCCTGGGATCGTAACCTGAGCTGAAGGCAGACATTTAACCAACTAAGCCACCCAGGCACCCCAACAATGGTGCTTTTAGAGTCTAGGTGATAGTTGAGACTTCACTGGCAAGTTGAGAATGGGACAGACAGCCAAGACTGACCCTAGCACCTGCTGGATCTCACCTTGGTCATGCAGACACTCCGCAGCAGATGCAAGATAAACATCGGACTATGTCCAACCAGATCATGGGAAGAATTGTTGGCATGAGTAGTCCCATTGACGACCTAGAGGAAAATAGTGAGAACCTCGTGACACAGGCTGGGGTGGAAGAAACGGAAGATGAAGACAAGATACCTGGCACACCAAAGAGTTGAAGGTTGCTAATTTACACTGAAATCCTGAACACCATTTTTACAATCCAAGAGAAGACTGAAAGGCTTTTTGAAGCAACTGCTATGGGTAAACAGGTTTTCTATGATAAAGTGTGCATTCTTTTATCATACACTGTCTAGTGAGTTTATACAGTGATTCCCCCCAGTTTCTTGAACATGGTAACTTCACATCTTGGACCTTGGTCAGTTATGCTGCTTAATATTAAACACCCAAACTTGGCAGGTTCTGTATAAAATTGTCAAAATTTTTGGTGTAAAAAAATAAAACAACAGTTTTAGAAAATAATACCGGAAAATATCTTTGTGACCTTGGGTAGAGGAAGAGTTTTAAAGATTTTTTTTTTTAATTTGACAGATAGAGATCACAAGTAGGCAGAGAGGCAGGTAGAGAGAGAGGGGGAAACAGGCTCCCCACTGAGCAGAGAGTCTGATGTGGGGCTCAATCCCAGGACCCTGAGATCATAACCTGAGCCGAAAGCAGAGGCTTTACCCCACTGAGCCACTCTGGCGCCCCAGAGGAAGAGTTTCAAAGCAAAACATGAAAAGCGCTAATCAAAGAAAAAGATTGAGAAATATGTCTGCATTCAATTTAAGGAATCCTGGATAGAAAAGGGCATCATGAAAAGAAGAAAACAGCCACAGAGAAGATGGTTGCAACATATATAAACTACAGAAAGTTCAAAGCCGAAATATAAAAGAACTCCTATAAAACAATACGAACAAGACAGGTGGGGTGCCTGGGTGGCTCAGTGGGTTAAGCCTCTGCCTTCGGCTCAGGTCATGATCTCAGGGTCCTGCGATCAAGCCCCCAAAGGGGTTCTCTGCTCAGTAGGGAGCCTGCTTCCCCCTCTCTCTCTGCTTGCCTCTCTGCCTAATTGTGATCTCTCTGGCAAGTAAATAAATAAATAAATCTTTAAAAAAGAAAGGAAAAAAAAAAAAAAGAACAAGACACGTGACTCAGCAGAAGAATGAGCATGAGGAGTGCCTGGCTGGCTCAGTCAGAAGAACATGAGACTCTTGATCTTGGAGGTGTGAGTTTGAGCCCCATGTTGGGCACAGAGATTACTTAAAAGTAAAATCTTTTAAAAATGAGCAAGAGGGGTGCCTGGGTGGCTCAGCTGCTACTCGTCTGCCTTTGGCTCAGGACATGATCCCAGGGTCCGAAGATCAAGTCCTGCATCGGGCTCCCTGCTCCACGGGAAGCCTGCTTCTCCCTCTCTCACTCCCCCTGCTTGTATTCCTTGTCTCGCTGTCTCTCTCTCTCTGTCAAATAATAAAACCTTTAAATAAATAAATAAATAATAAAACCCATCCATAATTTCGAAAAAGAAGCAAGAGATATGAAAGGGGCAATTCACAAAAGAAGATATAAAACGTCAGCAGGCATATGGAAAGGTGTTTAACTTTGTTTGCCATCAGGGAAATCCAGATTAAAACCACAATGAGATACCGAGTATCTAAAATGAAGAATGCCAGTATTAAGTGTTGGTTCTGATGTGAAGCACCTGGAATGCTCATATACTGCTATCAGTGCAGCCTGTTACACCCACTTTGGCAAACAGTTTGACTTCACCAACTGAAGTCGAAAGTTGCTTTCTCTATGGCCCAGCAATTCCAGGATACATGCAACAAAAATGGGTTCAAAGCACACAGGAGGGTGCGCCTGGGTGGCTCAGTGGGTTAAAGCCTCTGCCTTCGGCTCAGGTCATGATCCCAGGGTCCTGGGGTCGAGCCCTGCATCTGGCTCTCTGCTCAGCAGGGAGCCTGCTTCCTCCTCTCTCTGACTGCCTCTCTACCTACTTGTAATCTGTCTGTCAAATAAATAAATAAAATTTATTTTATTTATTTATTTTTAAAGATTTTATTTATTTATTTGACAGAGAGAAATCACAAGTAGATGGAGAGGCAGGCAGAGAGAGAGAGAGGAAAGCAGGCTCCCTGCTGAGCAGAGAGCCCGATGCGGGACTCGATCCCAGGACCCTGAGATCATGACCCGAGCCGAAGGCAGCGGCTCAACCCACTGAGCCACCCAGGCGCCCAAATAAATAAAATTAAAAAAAAAAAAAAAAAGCACACAGGAGACATAAACCAGAATGCTCACAGCAGCATAGCCTGTAATAACCCCACATTGGAAACAACACAAATGTCCACCAAGAGTAGATGATAATTTGGGGGTGCTGAGTGGTTCAGCCAGCTAGGCGTCTGGCTCTTGGCTTCGGCTCAGGCCATGATCTCAGGATCCTCGGATCGTCCCTGCACATTGGGCTCCACACTCGGTAGGGAGTCTTCTTGAGGATTCTCTCTCCTTCTCCCCTCACCCCTCCCTCCTCTCATGCTCTCTTGTTCTCTTGCTCTAAAATAAATAAATAAATCTTTAAAGAAAAGAAAAAGAGGAGGCAATAGGTGATAGAGTCACACAATGAAATATCATACAGTAATAACACTACACACAACAGACACAACATGGATGAATCTATCAAATAAAAGAAACAAGAAAAAAACTAGATACAAAAGAATACATACTGTATGAATTATATAAACCTCAAAAATGGGCAAAATGGAGGCACCTGGCTGGCTCTGTTGGTAGAGGACATGATTCTATATCTCAGGTTGTGAGTTCAAGTTCCACACTGGGCGTAGAGTTTACTTTAAAAAACAGGCAGAAGGCGCCTGGGTAGCTTAGTTGGTTAAGCTACTGCCTTAGGCTCAGGTCATGATCCTTGAGTTCCGGAATGGAGTCCCTCATCGGGCTGTCTGCTCAGTGGGGGTCTGCTTCTCCCTCTGGCCCTCTCCCTTCTCAAATAAATAAATAGAATCTTTAAAAAAAAAATTAAAAATAAATAAATAAGTAATAAAATAAAATAAAAAATAAGCAGAACAAAACCATACTCTTTAGACGGTAAAAGAGCAAAGAAAAGTGAGCAAGTGAATAATATGAAATCAGGAGTGGTTACCTTAGAGAGGAAGGAGAGAAATGGGATGCCAGAGGATTCTGCATGGAGAGCCTGGGATGCTGGGAAGGTCCTGTGTTCAGCCTGGGTGGCCGGCCCAGGGATGCGGGGTTTTTTGGAGTTTTTTTTATTTTTTTATTTTTTAGGTGGGGAGAGGATATTGTTTTATAATAATTCTTTAAGCAGTATTCTCAGGCAATGCAACATTCTGAGTGTGCTTTTTAAACTGAACTATGTAAAATTGCCAGTGTCAACCATTTTTAACAAACAAAATGGTAATTTCAGATGGTTCAACCTAATAGTCCACAGTAAAACCCAGTTTACATGAAGATAACCAGCCATTCAAAACGATGATTGTAAAGGCCACTAATAACTACATTTACTTACTTTACTTAAAGATGTATTTATTTATTTGAGAGAGAGAGAGAGAGAGAGAGTGCACGTGAGTAAGTGGGAGAGAAGCCTCACGCTAGAGAGTGAGAGAGGATTCTCACTCCTGGCTGTGCGGAGCTGGATGCAGGGTCTCGATCCCACCACCCTGAGATCACGATCTGAGCCCAAGCCAAGAGTCACACGCCCAATTGACTGAGCCACCCAAGTGCCCATCATTTATTTATTCAACAAATGTTTCCTGAAGGCTTATTATGAAGCCGGCACACTTCTAGACACTGGACTAGGGAATTGGATTCTGTCATGGTGCTCGCATTCTAATGGATTTGGAAACACAAGGGAACGGAGTGGAGGAGAGAGGCCACGAGAGGCCACGGGAGGAAACGCCCGCGGGGAGAAGGAACAAGTGCACAGGCCGCATGACTGGAATGTGCTTGTGGAACTGAAGAACAAGGAGACCAGTGTTCCTGAATCAGAGCGTAGCCAGGGCAGAGTCTGTACACATGAAACAGGAGAAGGAACCCGGGACCCATCACAGACAGTCCCCTTGCCCAGGCAAGGGACTCTGGCTTTTATTCTGAGAGTAATGAGAGGCCACTGGAAGGTTGAGAGCAGGAAGTAGTATGATCTGATTTATAGAGTAGAAGGAAATCTGGCTGTTCTATGGAGAAGGAGAAGGAAGCGGGGATGCCTGTTAAAAATGCTTCTCTGCAGTGTCCCAGTGAGAGAGAAGGTGGCATGGACTACGGTGGCAGTGGTGGGAATCAGGACCGGTAGATTTTTTTTTTTAAGAATACTTAATTTTTTTTTTTTTTAAGATTTTTATTTATTTATCAGAGGGGGGGAGAGAGCGAGCACAGGCAGACAGAATGGCAGGCAGAGGCAGAGGGAGAAGCAGGCTCCCTGCTGAGCAAGGAGCCCGATGTGGGACTCGATCCCAGGACGCTGGGATCATGACCTGAGCCGAAGGCAGCTGCTTAACCAACTGAGCCACCCAGGCGTCCCAGGACCGGTAGATTTTATAGGTAGAACCCAGGTAGGATCTGTTGATGGACTGCATGGAGAGTAAGCAGAAAAAGAATTGATTATATATTTATATAAATATAAATATATTTATACTTACATTTATATTTCAGTGAACGAGAGAGAGAGAGACAGAGAATGAGGGAGGAGGAGCAGAGGAAGAGGGAGAGAGAATCTCAAGCAGAACGCCTGCTGCGTGTGGACCCTGACGCGGGGCTTGATCTCGAGACCCTAAGATCACAACCTGAGTTGAATCCAAGAGTTGGACACTTAACTGACTGCACCACCCAGGCACCCTGGTAATGTATATATATTTTTTAAATTAATATACACCATTCAGTATGGTCAAAACTCTTCCAAACCTGTTCTTGCAACACCTGGCTGGCTCAGTTGGAGGAGTGTGCAACTCTTGATCTTGGGGTTGCAAGTTCGGACCCCACGTTGGGTATAGAGATAACTTAAAAATAAAATCTTTAGGGGCGCCGGGGTGGCTCAGTCAGTTAAGCGACTGATTCTTGATTTTGGCTCAGGTCATGATCTCAGCCTTGTGAGATGGAGCCCCAAAGCCGGCTCCACACTCCACGAAGAGTCTACCTGAGAATCTCTCTCTCTCTCCCTCAGCTCCTCCCCCTGTTTGCGCACCTGACCTCTCTCCCTCTCTAAATAAATAAATAAGATCTTCAAATAAAATAAAATAAGAAAAATAAAAAATAAAATCTTAATGGGGCACCTGGGTGGCTCAGTGGATTAAAGCCTCTGCCTTTGGCTCAGGTCATGATCCCAGAGTCCTGGCATTGAGCCCTGCATCAAGCTCTCTATTTGGTAGGGAGCCTGCTTCCTTCCTCTCTCTCTCTGCCTGCCTCTCTGCCTATTTGTGATCTCTGACTGTCAACTAAATAAAATCTTTAAAAATAAATAAATAAAATAAAATCTTTAAAAAAAAAAAAAAAACATGTTCTTGGGGCACCTGGGTGGCTCAGTGGGTTAAGCCTCTGCCTTCAGCTCAGGTCATGATCCCAGGGTCCTGGGATCGAGCCCCGCATCGGGCTCTCTGCTCTGCAGGGAGCCTGCTTCCTCCTCTCTCTCTGCCTGCCTCTCTGCCTACTTGTGATCTCTGTCAGATAAATAAAGAAAAAATCTTTAAAAAAAAAAAAAAACATGTTCTTTAAGTATTTTCATGAGAAGCTCAAATATGGAGAAGTAGAAAAAATCCAGTTGGGGATCGATATTTTCATCAATGGAAATTGATATTTCATCAATGGGTAACATGGTTAATACCATTTAAAGAGCCAATGTTGATTACACATAGTACAGATGGCCACAGGAGATAAGGAAAGAAAGAGACACTCCCCTGCCCCAACTGCGCCACTCTGCCCCAGGCCTGGAGAAGGCAGAAGAGTGTTCATTGGGGATGCAGGAGTTGATACATGTGTTGAAAGAGGGAGTGGGATCTGGTCCAGGTAGGGGTCAGATGGAAAGCAGAGCCTCGGGCCCCGTACAGAGTGATAGAGAGAGGACCCACTTTGGACTCAGACAATCAGCTCAAGTCTCAGGACTGCCAGGTAGCACTGGATTAATGTGAAAGTTAAGAGAAAACCTCTCGGGGCCCCTGGGTGGCTCAGTGGGTTAAGCCTCTGCCTTCAGCTTGGGTCATGATCTCAGGGTCCTGGGATCGAGCCCCGCATCAGGCTCTCTGCTCAACACTCTGTGATCCACCTATTAGGTGCCCAATAAAGGGTAGCTACTAAGGACAGTGTTTTTTTAATATTCAGGGTTTTTTTAATTTTCAGATTTTTCTATATTTTGAGTGGAGGGGATGGGAAGTTGACTCCATTCCCATTTACCAGAAAATACAGCAGGTAAAGGAGAAAATAAACTGTTAGGAAAAGGAGAGCTGCTAGTAATCTAGACTTGGACACAGCTGGGGTCTCTAGTTAGATAAATCTCACAGTGATGACTAGTCCAGAGACTTAGAGCTTCTTCAGGGATTCTGTCACATAGTCATGTCTCCCTCTGCTGGTAGGACTTGATTTTGCAGGGTAACACCAAATCTGAATGACTTGGGTCTGAAAAATTTGCAGGCCCCAGGATTACTAAACAGCTAACCCTGCCTTCTTGGTACAATCTCACCCTGACTGGTTCCTGGGACCACAATGGAAGAAGGTGATTTTATGGGAATCCTCTGGGAAAGGAACTGTCATTGTCACAGAAGACACGGGGAAGGGAATTTCTTCCTCCCACGGAGCCAACCATAGGTCTCCACTCCTACGAAACCGTTACTCAAACCGTTACTCAAACCAAGCCATCCTGCCATGTCCATAGGAAGCTCGCCTTGTGGCACAGGAGACAGACGACCAGGGTTAAAGTTTTGGAGTCTGAAGACTGTGCCACTTGACGGCAGGGTGTCCTTCCCCAGTCCCTTAGCCTGAAGCTTGGACTCCTCCTTTTAACGGGATACTAATATTTGCCCCTCTCCTCGGTAATAAGTGATAATACTTTATTAACTGTAAATCATTCTATAGATATAAGAATTTTTTTTCTTTTTCTTTTTTTTTTTTTTTTTTTTTTTGCCATTGCTTCTTTGTCTTCCCTCCCCATTTTCTTGCCCTGAAGGTCTTGGAACATTCATTCATTCATTTGTGTAACAATCAATTCTGATTACCTAAAGTGAATATAGCAGTATCATGCTAGGTATGGGGAAAGGAGACACAGAGACAAAGAGGATAGCTCCTGTCTTCAGGGGTTTCGTATTATAGGGAGAGAGACAAACTCAGGTAACCGTAGTATGAGACAGACTGTATGAGTAGTATAAGACTAGTTAAACAAGGGGTGCCTGGGTGGCTCAGTGGGTTGAACCTCTGCCTTCGGCTCAGGTCATGATCTCAGAGTCCTGGGATCGAGCCCCACTTGGGCCCTCTGCTCCGCGGGGAGCCTGCTTCCCCCACCCCACCCCCGCCTGCCTCTCTGCCTACTTGTGATCTCTCTCTCTTTCTAATAAATAAACAATATCTTAAAAAAAAAAAAAAGACTAGTTAAACAAGGAGCTATACAATTATGAGGAAAGGAAAGATTAATTAGAATAGATAGAATTAGGGGAATCAAGGAAGTCTTCCCAGAAGAGGTGATATTCATACAGGGCTTTCATTGACTTATAAAAAATATATTCCTGAGCACATGCTGTGTGCCAGGAACTGGACTAGTCATTGTGGATGCAAGAATGAACAAAACAGGGGCGCCTGACTGGCTCAGTTGATAGAGCATGAAATTCTTGATCTCAGATTCGTGAGTCTGAGGCCCACATTGGGCATAGAGTTTCCTTGGGGGGGGGGGGGAGGAAATGAATGAAACAGTCATATTATATCTTCACAGAACAACAAAAGTGGGCAAATAATGGGGCACCTGGGTGGCTCAGTGGGTTAAGGCATCTGCCTTCCGCTCAGGTCATGATCCCAGGGTCCTGGGATCGAGCCCCGCATCAGACTCTCTGCTCAGCAGGGAGCCTGCTTCCTCCTCTCTCTCTGCCTGCCTCTCTGCCTCCTGGTGATCTCTCTCTGTCAAATAAAGACAGTGATAGAGAGCATGAGTGAGGAGAAGGGCAGAGAGAGAAGCAAACTCCCTGTGGAGCTGGGAGCCCGATGCAGGACTTGATCCTGGGACTCTGGGATCATGACCTTAGCCGAAGGCAGTTGTCCAACCAAATGAGCCACCCAGGCATCCCTAAATAAATAAAATCTTAAAAAAAAAAAAAGAACAACAAAAGTAGGTAAATAATTAATTTAATTACAATTATGCTAAGTTCCATGAAAGAAAGTACAGGGAACAAAAAGAACATATTACAAAGGAATATAAACTAGGTGGGAAAGTCAAGAGATATACCCTTAGGAATTGACATTCAAACTGAGAGCTGAAGGATGAAGAGAAGGTATCTAGGTAAAGATGGTGAAGATAAATGTTCTATGTAGCAGAGACAGGCCCTGTGTAAAGGTCCTGTGGTAGGAAGTTGGAACAGAACTGAGGAAGGCCACTGTAACTAGAACCCAGGGAGCAAGGGAAGAGTGGCATGGGATGTGACTGGAGATATGATGGGCACCAGACTGTATAGGTCTTTGGGGGCTACATTCATGATTTAGACTTTAACGTAAGAAGAGTGATGATCATTAAAATGTTTTAAGCATGGAGTGACTTGATCAGACATGTGTTTTTAAAAGATTACTTTGGGGGGGTACCTGGGTGGCTCAATGGGTTAAAGCTTCTGCCTTCGGCTCAGGTCATGATCTCTGTCTGTCAAAAATATAAATAAAGCCTTGTGATCTCTGTCTGTCAAATAAATAAATAAAACCTTTATAAAATAAAATAAAAGATTACTTTGGGGGCGCTTGGGTGGCTCAGTGGGTTAAGCCTCTGCCTTCGGCTCCAGTCATGATCTCAGGGTCCTGGGATCAAGCCTCGCATCAGGCTATCTTCTCTGCAGGGAGCCTGCTTCCTTCTCTCTCTGCCTGTCTCTCTGCCTACTTGTAATCTCTGCCTGTCAAATAATTTTTTTAAAAATAAATAAAAGATTACTTTGTAAAGAATGAATAAGTGGAGGCAAAAGCATATCTAGTGAGACCAGACTACAGGCCATTGTGGGGATGCCAGGCCAGACAAGATGGTGGCTTGGGTCATGATATTGTCTGTGGAAGTGAAGAAAAGTTTATAGATTTGACAAATATTAAGAAAGTTGAATTGATAAGATTTGGTATTTGGAGGGATATATGGAGGGTGGGGGAAGAGTTGTTTACAGAGCTAGGGACCATTCTTGGAGGACAAAGTTTGGAAGGGAGGATGATGAGTTCAGTGAAAACAAGTAGAATTTCAAGCACATGGGAGCCATCCAAGTGGCTATATCCATTAGAGAATTGGATATATAGATTTGGAGCTCAGAGAAGTCTGGGCTGGAATACCAATTTAGGAATCATTTAAATATCAATTGAAGCCATGAGCTATAATGATCATTATAGGGTGACATTGAAAGAAGAAGAGGGCTTAGGACTTTAATGAACACTCAATGTTGAAGCTGAATGAGGTCAATTGATTAGGGAGACTGAAACTCAGCAATCAGAACTCATGAGAGCTGGAGGAAGAAACTCAGAAAAGTATAGGATCATGAAAACCATAGGAAGTGAGGAAGAGTTTGCTAAAGAAGGAAGAAGTGGGTTGTGTCAAAAGCTTCTATTGAAAAGGGCCCACTAGAAATGGCACTGTGGGGTTACTGATACCCTTGGCAAGAGGAATCTTTATTGAGCAGTGGTAGTAGAAACTATATCAAGGTACAGAATGAATAGGAGGTGAGCCTGTGTAGACAGAAACAAAGTTAGGGGAACACTGCAGACAGAGATGCAGTATGGGCAAAATCATATGGAGACCCCCCAAATTATGATGTGTTGGGAGGACTTCGAGCAAACCCAAGTGGTTGGAGACTTGAGTGTGGAACAGGGAGAGAGAAGAAAGAATGGATGATGAAGAAGCTGAAAAGGGAAATGCAGGATGTGAACAACTTTGAATACGAAGGACAAAAAACAGGAAAACTACGATTTCTTGAATGCTTTCTACATCCTGGGAGATTCTGCATTATCTCCCTTAATACTCATGTAAACCCTGTGAGTGATGGCAGAATCCTTAATTCTGAGAAAATCAGCTATTCAGGGAAGTTTTCCTTTACTGAGGATCATACATCTACCCATGTGAGCAATCGGCTTCCAGCCTCCCTTCCACGCAGGAAGATCTGGGCAAGTGCCTTGCCACGTGGTGGTATCAAGTGGGGAGAATGAGACCAGAATCCCTTTCGTCCGGCAGCATCCTGGCATCAGGTGTTAGGCAAAGGAGAGAAAGGGTAGTCCAAAAACTAAAGCCAAATGCAACAAGAAAATAGTCCAAGAGCCAAATGGTCGGTCCATCCAGAAGTCAGGCTGCCAGAGCCAAGAAAGGTTAGTCTACAAAGCCAAAACCCCACCCAGTAATTGGTCCAAAAGCCAAGTTACTCACAAGCTGTACAGCCTGATCAAAGAGAGGGTTGAGGAAAGCCAGGAAAGTTCACAAGTAAGCAAGCCACCAGCTCAGCCTCAAGATTCCAATCGAGCTGCCCTTCAGGTCCTGAAGGGCATTTGAAGGTGAAGATTGGAAGGTGAAGAACTAAACAAAAAGGTCCTCCAGAGAATAACATGATCAGAGATGTTTTATGCAAAGATTCTTCCAGTGTCTCTGTGGGGAGGGGCCTTGAGGTTTCAAATAATACTACCTCCTCGCTCTGGATCTCAGAGAGGAAGGACAACTCAGACTCAGTCCACAGACGCAACCGCCCTCCGCAGAGTAGGACATGGGTGACACTGGCTCGGTCCTTGGACTTGAGGAATTATACCTGATTTGTATCCTAGAGGAAAAATACGAAGACCGGCAAAGAGGAACAGCAAACATGGACTGGTCTATCGAGGATACTCAAGAAAGTGAAAGCTGTCAGGCAAACCAAACCAGGCCACAAGCATGTTTTAAGGGCTTGCTTAAAAATAGGTCTTCTCGGGGGGCACCTGGGTTAAAGCCTCTGCCCTCAGTTCAGTTCTTGATCCCGGGGTCCTGGGATCGAGCCCCATATCGGGCTCTCTGCTCCGCAAGCAGCCTGTTTCCTCCTCTCTCTCTGCCTGCCTCTCTGCCTACTCTGATCTACAGAGATCTCTGTCTGTCAAATAAATAAATAAAATCTTTTTAAAGACAAAATAAAATAAAAAATATTTATTTATTTTCAGGGGCATCTGAGTGGCTCAGTTGTTTAAGCGTCTGCCTTTAGCTCAGGTTCTGTTCCCAGGCTCCAAGGATGAGTTCCACGCCCAGCTGCACATCAGGCTCCCTGCCCAACCGGGAGCCTACTTCTCCCTCTCCCTCTCCCTGCCCCTCCCCCTAACTGTGCTCTCATGCTCTCTCTCTGTCTCTCTGTCAAATAAATAAAATAAAATCTTTTTTAAAAAAGTCTTCTCAGGGGCTCCTGCCTGGCTCAATAGGTGAATCATGTGGCTCTTGGTCTCCGATAGTGAGTCTGAATCCCATGCTGGGTGTAGAAATTACTCAAAAATAAAATCTTTTTTAAAAAAGGCTTCTTGGGGCACCTGGGTGGCTCAGTGGGTTAAGGCCTCTGCCTTCGGCTTGGGTTGTGGTCCCATGATCCTAGGATCAAGCCCTGAGTCGGGCTCTCTGCTCGGTGAGGAGCCTGCTTCCTCCTCTCTCTGCCTGCCTCTGACTGCGTGTGATCTCTGTCTGTCAAATAAATAAATAAAATCTTTAAAAAAAAAAAAGTCTTCTCATCGGCAGAAGAGTTTATTAATTGTTTCATCTGAGTCTCATGGCCACTCCATAGAAATTATTCCCCTCCTCCATCCAACTGTTTTTTTTTTTTTTTTAAGATTTTATTTATTTATTTACTTACTTATTTACTTACATAGGGAGGGGAGGAGCAGAGGGAGAGGGACAAGCAGACTCCCTGCTGAGCCCAGAGCTGAGGGGGGCTCCATCCCAGGACCAGGAGATCATGACCTGAGCCAAAATCAAGAGTTGGAGGCTTAACTGACTGAGCCAGCCAGGCGCCCTCTAGTTGTTTTAAACAGATGAGGAAATTGAGGCTAGAGCAAGATAAGAGATTGCCCAAAGTCACACCATTCTGGATGGCGATCAGAAGTGCAAGTTGAACCCGAGCTTTGTTTTATGCAAATTTTGCGTCTCTTTCTGCTATAGAAAAGAAATTGATCAGGGAAGAAGTCCAGAGGAGGAAGTGCTTGAACTGCGCCAGTGGCAGGCTGCCAGGTGTAGAAGGGTGACAGAGCCCTCTGGGCAAAGGCACAAGGATGCAACACAGCACGGTCAAAACAAGGTTCTTAGAATGAGAGGTCCTTGTGGACGAGGAGCTCAGCAGGCCCCGGGGGAACTGCTTGAAGGAATGAACTTCTGGACCGCAGGTTCTCTGTGGGAGAGTACCTGGAGGGGAGGCTGGGAAATTAGGCCGGGGTCAGAAGATGGTGGGGCTTGTATACGTGTTGGAAGCCTAGAAGAAGAGGAAGAGGAGGAAGGCAGGGGACCCGGGTACATGTGCAGAGAAGACGTGAAGAGAGAATCAGCTGGAAGGTGGTTTCAAGAGACAAGGGGAAGGCCAGAAGTAAACCAGGCTCAGGAGAAGGGAAGGGAAGAATCGAGAAACATGCAGGAGTCAAGGTACCTAGCGACCCTCCGAAGGGAAGGGGGGACGTGTCCACGTCTGCAGGCTGAAAGACTGGAGCAGTGGAGGGATGGAGGATGGTCTTTGGAGGGAACAAGTGTGGGTGGTGGATACCCCAGTCCCAGGTAGGCTGCGACCTCAGCAGTCCCTCTTAGGTTGCGTACCAGAGAGGGAGGGGCCTCCCGGACCGGAGAAGGCATCAGCAACCTGCCAGAACCGGGTTAACAAAGGCAGGACTACAATTCCCAGCATGCTCGGGCCCGGTGGGGTGACGGCGGGCGGTGTCTGCGCCGCACCCGCCTGGTGGGCGCGGGACCCGGGTCGGCACCCGAGCCTGTAATTCCGGAGGGGTCTGCGGGGGTGCGAGCAGGCGATGCACCCTTGTTCCCAGCGCGCGGGCCGCGCGGGGCTCGCGCCTCCCGCCCCGCAGCCCCGCCCCTTGCCCCACCCCAGCCGGGCGGCTTAGCTGGGGCCGCAGCGCGGCGGCAACATCACTCTTGCCGCCGCTGCTCCGCCCCATCCCCTTCTGTTTTTCTCTCTCATTCTCCGGTGGCAGCGGCGGAGAAGGTGGAGGCAGGGGCAGCAGCAGCCGCGCGGGCTGCAATGAATGATCCCCCAGCGCGGGGGGAGGACTCCAGGTGAGCCTCTGCCCTCGGGAGGGCCGGGACCCCCGGCCGCCCAGGACCGGCAGCCCCCGCCATGGATCCCTAGAAGAGGAGGAGGAGGAGAAGACAGCTTCGCCGCCCACCCCCCATCCCATTTTCCTCTTCCTTTATCTCATTGTTGCCGTAGCTGTTTACGGCAGCGCTCCCTCTGCCCCAGCATGGGGCGGGCTCCGGGCACTGCCATTCGGCCGGCGCGGCTCCCGCGGCTGCCGGGGGATTCTGCCTAATTCCCCCTGCCCGGCCCGTGCAGCGAGGACCGGAGAACGGTGGAGGCCCGGACTGCAGCAGCGGCGGGGCCACCTCCCAGCATCCCCACCCTAGGAGGCTGCATGCGGATTGAAGAGCGGCGCCTGGGGGCTGGGCTGGCCCCGCTGATCCCAACCTAGGGAGGCCAGCAGGACCGCCCAGGCTGCGGAGGGGCCCTGGGGAGCAGGAAGGACAGAGCATCAAGATGGCCAGTAAAACCAAGGCCAGCGAGGCCCTTAAGGTGGTGGCCCGGTGCCGCCCCCTCAGCCGGAAGGAGGAGGCTGCTGGTCACGAGCAGATCCTGACCATGGACGTGAAACTGGGCCAGGTGACCCTGCGGAACCCCCGCGCTGCCCCAGGGGAACTGCCCAAGTCTTTCACCTTTGATGCCGTGTATGATGCCAGCTCCAAGCAGGCAGACTTATATGATGAAACCGTGAGGCCCCTGGTAGACTCGGTACTTCAGGGTTTCAATGGCACGGTGTTTGCCTATGGCCAGACGGGCACCGGCAAGACCTACACCATGCAGGGGACCTGGGTGGAGCCCGAGCTGCGGGGGGTCATCCCCAATGCCTTTGAGCATATCTTCACCCACATCTCTCGCTCCCAGAACCAGCAGTACCTGGTTCGGGCCTCCTACCTGGAGATCTACCAGGAGGAGATCCGGGACCTGCTCTCCAAAGAGCCTGGCAAGAGGCTAGAACTGAAGGAGAACCCGGAGACCGGTGTCTACATCAAGGACCTCTCCTCCTTCGTCACCAAGAACGTCAAGGAGATCGAGCACGTGATGAACCTGGGGAACCAGACCCGGGCGGTGGGCAGCACGCACATGAATGAGGTCAGCTCCCGCTCCCATGCCATCTTCGTCATCACTGTGGAGTGCAGTGAGCGGGGCTCAGATGGCCAGGACCACATCCGTGTGGGCAAGCTCAACCTGGTGGACCTGGCTGGCAGTGAGAGGCAGAACAAGGCAGGCCCCAATGCCGCCGGAGGGACGGCCACACAGTCCACGGGCTGCGGCAGCGGTGGAGGTGGGGGTGGTGGCGGCGGCGGCGGTGGTGGTGGTGGTGGTGGTGGTGGTAGTGGTGGAGAGAGGCCTAAGGAAGCCTCCAAAATCAACCTCTCGCTGTCTGCCCTGGGCAACGTGATCGCTGCTCTGGCAGGCAACAGGAGCACCCACATCCCCTACCGGGACTCCAAGCTGACCCGGCTGCTCCAAGACTCTCTGGGGGGGAACGCCAAGACCATCATGGTGGCCACTCTGGGGCCGGCTTCTCACAGCTACGACGAGAGCCTCTCCACCCTGCGCTTTGCCAACAGGGCCAAGAACATCAAGAACAAGCCCCGCGTGAACGAGGACCCCAAGGACACGCTGCTGCGGGAATTCCAGGAGGAGATCGCTCGCCTGAAGGCCCAGCTGGAGAAGAAGGGGATGCTGGGAAAGCGGCTCCGGAGGAAGAGCAGCCGCAGGAAGAAGGCCGTGTCGGCCCCAGCTGGGTACCCCGAGGGGCCGGTGATAGAGGCCTGGGTGGCCGAAGAGGAGGATGACAACAACAACAACCACCGCCCACCCCAGCCCATCCTGGAGTCAGCCTTGGATAAGAACATGGAGAATTACCTGCAGGAGCAGAAGGAGCGCCTGGAGGAGGAGAAGGCGGCCATCCAGGATGACCGCAGCCTGGTGAGCGAGGAGAAGCAGAAGCTGCTGGAGGAAAAGGAGAAGATGCTGGAAGACCTAAGGCGGGAGCAGCAGGCCACGGAGCTGCTCGCGGCCAAGTACAAGGTAAGGGCCCCAGACAGCAGCGGGACTCCAGAGGTGCCCAAGGGGATCTGGGCTGACAGGCTTTTCTTTTCGGGTCTTTGATCCTACCTGAAGCAAGGTGTCCTCCCTCAGCACAACACGCTTGCCTTCCTGCCCAATACTCCCCTGGAGCAGCCAGGGAAATAAATCCCCACAATTCTGGGCTGCCGGGCAGAGCATCCCAGGAGCTCTTAGGAGGACAGACAAACCACACACGCACACACACACACACACACACACACACGCGTGCGCGCAAAGCAAAGCAGGCAGGTGGTCTTTCAAGCCGGGGAGCTTGGGTTGGTCTGACCAACTGCCTGTCAGTCTCTGTTGGTGGCCGTCAGGATCAGTCAGGTCCTGAGGCAGGGCCTCAGCCCCTTTGGGGGTGGGTTCCCTTGCATAGCCGCCTCCCCTGGGACTTCCTCCCTCTGTAGCACCTTCACACCTCACACCATTTTAATAATATCTGACATTTGGATAGTACTTCCCAGTCTACCAAATGCCCCACAGACACGATCTCATTTGATCCTTAGCCATCCGGGGCACTGGTTCTTAAGCCCCCATTTTATGGGTGAGGAACTAAGGCTCAGAGGTGCAATGACCAAGGTACCATCCTACCAGGTGGCAAAGCTGAGGTGGAGCGCACGAACGCTGTGCTCTTTTGGTTCTGGGATAGCCAGAGGAACTAGGAATGGATCCTGCCCCCTGAAAGCAGCCATAGGACCCATGCAGGGCCCAGTGCTTGCTAGAATTAGGAAGGAGATCCAGAGATCATGGGGAGGGTAGGCGAGAGCACTGGGCTCTACCCTGGAGAACTGGAGTCTGGGCCTAGCTATTCTATCGCTCATCGAGTGACCTTGTGTAAGTTACTTTTTCCTTTCCTAAAGCCTCAGCTTCCCTTTTTGTAAAACTGAGGTGGCCTGGGTGATCTCTGAAATTCTTCGAAGCTGAGAAGCAAACTGCCCCCCGCCACCCAGGCTTCATCCCAGCAAGATCTAATTTCCCATTGCCCTGAGAGCTATCCAGATCTTCCTGCTGGGGCCTCCAGGCACAAGGTGGGGCTAAGCTACAGAGGGCTCTGTCAGACCAGCCACAGACCTGTTCAGTTTCATTGCCGCAGATGCCACAACTCAATGTTCCAGGCATTTCCAGGTCCCTGGACTCCTCAGTGCTGAGGGTTGGAGGGAGGACACAGGGAACCAGGAGCTGATCACTTGCTGGAGAGAACAAAACATAGCTATTTTTTATGCCCTCTCAAGAGTGTGGGCTGGGGAGCAGGGAACTCAGCCTGGGGAGGGAGAGTGGCGGCTGCTGGGAAGGTGGGCAGATGAGCTGTGTGCCATTTTCTGGGCTATGGGAATGTGCTGCTGCACAGGGGCTCTGGCCTTGTGTCTTTAATATTTAATTCACCTCCATGAGCTCAGCAAGGGTTCTGCTGAGATGCTTCCTCAAAGAATGGCCCAGAGGCCTGGCACCTTTGGGGCCATCTGGGGAGAAGCAAGATGATAGCCGAATAGTTAGACTCAGCCCTCCCTAGGAGGAAAGGAATCCAGGCAATCTGGTGCTTTCCACTGGAAAATCTTACATGGGCAATCTGTCATTAGTTTCATTACCAAGGGAAGCCCCTTCCCCCTTACTTCCCTTCTCCACCCTCATTCCCCTTAAAGCTGGGAGGCAGTGGAGGCTAAGACAGTACAGAAGCACACTTCAGCCCTGAGGAAATGGGAGAGGGGTTGGTGTGAAGGATCTAGCAGATCCTTCCCATTGGGAACAATGGGATCTCCCACTCTTGGCAACTGACCAGCTCCCTCAGTAAGATTCTTGGATCTAAGGCAATGTGGGGCAGAAATAATAGGACAGTCAAGAAGTCAGGGCAGCCAGTGCCAGAATTCTTGCAATAGAGGTATGGTCCACAGAACCCTCCTTCTTAGAGGTGGCAGAGGCCTTGGGAAACTGAGGCCTGGCCTTGCCCAGGGCCGTATAGGTGAGTTAATGAGATCCCAGACTCCTTATGCTTGATCCAGCCTTTTCCCCTTACGCCCGAGTCCTAACGTTACCTGTGCTACCTGATAATCAGAATAATTCATTTTTATGTAACACTTTGACATCTTCATTTCAAGCTACCCCAAGAGATGGGTGTTCCTGTCCCCATTTGACAGTTAAGAAAACCAAGACTGGGGAGCTGGAATGCCTGTCTCTGTGCCCCTGGGCTGAGAAAATAGTAGAGCGAAGACTGGGACTCAGGTCTCTTCGTGCTCCCGGACCCCTGTTCTTCCCAAGTCATCACCATTCCTCCCTGTCGGCTCACTGTGTGACTCAGGGCCAAGGCTTTTGCCTCTCTAGGCCTCAGGTTTCTATTCTCCTAAGGAAGAGAAGTCTGACATATCTCCCTGGAGACTGATGGACATGGTCACTATGTGCCAGGCTTTCAGACATGAGGGAAGGGGGGCGGGTTGGCTGGGAAATTGCAGGAGGGGAATGAGTCCGTATCCTGTGACTTCTTGTCACACCCAGCCCAGGACAAACACGAACAAGACAACTTGAGTGGAGCCTGGACAGAGAACCCCAACCTCTTCCTATCCCCAAGGCACGGCCTGATTCTGCATTGGATCTTCCTAGGATGGAGGAAACAATTTGAGGGCTCTTGAGGGATCACAGATTAGAGGGGAGGAGCACATCAGAGATAATGCCAGGCCTGCCTATTTCACAGGTTTGTGCTCAAGATGAAATGAGATCATTAGTGGGAGGGCGTTGGAAATAAGTTGAAAGGACCAAATAAAAGGAGGGGCATTAGCAGCCACAGGGTGGCCTCTGTCGATCAAGCCGGGATCCAGTGATCTGGGGGACTGACATCTTTGCTGTTAGCTTGACTCTTTTCTCCACCCCCCCGCACCCCCACCGGCCGATCCCAGCTGCCTCGCTATAACCCTACAGCTCTGGAAGCAGAGCTGGGCAAGAAAGAGCCAGGAGGACTCAGAAGAGAGGGAGCTCCTGCTCCCTTCACTGAGCTTTTGCTCCCCATCTGCTGCACACTCTCTCCAGGTCCCACTTCTCAGTTTCGGCAGCAGCTCCCCTAACCGCCTCCCCCCATTCCCTTCTTCCAGTTCACACCACCCTCTGGGGGCGTCGAAGCCAGAGCTGGTACGACCTACTGCCCTCATTCTCTCCGACTCCTCTTACGGCCTGACCCGCCTGCTTCCCCTGCCTGCCACCTCCGGGCTCCCCGTTTCCTTTGTTCTCCCCTCACTGTGTACAAACACTGAGCCTGTCTCCTTGGAGTCTCCTTTCATCTCTCCTTCCATATTCACTGGGGGCCCCGGGGGATGTGAGGGTGTGCAAATGCGTGCGGGCTCGTGATTGTGATCGGGGCTGGTTTCTCACTAATCGTTCGCAGCCCTTCCTTACGGAGTATCCCCCAGGGGCTTGATAGCACGCTAGGCCTGTGAGGAAGGGGGTGCAGGGAGAGTCACAGACCCACAACTGAGGCTGGGGCTCAGACGTTCGTGCACAATGTGTGGACTACAGTGAGGACCCGTGAAAGCCTGTGGATGGGTTGAGAGAAGGCCCACTTTACTCACAGTTCATTGTGCAAGATCCTTGACTTTTGAACTCCGTTTTTTTGAGGGATTGGACCAGGTGCTTTCTGTAACTGATCCTAGATTCTTAGAAGGAAAGAAGGGTGGCTAAGGGACGTTAGGGTTGTAGATGACACAAAATGCTGGTTTCAGCTAAAAGGAGGGGTGGAAGAGGCACTGCCTGTTTATCCCCACGTGAACAGGTCTGGAGGGAAGAGCTAGAACCCGGCTCTGTCTGCAGCGGGTGTAGAAGAGAGACCCTGCCGAAGTGGCGCCCAGAGCCAAAGGAGCGAGGTCATCACAGAGAATGCAAACCACACTGAATGCTTACTGTCCACTCCGTGGCTCCCTCTTCTTCCCCCCCGCCTCTCAGCATGGGGATTAACCACAAAAAGGTTACCAAGAGGGAGTTTCAAGCCCCAGAAACAGCAGTCATCACAATAAGGATGCTGTTTCCATAACACCTGCTATGTGCCAAGCACTGTACTACTGGTTATGTACACATGATCGAATTTAATCTACGCAAGCATCTTCCAAGAACGGTGTTGTTACTCTTCCCATTTTAGATCTGAGAAAACTGAGGCCCATAGAGGTTAAGTAACTTGCCCAAGGCCTCATAGTTTTATGTGGCAAATCTAGTTGAGCCCAGGTTGGTTAAACACAAAATGTGATCTTTTATGCTTTAAGATTTGGAATATCAGTTTTGGGTACTGGGTGCTAGGTGAAAACTGGCAGAAGCTTGTGCCATGGAATTTGAGGCAACAAAATCCAGTGGGCAGCTGGAAATGGATCTGTGGAGACTAGCAATGGAGATTCGGGGCCTGTCTGTAGAAGAGTGCTCAAAGCGGACCCAGGCCCTCCGTTTTGGACATTCTCTCTGTCTAGTAAATGCGTTCCCAGATCAGGGCCTCCCATCCTGGTCGCTGCTGACATTATTTTGTACAGTGCTGTATTCAGATCATGTGCATCAAACACAGACAGGCCTGGGTTTCGTGAAAGACCTCAGTCACCTCATCTGCCTCTCTGCCTACTTGTGATCTCTGTCTGTCAAATAAATAAATAAAATCTTTAAACAATAAAAAGAGAGAGAAGAGAATGGAGAGAAAAACAGGGAAGAAATAGAAGGGGATGGGGAAGAGGAGAAAGAGAAGTGAAGTCATAAAGGCCCAGGGCAGGAGGGAGAGCGTAGGTAAAGGGCTGAACAGCAGGGATCCTGGGGAGAAGCCCCCATAGGAGAGAAAGTGCTGTAGGGGACAGTTAACTACTCATCCCTGGCAGTGTTATCATTTCACAGAACTGTCACGAGCTGGGGGCATTTTGTAATTATAAAGATTTGACTGGCAGGAAGCACTGAAGACTGACTAATACATTCCCATCAGAGGTCTGGGGCTTCAAGTTACGTGGAGGCTCCGCAGGCCTTCGGGTCCAGTGTTGGGTTTCTCCCGATGTGCTTTGGCTGGAGGAGTCTATTACGCACGGCCCTCAGTCACCGCCAGCCCCCAGAGAGCACGACTGCATGAAGTGGGTGTGATAATGTTCTCTTTGTGCTCTGAGGACTTGGGGAAGGGCCTGGAATGCAGCTGGAGAAGGGCACCCTTCTCTGGCCATGTCCTGCTAGCCAGTTTTACCTGGCCAGTCTTGCACACTTCTGGAGCCTTCTGGGCCTGAGAGCTCCAGACCCGGGTGGCCTGAGAAGATAAGAAGATGGTTCCCTCCTCCCAAAGATGCAGCCCTTCAGCCCCGCCCTCTGCGCAAGGCACCCCACCTGTGCTCAGGGTTTAGGGGCCACTTGCTCTTGTAGTCTGGTGGATCTGGAATTTGTAATATCCTGAGAAATTCCTGGGCATTAACTCCCAGTCATACTAAAGAGTTCCTGCTTAGTGGTCTCCTTCTCCTGCCAGATGTCCCCAGCAGAGGAGGACCAGGACCTGGGCTGCTCTGTTTCTATAGCACTAGGTAATGGGCCTGCAGGCTTTCTCCTTTCTTGAGGTGAGTCTGCAAGATAATAATGGCAACCATAGTAATGACGATGACAGCTACCATTTCTTTATTTTTTTATTTTATTTTTTTTTAAGATTTTATTTATTTGACAGAGATCACAATTAGGGAGAGAGGCAGACTGAGAGTGGGGATGGGGGTCGGGAGAAGCAGGCTCCCTACTGAGCAGAGAGCCCAATGCGGGGCTCGATCCCAGGACCCTGGGATCATGACCTGAGCTGAAGGCAGAGGCTTAACCCACTGAGCCACCCAGGTGCCCTTTTATTTTATTTATTTTTTTTTATTTTAAAGATTATTTATTTATATATTTATACATTTATTTGAGAGAGAGAAACTGCGAGAGTGAGAGAGCACAAGTATGGGGAGTGCCAGAGGGAGCAGAAGAGGGAGCAGGAGAAACGGGCTTCCCACCAAGCAGGGAGCCCAGTGTGGGGCTCCATCCCAGGACCCTGTGACCATGACCTGAGCCAAAGGCAGACGCTTAACCAACCGAGCCACCCAGGTGCCCCGAGAGCTACCATTTCTTCAGTGCATGTCTAACACCAAGCATGCTGCTGTTTTCATGTGCATTCGTTTTCTTTAATCCTCACAATAACACCATGAAGTAGTATTATTTTAATCTCCATGTGACAAATGAGGATGCTGAGACTCCTTAAGGAAGGAACAACCCAAGGTCACATGCCTTGGAAGTACTGTGGCCAGAATAGGAGCCTCTGTCTGCCTGACTCCAGAACCCATGATCTGTACCCCCCCACACACTATACTACCAGCTTCGGAAATGAAAGATTCCTGCCAGATCCCTAGCTAATAGGCCCCAGTGGGAGCTCTTGTCTGTGGAGATGCTTAGCTCAACCCATCTCTGTCCTTCCTAATGATGCAAACCCCCAGCCTCCGACTCACCTGGCTCTGTCCATTCATATAATCAACAAATCTTTTTAAGTACCCATAACCAAGAACATAAGTTAGCAGGTATAGTTAACGAAGTCTTCAAATTTTTTAGATTTCTGGAAGGAATCACGAGAATTCACCAACAGTAGTTATTTCTAGGAATTTTAGTGGGGAAGGGGGGGGGCTTTTATTTATTATTTATTTACTTTATACTTTTTTTACTTTCACTACAAACATATGTTTTGTTAAATAAAAACTAACCTAAAAATTTAAGTGAGAAGAAAATATAAAAGAAATGTGTTAACACCTCTCTGGAAGATTGGCTTAAAAATAATGAATAACTGGGGCACTGGGAAGGTTTAGTTGGTTGAGCGTCGGACTCCTGATTTCCACTCAGGTTATGATCTCAGGGTCGTGGGATTGAGCACTGCGTCGGGCTCTGCGCTCAGCACGGAGTCTGCTTGTCCCTCTTCCTCTGCTCCTTTCCCCTCCCTCCCTCTCTTTCTCTGGGATAAATAAGTAAAACCTTTTTTTTATTATTATTATTTTTTAAAGATTTTATTTTATTTATTTGACAGACAGAGATCACAAGTAGGCAGAGAGACAAGCAGAGAGAGAGGAGGAAGCAGGCTCCCTGCTGAGCAGAGAGCCCCACATAGGGCTCGATCCCAGGACCCTGAGATCATGACTTGAGCCGAAGGCAGAGGTTTAACCCACTGAGCCACCCAGTGGGTTTTTTAAACCTTTTTAAACAAATGAATGATTAGGGCCCTGGGTGGCTCAGTTGGTTAAGCATCTGCCTTAGGCTCGGGTCGTAGTCTCAGGGTCCTGGGACAGAGCCCAGCTCGTTGGGCTCTCCACTCAGTGGGGAATCTGCTTCTCCCTCTCACTCTCCCTCTCTGATCTCTCTCTCAAATAATTCTATAGAATCTTAAAAATAATAAGTTAAAGGGGCACCTGGGTGGCTCAGTTGTTAAGTGTCTGCCTTTGGCTCAGGTCAGGATCCCGGGATCCTGGGATCAAGCCCCACATCAGGCTCCCTGCTCAGCGGGAAATCTGCTTCCTCCTTCCCACTCCCCCTACTTGTGTTCCCTCTCTCTCTGTCTCTCTATCAAATAAATAAATAAAATCTTAAATAATAATAATAAATTTAAATTTAAAAATGAATAATTGAGGGAAACCCAGTGTTGATAATAATTCTCAGTGATACCCAGTTATGGGCAATCCTGTGACCTTGGACAAGTCTCTTCCCCTCCAAGGGACTTTAAGAAATCATCCGTAGGTGCTTCCTTGCTTTCAGTACTATTTGCTGATTCACCTGGGAAGCAGCAGGTCGGGAGCCCAGGGTTAGAGGTCAGCCTGAATGACAGGCAGTGGGAACTGGAGAGGAATGACCAACCATTGCCTGGGAGCCACCGGCCACATGACCCTGGATGACCCACGGAAGCCCCTTAGGCCCATGCCTCGGCTGTCAAATGCTGAGTCTGCACTTGAAGCCTCGTTAGGTCTCCTCAGTCCTGACACTGTAGCATTCTATTGTTGGCCAGAGGGGAACAGGGGGGAAGGAAGAAGTTAGGGATCAGGTCTGAGATGCTTATGGTTTTCTCACTGAAGTCGATGGGCTGATTTTTTTTTTTTATTCCTTCTTTTCTCTGAGGGGCATCGATGTACTACTGGGCATCCACACCCCCGTCCGGGACAAGGCTGCGGGTGGAGTCCAGCTTACCTCACTCCCCAGCCAATACGTTTCCTGAGCCCAAACTGTCTCCTTCTTGATGAGAGAATTCCCAGCCTTTGAGACGTGCATCATTTCTGTTGTGTCTTAAGCCATCCAAGGAGACTGAAGGCAGGAAATGGTCTGAGTCTCCTGACTTTGGTTCCTCAGGGCAGAGAATCACTGAACTTAGCACTGTTCTTCCCTTTCCTGTTGTCTCCTTTGTTTCTTTTTCCCTTACTGCTGGCTTCTCGATGTCTATAACCAGGGAGCCCCAAAAGGAGAAATCGTTCTGTGGCTGTAATAACAGAGGAAAGCAAAGATGGTCCACTAATTGGGGTTTTTTGCTCTTTGTGATGAGTCGTGAGTACCCGTCAATCAGATACTGATTGACAAGTAACCACTGACACAGGATTGTACTTTATCACTTACCGAGTAATTTCACCTCTGTAACCAACTCACCACTTACCAAAGCCTGCAAGGTTAGTGGGTGCTCTCTTCCGTTTTCCAGATGAGAAATCAGATGCCCTAGATGTCATAGCAAATAGGGTGGCCAGGGCTCCTGGGAGGCTCAGTGGGTTAAGCCTCTGCCTTCGGCTCAGGTCATGATCTCAGGGTCCTGGGATTGAGCCCCGCATCAGGCTCTCTGCTTGGCAGGGAGCCTGCTTCCCCCCTCCCCGGCTCTCTCTGCCTGCCTCTCTGCCTACTTGTGATCTCTCTCACTCTCTGTCAAGTAAATAAAATCTTAAAAAAAAAAAAAAGGGTGGCAGAGCATGTACTAGCATTCAGACTGTCTGACCTGCCCAGTGCTCTGGCTGTCGTTCCTCCATGGAACCCAGGAGGCAGCCTTTCCCATGAGCATCCCAGCACTTGACTTCTCTCCGGGAGGCTAGGGATCCTGACAACCTCCCCGAATCCCATAATTAACACCCTCATCCCCTCACCTCAGAGGCCCCCAGAAGGCACCTCGGGTAGAAGCATCTTCAGCAGAGATCTGCCTGGCTTAGCTCTCAGAGAAAGAAATGGTGCCCTGAGCTTTCCTGATCTGGCAATGTTACCGAGACCAAATGCTGCTGCTCTCCAAGGCACCTTGCTGCCTGAGCCTGGGAGAAAGCTGTGGCCCAGGGAGAAGGATACCAGTGGAATTAAGAGGCTGGTGTTCAAATCTCACCTCTGCCATTTGCTGGCTCCGTCACCTGGAGGGAGTCCGTCACCTGTCTGAATCCCTGTTTTCTTTTATGCCCAGTGGGGATCATACTCGTTATCTCGCATGGTTCTTATGATGACCAAATAGGATGATTCGTTTAAAAGGGAACTAGCCCAGCTTTGCGCAGTGGCAGTATCGTAGCCAATGAGGTTTATCCGAGGCGCGATTATTGCTAATTAAAAGGGAACTAGCCCAGCCGCAGGCATGTGACAAGTTGCCTCTGAGACTCCTGTCTCCTGCAGCATGTGAGAGATGAGCTGGCAGTGGCCGAGCGGAGCCTATCTGGCTTCTCTGTGAAATCATACCTGATAGTATCTTCTCAGACAAGTGGCTGGCTGGGCCTGCTGTCTCCTCTCTGGCTTTTCAGATCAGCATTAATGAGTACTGGGGGCTGGGGAGTGCCTGGGTGGCTCAGTGGGTTAAGCCTCTGCCTTCGGCTCAGGTCATGATCAGGGTCCTGGGATCGAGCCCCGCATCGGGCTCTCTGCTCAGCAGGGAGCCTGCTTCCTCCTTTCTCTGCCTGCCTTTCTGCCTACTTGTGATCTCTGTCAAACAAATGAATAAAATCTTAAAAAAAAAAAAAAGTAAAAAAAAATGAGTCCTGGGGCCTCCTCCCTGCTCCTTCTGGTCTTGCACCGGGCTTGCTCCTTGAATAGGAAGGGGTGAACCTCTGAGTACCCCCAGCTGAGTCCATAGAGTCACATAGAATCACATGGTCCCTGTGATGGGCTTGACCATTCGCTGTCACGGCAGTTGACTTGCCTCCAAAATCGGGAATCAAGACCCTGATCAAAATGGGAAATTACTCAGAAAGAGCATAGTTGATGTAGGAACAGATACATATAAAAATGCCTTCAGGGGCGCCTGGGTGGCTCAGTGGGTTAAGCCGCTGCCTTCGGCTCGGGTCATGATCTCGGGGTCCTGGGATCGAGTCCCGCATCGGGCTCTCTCTGCTCAGCAGGGAGCCTGCTTCCTCCTCTCTCTCTCTCTGCCCACTTGTGATTTCTCTCTGTCAAATAAATAAATAAAATCTTTAAAAAATTTTTAAAAAATTTAAAAAATAAATAAATAAATAAAAATGCCTTCATTGTGAGACTCCAGACTTAGACGACTCCATCTCTGGGCCTCAGTTTCCTAATCTGTCAAGCAAAGAGGATTGGGCTTGAAGGTTCACTGAGGCTGCCTTAGTTATGCTGCGATTTGTAGCGGTTTCTCAAGAGTCAGACCCATGTTCCTGAGTTTCCCGCCCTGCCTCTTCCACCCCCACAACCGCTGCTCGCCTTTTAGTTACACTGGACTGATTGAGAACCAGTAAGACCAAACCCAGTCTTGTCTGCAGGCTCCACCCACCTATCTTTTGCCATGAGGGATCACAAAGGCAGCATTAACTCCAGAGGCTAAGAACCCCAGGGAACTTTTCCTGGGGACTAGGACCCCAGGCATAATGATAATTATGCCTCTGCTTAGTATCCCCAAGCCTGAAGGGGGACCTAGGGATTTGAGACTACACTGTCCCTCCCTGCCCTCCACAAATGCTGGTAAGAACAGAGATCTGGGGCGCCTGGGTGGCTCAGTGGTTAAGCCGCTGCCTTCGGCTCAGGTTATGATCCCAGGGTCCTGGGATCGAGCCCCACATCGGGCTCTCTGCTCAGCAGGGAGCCTGCTTCCTCCTCTCTCTCTCTGCCTGCCTCTCTGCCTACTTACGATCTCTGTCTGTCAAATAAATAAATAAAATCTTTAAAAAAAAAAAAAAAAAACAGAGATCTGATGAAGAGGAAGAGATGGGGCACCTGGGTGGCTCAGTGGGTTAAGCCGCTGCCTTCGGCTCAGGTCATGGTCTCGGGGTCCTTGGATCGAGTCCCACATCGGGCTCTCTGCTCAGCAGGGAACCTGCTTCCCTCTCTCTCTCTCTCTCTCTGCCAGCCTCTCTACCCACCTGTGATCTCTCTCTGTCAAATAAATAAATAAAATATTTTTAAAAAAAAAGAAAGAAAAGAAAAGGAGGAGATGGCCAGTGGTATCCTCAGAAAAATGGGGGAAAATTAAAAGCAAAAGCAAAAACCAAGCAAAACCCAAACCCTGTTTCTAAGCAAAGAACTGAAGTCGTGCATGATGCATTTCAGAGCGTGGGGGGGAAACAGCCAGCATGGGCTACGACTGGGGAGAAGGTAGCGGCTGAGACCTTGCACCTGGATTGGGGCCCACCCACAGATTTTGTGCCAGGACCAGCCCCCTCTTCTAGCACAAGACAGGCTCTGTCAGGCAGGCTTGGCTGATCGTGTGGGCTAGGAAAGTGGGCAAGCCTTGGCGAGTCACCAGAAAGGCAAATTCAGTTGTCATTCAGACCACGTTTGCGCTGGGTCTCAGCGGGGCTAGCTGAGAAGCATAGGGGCAGTGGACGAATGGAATTGGGTGATGATGGACAGTCAGACATCATCCAGAATTCTCTTCATGGAGGTCAGGACCCGGCTCAAAGAGGAGATCCTGAAGCAGGGTTCAGGTCCAAGGAAGGGATCTAAGCTGAAGGCCGAGGAGCAAGAACCAACAGAGAGAAACTTGTCCTGGGAATCACGTCATGGGGGGTGGGGGAGGGGCTTAGAACCTGGGGGGCCCTGGGGGGCCCTGATACATCAGATTCCAGGCCTGATTGGCAGCTCAAATCCCGCCTACCCGTGTCCACATGGGTTTCTTGAATCCAGAATTTTGAATGAAAAGAGCATGAGACTTAGGTGTGGGTAGTTGGAGAAGGTGGAGGCTGAACAAAGCATTGTTTGAATCAGAGGTCTGGCTCCTTACTTAAAAATCACCAAGAGGGGCGCCTGGGTGGCTCAGTCAGTTCAGTGTCAAATCTGGAAAAAAAAAATCACCAAGAAAAAAAATAATTTAAAAAAATGCATAAAGGGGTATGCCGTGAAAGGAGAGATCAGACCTCCACAAGTCCACCTCAACGATTTAGAGAATATAAAATCAATGGAGGTTCAATTTTATATCTATTATCATAGCAAATTTAAAAAATAATGATAATTATGCCTATGACGGTATAACAAAAATTGTTCCATTATTTATTGCTGGCAGTCATTTAAGTGGTATAACTTTTCTTTTAATATTTTATTTATTTATTTGACAGACAGAGATCACAAGTAGGCAGAGAGACAGGCAGAGAGAGAGGAGGAAGCAGGCTCCCTGCTGAGCAGAGAGCACAATGCGGGGCTCGATCCCAGGATCCTGGGATCATGACCTGAGCTGAAGGCAAAGGCTTTAACCCACTGAGCCACCCAGGCACCTAAGTGGTAAAATTTTTTAAGATTTTATTTATTTGAGAGAGCACAAGTAGGGGGAGCAGCAGAGGGAGAGGGAGAAGCAGACTTCCCACTGAGCAGGGAGCCCAATGTGGGGCTCAGTTCCAGGATCCTGAGATCATGACCCCAGCAGAATGCAGCCGCCCAGCCAACTATGCCACCCAGATGACCCTTGGTAATATAATCTGTTAGAAAGGTAACTTCGGGGGCGCCTGGGTAGCTCAGTTGGTTAAGCAACTGCCTTCAGCTCAGGTCATGATCCTGGAATCCCAGGATGGAGTCCCACATCAGGCTCCCTGCTGAGTAGGGAGCCTCCTTCTCCTGCTGACCTCTCTCCTCTCATGCTTTCTCTCTCTCATTTTCTCTCTAATAAATAAACAAAATCTTTTAAAAATAAAAAGAAGAAGAAAGAAAGAAAGGTAACTTTGCAATATGTTCTAAGATAGACAAAATGTTTATAACCCTTCATTAAGCATCTGCTTTCAGCCCGGGTGGCAATCCCAGGGTCCTGGGATGGAGCCCCACATCAGCTCTCTGCTCAGCGGGGAGCCTGCTTCTCCCTCTTCCTCTGCTGCTCCCTCTGCTTATGCTCTCTCGCTCATGCTCTCTCAAATAAATAAAATCTTTAAAAATAAAAAGGTTTTTTAGATGAAAAAAAAACAAAAAATTATATGTACAAAGTTTTTTTTTTTTTACAAGGGTGTTTATTGTAAACATTGTACACAACCAAAATATCCTCTTATGGGGCTATTCAGATATAGTTAAATTATCTACTGTAAATATTATGCAGCCATTATATTTATAGTCACAAACCTTATGGATATAACAGGAAATTCTGGAGAGATTTGATAAAATGGAAATAGCAGGACATGAACTTATATTTATACCATATCTATTGGTGTGAAAAAATGATGTGTGCATTTGGAAAAATCTGGAAAAACAGGGAAAATTTAAAAAGGTGATTAGATGAGAAATATCTCATGAGAAAGTTTTTCTAATTTTGTTTCTGTACTTAATTTGATATTAGGTTTTTTTTTTTTCTAAAAAGGAAAGACAATAAAACATTAAAAATAGGTCCCCAGGTGCACCTGAGTGGCTCAGTCACTTAAGCATCTGCCAAAGCGTCTGCCTTTGGCTCAGATCCAGGGTCCTGGGATTGAGCCCCGCATTGGTCTCTCTGCTCGGCGGGGAGCCTGCTTCCCTGTCTCCCTCTGTTTCCCTTTCTGCCTACTTGTGATCTCTGTCAAATAAATAAAATCTTAAAAAAAAAATACAACTCTTTATCTCAGGGTCCTGAGTTCAAGCCCCACATTGTGCATAGAGCTCACTTACAAAAAATGTGGCCCTAGAATCCCTTAATAAACTCTTAGATATTTAATACAGTCCTCCTGAGATAACAAATTCCATAAAGGCATTACCTTCTGTAAGCAGTAGAACTTTCCTTTATTTGTCCTTTAAAGTCCAAAGTATAAGCTCTTCCTCTATGTACCAGGATTGATTGGAAAAGTCCAGATCGTTCCTTTTCACACCTATTTTTATTTTTTTTTATTTATTTATTTTTAAGATTTTATTTATTTATTTGAGAGAGAGACAGTGAGAGAGAGCATGAGAGGGGAGAAGGTCAGAGGTAGCCGACTCCCCATGGAGCAGGGAGCCGGATGCCGGACTCGATCCCAGGACCCTGGGATCATGACCCGAGCCGAAGGCAGTCGCTTAACCAGCTGAGCCACCCAGGCGCCCACCTATTTTTATTTTATTTTTTTAATTACCTGAGCTCAGCGCCCAACCTGGGGCTCAAACTCACAACCCTGAGATCTAGAGTTTCAAGCTCTGCAGACTGAGTCAGCCAGGCGCCCCCACACCTGATCGTGCAGTTTCCAGGTCTATCCTCTTAACCTTTCTTCGTCTTTGCACACTGAAGAGTCCTATTTTTTAATAGCCCTTGGATGGTTTTAGCTGTCCTCTGGATCTCTCTCCCTCCTGCCTGTCCCCAGAGACGCAGCGATGGAACTACACACAGTAGCCCAGATTCAGCCGCATCACCACCATTTTATATTTGGGTGGAATGATTTTTGCTTTGTTTCCAAAAGGCCTTTATGGTGGTGGCTGGCCAGATGCTGGTGGCTTTTTTAGCTCTGGTGGCATATTAAGCCAATGTCTTCTGGGAACAATAGAGAATTATTCCCCCCACCCCGTGCTGTTCTTTTACTCTTTTCTTATTTTTTTATTTTTTATTTTTCAGCTTACAACTGACTGCTCCCAGCTATCATTTAATTAGTAGAGCTAGGAGTACTTCTTCCCAGAGCATAAAACTGTAACTGAAGCTCATAGGACGTTTTTTGTCAGCTCACACAGCCTAGAAATGCTCTCGAACATTAGCACTCAGGAAGATCTGGGGGCATCTGTGGGGCTGGGGGTCTGCCTGGTGCTGTCTTTCTTGCATGATTTCTACTGGCGATCAGTCCTGTCTTTTCATATCCACACATTTTTCCATCCAGAGACATGCCTGTTTGTTTCTGTTTCCTTTCCCTGATCCACCCCCATCCCCCCACCTGCGTTATGAGAAAGTGCTTCCCTTTCTCTGTCTCCTCACAGCCCCCCACCCCTCTGATGTAGAACCATGAGGGGCGGGGAGCGTTTTAACCTCTAAAGGACTGGCTACTGGCTTCCCTAAGTACCGGAATAACCGTGGACATGAGTCAGATGTGATTTCCTCCTGCTGGAAACATGTTGCTTTTCTTTGAGCAGGTTCTGCTTCCTAAAAACTAAACAGAAAGAATGTCTGGAGTGGAAAGAGCTCGGGCTGTGGAGCCAGGCCGACCTGGACCTGGGTTTTCCATTTAAATTGAAGGGCTGCAATGTGACCTTGGATGGATGACTTACCCAGTCTGAGCCTGTATGAGGAAGCTGTTGCTGCTACTACCATGTCCCTTAGAGCATGTCCCACAGGCCACCTGGGGATCTCATTACAAAGCAGATTCTGATTCACTAGGTCTGGTAGGGCCTGAGATCCTGCAAGTCTCTCTTTCTCTCTCTCTTTTTTAAAGATTGTATTTATTTGAGAGAGCGAGAGAGCGTAAATGGGGGTGGAGGGAGGCAGAGGGAGAGGGGGAAGCAGACTCCCCACTGCGCAGGGAGCTGGATGCAGGGCTCCATCCCTGGAGATCATGACCTGAGCCAAAGGCAGACCCGTCACTGACTGAGCCACCCCGGCGCCCCTGAGATCCTGCATTTCTAACAAGTCCCCAGGTAATACTGATTCTGGGGGACCTCAAAAAGCAGTGGTTCTTGTTGTTGTTGTTGTTTCTAAAATTGTATATATTCATTTGAGAAAGGGAAAGACAGAGAGAGTACAAGCAGGGAGAGAGGCAGAAGCAGGTGACCACCCCACTCCCCCACCCACGCACCCACCCCCGCCCGCTGAGCTGGGAAACCCACCCCGGGGCTGGATCCCAGGACCCAGAGATCATGACCTGAGCCAAAAGCTTTAAACCTTTAAAAACCTTTAAACCTTTAAAAACCACTGATGCCTGGACCTCACGGCGGACTCCCCAGCCCCTTTGCAGTTTGATTGGCAGTGGGATGTAGTCTGGGCGCTGGGCCTGGAAGAACTCCCCGGATGATTCTAATATGCATCCGAGTTTGAGACCTACTTCTTAAAGGGTTATTAGAAGTAAATGTGAAACACCCGACAGGCAGAGAAAACCATGGTTTTCTTCTTTCCGGTTCCTTGCCCTGTTCTCTCTCTGCCCTAGTCCCCAGCCCATCAATCAGTCAGGAAAACCAGGGCACCAGCATCTGCGCTTGGCTTCGAGACTCCTCCCCGAGCACCTGGCATGGGAGTTCTTAAAGCCACTCATGAGGGGCGGGGCCCAAGATAATAACGCAATGTTGTCCAGCAGTGGGAATTTTAAAAGCTCCCCAGTGACTCTAATACAGCAACCAAGTTTGAGAAGTAGTGCCTTTATGAGATTGCAAAGAGTGAAGAACACGGGAATGACGTCAATTACCAAGGGGCGGTGCAAGGACTCAGGGCTGGAATGCCCCAGAATAGGAAGCCAGGCCAGACACCAGGTCCCTGAGATCTTGTGTCCCGGGTAGTTGGAGGGATCCGCTATCCATGGCCCTAGCAGAAGGGGGTTTCCTGCCTTGTCTCCCCTTCCTCCCTCCTCACACCCATCCCCTCCCTCCTGCCAGGTTTCCCAGAAGCGCAGACCCTGCTGCTCTGCCCTTTTGCCCTCCGACAACAAGTGTGGGCTTGTCTGTTGAAGGAGGAGAAGCTGGGATAAAGGGTCAGTTCTATTCCAGATGAGAGAGCCCAGGAAAAGACTTGGGACTCCCCCTAACCCCCACCGCCACCCCACAAGCCCAGGGATTCCTTTCAGGGCCTCAAACATTTATTGAGCACTTACTATGTGCCAAGTTCTATGCTAAGCCCTGGGATGATCCCTGCCCTGAAGAAGCTCACAGGGGAGACAGGATGTAAGCAATAATGGTCCATGCGGGGAAAAGAAGAGGAATGTGTCCTGGTTAGTGACGGGGACCAAAGGAGGAAAGGAGCCGATGTGAGGGAATCGGAGCATACACCCCAAGTCGCTCCCGCTGAGTCTTGCAGGATAAGCAGTGGTTTTCTAGGCAGATGTGGAGTGGCAAGAGAAGCCCAGTGTTGTGAAATGGCCCAGCACATTCCGGGAGCTGGAATTCTTCTGGGAGCTGGAGCGCACTTGGGGAGTGAGTGGTAAGAGGAGGCTGGAAGGCTGGGCCAGCCCACCGGGCAGGGCACCGCAGCAGACTCTGGGTTTCATCTTGCAAAGAACGGATGTTCTTTGCCTGTTGAGGTACTTGGCAGCAGAGGAGAGGCACCCTCTGACTTGTGTTTCCGGTGAATGCCCCTGGGTGTCACGGGGAGACGGATGGACGGGGAAGCTGAGGGCAACCACCCAGGCGAGTCAGGAGAGTCGCGGTGAAGTCAGCACGTGTACTCGCAGATGGAGAGCGGGGAATGGTGGGAGCCCTAACAAGAAGGCAGACTTGAGGGGATTTGATAGGGCGGCAAGAGATGCACTCGGGGCAGGGCCTGGGGAGAGGGCGGTAAGGTGCACAGGGCACAAAATTGAAGGTCTCGTTCACTCAAAAGATCGTGCAGGTTCTGGGCTTGAGTGAGAAGGAAGCGTCTGGGATGGGTTCAGGCCTGTGCTGTTGGGGTGAGCCAGATGGTGAGACAGCGTCCTGGAGCAAGGCCTGGGGGAGATATAAGCACAGCTGGTGGCAGGGGGTGGGGTGGCAGTGAGGACAGGCGGCTCTCCAGGGCCCCGAGCTCAGCAGGAGCTCTCTCTTGGCCTCGGAGGCTGCGTGGGGCCACTCCGATGGGCCCGCTGTCACGCAGGGGCCAATGGCATCCTCACAGAGCCCCACCCCTGACCCCCAAAAGCAGCCCTCCACCCCTGTCCTGCTCCGTCCCCCGTGATGGGGCTTCCACAGGTGGCAGAGGGGTCCCCTGCCCCCACACCGTGACAGCAGCCTCTGCTTGCGAGCCCGGAAGCAGGTCAGCTGGTCCCACTGGAAAAAATTCCAGTAGGGACGCAGCCAATATCATCCGGTGGCTCAAGGTGATTTCAACCTTCTGGGAAGCCTGCGATGAAATCAGAGGACAGCTGGAGTGCCCGGGGGCAGCACCCTCTGATGAGCAGGAGTGAGAATGTGTTTCCCGTCACCCCGGTTTACCCAGTTTATACGCATCTATTATCCGTACGGCAGGTCTGTGCCGAGCACCGGGGCTCACGGAATGGGGCCAGAGGTGGTGGGTTCAAATCTTACCTCTTCGTTCACTAGCGGCATGACCTTGGTCGAGTTTCTCTCCATCTCTTCAGTTAAGTGAGGAGAGTAACAGGAGCTTTCTCTTGGGCTGAGGATGGAGATCATGTTTGTTAAGGGCTGAATTCAGCCCCTCAAAAATAGGACTCAGCAATATTTGTCAGACATCCTGGAACAGAGGCCGTTCTGATATTACAGATGTGAGAGCTGAAGGGGACCCTTGGTCTAGGCCTTGCACTTAGTGGCGTCTCTCTGGCTGCCCCCAAAGCTCATGCGGCTTCTGGGGCCTCACACTGCCCCTTGGTGCTGCAGAATCTTCTTCTGCTTTCCATGTCAGCTGAAGATTACACCTGTGTTGAGAGCCATCTTCTTGAGTCAGGAGCCTGTTAACTAAAGATTTGGGCTGCCCGGTCACTGCTCCCCACTCTTAAACACCAGCTAGGAGCTAAATGCCAGGATTCAAAAGCCTCCTGCACGCCCCTCCCAGGCATGGTGAACCAACCTTCCAGCTGTATCCAAATCAAACAGATCAGGTGCCTATTTTCCCTGAGGGATGCCCTCTCTTTGCCTCACTTAATGGTCTTATTGATGATGGAAGCCTTGGGCGGGAGCCCAGGAGGCTGGAGGGGCAACTTTGTTCTCAGGGAGGGCCATGAGGCCCCATCAGGGACACATCTTTGGTCTACTCCTGGATGGACCACAGAGCAGGGAAGCAAACCTCTCAAGTTGGAGATGCTGTGGCCATCTTTGAGAAGCCCATCTCTTTAACCCCTCTGTGTCCGCAGGCCATGGAGAGCAAGCTACTCATCGGGGGCAGGAACATCATGGATCATACCAACGAGCAGCAGAAGATGCTGGAACTAAAGAGGCAGGAGATTGCGGAGCAGGTAGGGCTGGGAGCTTCAGGTCTCGTGGACGCTCATGGCCTTGAGGTCTTGTCTGGAGGACACAGGGCAGTGAGCCGTCAGGGACTCAGCGTCCCTGGGATAGAGTGCTAAGAACCTCAGACACGCGGCCCTGGGTCCCATGGGTCCCCCAGCCCAGGAGCTGCCTCTGTCAAGGGCACCACCAGCTGAGGGGTGAGAGGAAGTGGTGGCTCTCCATGGCTGGTGTTCTCCAGGCCTTCCACAAAGGTATGAGTTCTGTGCCAACCGTATGACAATGTCCTGAATCTTCAAGAACCACAATTTGTTGGTCCTACCAGTCATCTATGATGCCATATGGGGAGAGGGCAAGGCAGCTGGGAAGCCAGTATGATGCGAATCTATCTTGGCTTGATACTCCTTGAATGGGCCAGCTCTTCGGGCTGGGGTCTCCATCCCCAGGGGGCAGTGTATGGCACAGACATGGCTACATGAGCTAAGAAGAAGGTTCAGAGAGGCTCTGCTGACGATGGGTAGGAGCAGGGGCCATGGGCCATGGGACGCTTTCTTCTCCTTCCCGGTGTCTGTGGCCACAGTGGAGCCAGATCCCGTGATAGGCAGAGTGAGCTTGTCCCCTGAGCTCCCTTGGCCCTCCCTGGGACATGCTGGCCCACTGAGCCCCTGTGCCCTGCCTCGGCCTAGAAACGCCGTGAACGGGAAATGCAGCAAGAGATGCTGCTCCGCGACGAGGAGACCATGGAGCTCCGGGGCACCTACACGTCCCTGCAGCAGGAGGTAGAGGTCAAAACCAAGAAGCTCAAGAAGGTGAGAGGCTGGGGGGGGGGGGGGCCTGGCAGCCTCGGCCCGAGGCAGTCACAGACCCCACCTGAGGGGGTCTGTGCTTTAGGGAACTGCTGAAGCCCAGAGTGACTTCGCCGGGGCTGCCGGCCTGAGGAGTGGGGGGAAGGCGGGGGTCCGGGTCTGGGGCAGACTAGAGCCTCTTCTCCTGGGCCAGGCTGGGCCTGGTGGGCTGGGAAGGCCTTCACCTCCAGTCTCCTGCTGCCATCCTGACAGCGGTGGGTAACTTTCCCTGCGCAGTGTCACCAGCGAGTCACGGTTGGGTAGCCAGGCCCAGGACAGGAGTGTCAAGGAGGCCTGAGGAGACGCAAGCCTGGGGGAGCTCTGGAGGGGAGCCGCAGGCCTCTGTAGACACAGGAAGGAATGAAACTGATCTCCGGAACCCTGCAAAGTCCAGGGCCAGGGAAGGGCGTGGACAGGGACAGGAAGCAGCAAATTCCAGCCCAGATTCTGGGAAGAACCTGGAAAACCCACTGGGTTGCTGATGTGAGTGGCCCAGAGCAGGCCAGGAGGAGGCCCAGCGGCAGTGGCAGTTTCCAGGGACGTATCTTCCTCTTGGCGGGTTAGGAGCGGGATCGCTCCAGGAAAGCCGGATCATGATCCTGGAGAGGCAGGAGTGGGACAGGTCACCTTCCAAACTGGCTTAGGCCCCCTTCCCTCCAGGACTCCGGCACGGCAGATCTGTACTTGGGTCCTGACCCGGACTCTTCTTGTAACTAGTGGTGTGACCTTGAGCAACTGTGTCCCTGAGTCACCTCTTCTACCAAAAGAGGGTGTTGGGACTAAAATGTCTCTCGGGTCCCTTTCAGTTTTCCACAAGGTGACAGCCTCGGAGAGGGAGCAGGTAACAGGTCCTAGGGGAGGAGGGACAGGGTGGCCCTTTGAAAACCCCGTCCTCATCTGTGGTAGGGCAGGAGGGAGGAGGCAGGGGCCTCGCCCTGGACTCTGCTGGTGGAGCCTGAGCCTGCAGCATCGGGGTCTGGGCCGGGAGACAGGGGCCTCGCCACCCCACGGCGCAGCCTCTGAGCGGCGCTTGTCCCCGCACAGCTCTACGCCAAGCTGCAGGCGGTGAAGGCAGAGATCCAGGACCAGCACGACGAGTACATCCGCGTTCGGCAGGACCTGGAGGAGGCGCAGAATGAGCAGACCCGGGAGCTCAAGCTCAAGTAGGGCCCCCTCCTCTTCCCATTGCTGGTCCTCCGCTGTCCATCATTACCTGGCCTCTCTCTGAGGGGCTTATTCCTTCCTCAAGGCCTCGTTCCAGCCGTCTACTCTCCCAGGAGTCCACATCCCTTAGGAATAAAATGTGTCTGAGGGGGAGGACGAATTGCTTATACCACCTCTGTTTCCTTCTCCTTCCTCTGCCCGGCCGCAGCGATGAGTCTCCCGAAGTGCATGCTGGGTGCTGGCCAGGAGTGACCCCTCGGGCCCTGAGTCCACAGTGTTTGCCCCAGAAGCAGGGGTTTCAAGTTCTGTGATTGCTGTAGGGATCCTCACTTCTCCAGCTGTCCGGTTTTTCCATCTCCTCTGTTCCCTTTTGACTTGCCTCTTGACATCTTGCTCCAACCTTCGCGTGCCCCCTGTGGTCTCTCCCTCCCCAGTTTCCCATCTCTACCTCATTCCTGCTCCCAGGTACCTGATCATCGAGAACTTCATACCCCCTGAGGAGAAGAACAAGATCATGAACCGGCTCTTCCTGGACTGTGAGGAGGAACAGTGGAAGTTCCAGCCACTTGTGCCCGCCGGAGTGTGAGTCCCTCACCGCCTGGTCTGGGCGCACCCCAGGTTGGGGGCGGCCAGGGGTCTGCGGTGACAGCGGTTTTCTGTGGATTTGGAGATGGGTAGGAAAGATGCAGGTGGAGGATTGATTTCTCCAACGTAGGCGTCTTCACGAAGGAAGGGTGTTCTGCCCAAAACAAAATGTCTCAGGTGCCCCGTGAGGGACCCAAGGAAGGGAAGAGCGTCTCAGCCTTTTGGCAGTCCCAGTGAATGACAACATCCGGTCAGTCTGGAGAAGATTCATTCATCGACTGCCAAAAACAGCAACAATAGTTAATATTTGCCTTCCTGTGTTGGGCACTGTGTACAGGAGTCTCCGGACTGAAGGTAAATCAGACACGGTCAGAGCTCACAGCCCGGTCAGGAATGCAGGGAAGTGATCAGATCAGGAAATGATAGCGGTGTGACCCAGGCTTGGTCAAGCAGCTCAGCCTGGTGATTCAGCATTTCCACCTGTTTCTCTACAGCCAAGCTGGAAGGGACAGTTTGCATCCGCCGATTTGGTGTATCGCTCCCCCTGCTGGTGGCTTGAAGAATAAGATGCTCCTCAAACCCAACAGAGGGACTGACTGCCTCACTCAGTCCAACCACAGTCCTTTAACTGAAAATCTGAACAGGGCTGTTTAGGAGGCTGAATACCAAAGCACTTTCGTGGGGGTTCTTTGCTCTCTTTATCTTAGGAATATTAATGACAAGATAGCACAGGATTCTTCCCAACACTAGGTGGGAAGCTAGCTATAAAGGTCTCTGGCTTTTCCCCAAAACATCAGATGCCTATTTAATCGATCTGCTGTCTAAAAGGCTGGCCCTACCCAAGCTTACACATTGCAGCTTTGTAAGTGGCAAGTTCATGAATAGAGGACTTTTCAATGGTGTCCCTTTGGACTTGACGCAAAGCTTCCAGGAGATTCTGAAAGGAAGCCCAGCTTGAAAGCCACTACTCTAGTGCCCTCTGCTGGAGAGAGATGCTGGTGAGGCTTCTGATTTGTAGGGTTATTGATTTTGTAGTTAGAATTCTGAGTTTCTCAACTTAAGTTTTACAGGGGTGCCTGGCTGGCTCAATTGGTAGAGAATGCAACTCTTGACCTTGGGGTTGTGGATTCAAGCCCCATGTTCGGTATAGAAATAACTTAAAAGTAATTTTTTTTAAAGATTTTATTTATTGGGCGGCTGGGTGGCTCTGTTGGTTAAGTCACTGCCTTTGGCTCAGGTCATGATCCCGGAGAGTACCAGGATCCAGTCCTGCATCAGGTTTCCAGCTCCACAGGGAGTGTGCTTTTCCCACTGACCTTCTCCCCTCTTGTGCTCTCTATCACTCAAATAAACAAACAAATAAGGTTTTATTTATTTATTAGAGAGAGATCGGGTCAGGGTAAGGAGCATAGGAAGAGGAAGAGGAAGCAGATTCCCTGCTGTGAGCAGGACTCAACCCAGGACCCTGAGATCATGACGTGAGCTGAAGTCAGGTGCTTAACCAACTGAGCCACCCAGGAGCCCCCAAAATGAAAGCTTTGAAAAGAAAAAAGTTTGCAGGTTGAGGAATTTCTTTACATTAGATAGAGATGAGATGAGAGACTCTGAGAAGGCATGTTTTTTAACTTTTTATTTTGAAAACTGAGCATTGCAAGAACAGTGCAAAGAATTTCCATATACCCCGGATGCCTGCTGACTTTCCTAGCCCATTGTCTCCGTCTCTTTGGCTTTAAAGGTGAAGCTGTGCTCCTGACCTGCTCTTTGTGTGCCTCAACCCCCTCCTCCCCACACCAAACAGTTCTGGGCAGAACAGGAGAGCTTAGTTGCTTTTGAGGCCCTGTTCCCCCTTCTTCTCTCTCTCCTCTTTTCCCCACCATCCATCTTGTCTTGCTCGAGGAGAGTAGTGCAAAGAGAGAAAAGGTGTTTTCCTTGCCATCAGAAAGCCTGAAAATTGATCATTTCTCAAAAGCTTCCCACTGGGGCATATCTGTGTAGTGTTTTCTTTACAGAAATCTTTGGGAAGAATCAGGCCCTACATATTGACTTCAACTTGCACAGAGTTGCCCCCCAAACTGCATGCAGGGGTATGTTGGGGGGGGTGTGTTTGGTTTAGTTTTATTTTAGAAATAGAGGGACAGCACGCCAGGGGCAGAGGGAGCAGGAGAGAAAGGCTCTTAAGTGGGACGCCTGGGTGGCTCAGTCGGTTAAGCATCTGCCTTTGGCTCAGGTCATGATCTCCGGGTCCTGGAATCGAGTCCTACATTGGGCTCCTTGCTCACCCAAGAGCCTGCTTCTCCCTCTGCCTGCTGCTCCCCCTGCTTGTGCTCTCTCTCTGACAAATAAATAAGTAAAATCTTAAAACAACAACAACAACAACAAAATCTCAAGCAGGCTCCAGGCCCAGTGCAGAGTCCTATGCAGGGCTCCCTCTCACAACCCTGAGATCCTGACCTGAGCCAAAATCAGGAGTCAGACACTCGGGGCGCCTGGGTGGCTCAGTCGTTAAGCATCTGCCTTCAGCCCAGGTCGTGATTCTAGGGTCCTGGGATAGAGCCCAACATCGGGCTCCCTGCTCAGCTGGGAGCCTGCTTCTCCCTCTCCCTCTGCCGCTCCCCCTGCTTGTGTTTCCTCTCTCACTATATGTCTGTCTCTGTTAAATAAATACATAATCTTTATTAAAAAATTAAAATTTTAAAAAAGTTAAAAAGAAAAGAGTTAGACACTTAACCAACTGAGCTAGCCAGGCACACCCGCCAGGCAACTCCTAAAACACGCCCATATGTACTTATTTTGGAAATCTACCCCGTTTTCTTTTTTCTCCAACATCTCTGTATCACCATTGGTTGAATCACAGGTAAGGTGCCTTCTATCCTCACAAACAATTTTGAAAGAAACTTGAACTGAGAAACCAGTTTCACAGCCAGCTCCAGCAAAAACTACTGTACAATATGACCTTGAATGTTTAGTTTCTCATTATAGACTTTTTTTTTTTAAAGATTTTATTTATTTGACAGACAGAGATCACAAGCAGGCAGAGAGAGGAGGAAGCAGACTCCCCGCCCAGCAGAGAGCCCGATGCGGGGCTCGATCCCAGGACCCTGGGGTCATGACCTAAGCCGAAGGCAGAGGCTTTAACCCACTGAGCCTCCCAGGCGCCCCTCTCATTATAGACTTTAATTTTCATTGGATTTATACAAAATTGTCTTCTAGGGGTTTATATTTGGCAATGTCTGTAGCCATTGGTTCATAGTTCATAAAATTCTATTTGTGACTTTAGCCCTTGGCCCTTTGCAACCCCAGCTACCCTAGAATCTTTTCAAAGGCATTATGGTGCAGTAGGAAGAGACTGGACTTGGGGTTTAGAACATTCTGAATTCTAGTCCCTGTTCTGCCACTTACTTGTGGCCTGGAAAACGTTTTAGTTTTTGTTTTAAGATTTTATTTATTTGGGACACCTGGGTGGCTCAGTGGGTTGAGCCTCTGCCTTCAGCTTGGGTCATGATCTCGGGGTCCTGGGATCGAGACCCGCATTGGGCTCTCTGCTCAGCAGGGAGCCTGCTTCCCCACCCCTTCTGTGCCTGCCTCTCCACCTACTTGCGATCACGCTCTATCAAATAAGTAAATGGAATCCTCCCCCCCAAAAAAAGATTTTATTTACTTGAGAGGGAGAGAGGGCGAGACTGAGCACGGGGTAAGGGCCGCAGACTGCCTGCGGAGTGTGAAGACTGGCCTCAGGCTGGATCCCAGGACTCTGAGATCACAACCTAAGCTGAGATCAACAGTCAGCCATTTACCCAGCTGAGCCACCCAGGCACCCCTGGGGAAGGTTTTTAAACCTCTGTGAACCCAAATTGCTTCACCTGTGAAGTTGACTTAACCGACTGAGCCACCCAGGCTCTCCCAGATGACTTACTTAGAAGGAAATTTCAGGATCTGATGAAGGAGTATAAACATTTTGTCTATCTTAGAACATACTGCCAAGTTACCTTTCTAGCAGGTTATATCGCTTAGGGGGGCCTGGGTGGCTCAGTTGGCTGGGCGGCTGCATTCAGCTCCAGGCATGGTCTCAGAGTCCTGGGATCCAGTCCCGCTCTGTGCTCCTCGGGGAGTCTACTTGGCGTTTTTCTCTCTCTCCCTCTTCTTCTGCCCTTCCCCCTGCTCGTGTTTTCTCTCTCTAAAATAAATGTAAAAATCTTAAAAAAAAAAAAGGGGGGGGGGTCAGTAGACATGCCAGGGAATGCTGCCTGGTGGACTGCTGGCCTGCGGGGACACAGGGACTAGATCGAAGAGACCAGGCTCGCTGTGGCAGAGGATTGGGCATGACCTGGAAAGAAAACTCTCCCTATGAAGTTGGATGCCAGTTTGCAGCACAAAAGAGAAAAAGGGGGGAAATCAAACATCTGATAATGACATCGGGGTTAGCCCCTAAGAGCTGAGAGATCACTTTTTATTAGTATTAAGGGGAAAAAAATACTGTGATAGCAGCCATATAGCAGCAAGGGTGGGTCATAGGACAAGTCTTAGTATCTGCGCAGCATGTAACTACTGTGGATCCCTGTTGGGAGGGGGCTTTTAGGCAGAGCCAGGCCCCTGCTCTGGGCAGTCAGCCACTGCCTCTTACTAGAGAGGGATCAATCATGGAAAGTAGGCCTGGGGCAGAAGAGGGAGTAGATGGGAAATTTGGTGTCCCAATTACAGACTCCCCTCCCCCAGCCCCTTCTTCCCGCATGCCACCCAGAATAGCCCTGGCATCTTTACTGGGTCAGGCTGCCAATTTGCACTGATCCACCACTCGGTTCTCCCAGCCCTGTCCCCCGGTCCTATTCCCAGAGCTTGCAGACGCTCCCAGCCCCAGCCTGGCCTGGTGTCCTCCTGAGACACAGAGCAGCATCCTAAAAAGAGTATCTGGGCAGATCCAGTTCCAAACGTCTTCCTAATCCAAAGGCATTTTGCTTGTCCTGAGCCTCAGGCTCTTTTTCTGCCCTGTATACAACTCGGGAGATTGTGGAGAAGTTCAAACGGGATGTGTAGATGCACCGTAGAAATAAGAGGTGATGTTACTAATTTTCCCCCCTCTCTCCTGGAGTTGTCAGGGCTTCTGCTGTGCTTATGCACAGCCTCCCTACCCTCCCCCGCCCAGACCCCCGCACCCCTGCCCCCCCCCCGCACCCTTCCCCCCTGCCCCAGGGACCACACAGCTGCAGAGTGAGCTGGGGCTTCTACAGTTCCATCCTTCCCTGTTTTTACCCATAAAGTAGGGCCAGAGGGGTCCAGCACTCTCTTACATGCTTGATAAAATGAACCACAAGAATGGCATTGTTGGGTACACTCTGCTGCAGAAGGCAGGCACCGTTCCCTCAGCCCCTGCACTGCTCGTTCCACTCCTCAAGGACAGGATGTCCTATCTGTGAAGTACTCCGCCTGTTTCTTCTCCTCTTCTGTCTTCTGTCTGCCTTTTGGCTTTTTTTTTTTTTTTTTTTTTTTTTTTTTTTTTGCATTGCTCCTTTGTATCTCTGCCTGAAATTAGCAAGTTGAATGGAGAATAAATCATCTTCCCAGCTGCTGGGGGGTTGAGCCTTTGCTGTGTGCTCTGCTAAGTGCTTGTCTTGCTTCATCTCAGCAGTTCTGTGTGACAGGGTGGGGGTGGGGGGGTGACACAGCTGAGTCTCAGAGGTATTTGGTGACTTCGAAAGGTAACACAGCTTTAAGGGGCAGAGCCAAAGTTTGAACTCAGATAGGTCTTACTCCAAAACCTGTGTTACTTTGTTTTAATGGAAATACTTTGTGGATTTCTTTCCTATCTTGGTTTGCTTATTTGGATAATAAAAGCAATACGCCACATTCATCAAACTGCTGAAAGGAAGAAGTCTGCTATCCTGTGAGATGGCTAGGATAGAAAGCAATGGAAGTATTCAAATGCATAACCAATTTGAAAAACAATTTGGCAATATCTAGCAAAGTTGAAATGTACATACGCTACCATGGAACCATTGCATTCCTAGGTGTATACCCCAGGGAAACTGTTGAATATGTACTCAAAGATATCTATACAGAAATGTTCACAACAGCACTGTCTTTAATTAAAAAAAAAAAAAATCAACCTGGATGTCCATCAACAAGAGAATATTATACATATACATAAATATATATGATGTTATATTGCAACCTTAAAATGGTTAATATAAGCAAGCTTTTAATAATCTAATTAGAGGTACGTGGATAAATCTAAAAAAGTTTGTTGAGCACAAAGAAAATGCAGTACGTATACCACACAGTTCAAATTTTTGCAATAGGCATACAAATACCCATGTATATTGTTTATGAATATCCACATATATAAGTAACTATAAAAACATGCACTGCATTGAATAGCACCGCAAATTCAAGAGAGTAATTAACTCTGGGGAGGGAAAGACAGGAGATTTAAAAACAGCTTACACTTAAAAAAAAAAAAAAAACTTACACTTTATCTCTTAAAAAAAATTTGATGTAAGTATAACAAAATGTGAAACAGATGACTTGACAAAGCTGAATGTTAAGCGTACATAAATTATTTTTATACTTTTCTGAATATCTGAGATAATTAGATATAAAGTGATATATTTTCATTATAAAAAAGTTTAGATTTTGCAGAATAGCATAAAGATAATAAAAATCATCTGTAATCAAACCATCCAAAGACAATAACTATTAACATTTTGTTGGAAATGCAGACTTTTTTCTTAGCACTTACATTTAAGTCTATAATCTATTTTGAGTTAATTTTATAGATGATACAAGGTAACGATCCAACTTCATTTTTCTTGCCTTTGGACATCCAGTTGTCCCAGTACGGATTGTTGAAGAGGCTGTTTGTTCCCCATTGAATGGTCTTGGTACTCTTATAGAAAATCAACTGATTGTAGATATAAGGATATATTTCTAGACTCCCAATTCTAATCCATTGATTTCCATGTCTGTCCTTATGCTAGTACCACAGAGCCTTGATTACTGTAGGCTTTGTATTAAGTTCTGAAACTGGGACATGCGAACCCTCCAACTTTGTTCTTTTTGAGGATTGTTTAGGCTATTTTGGGACCCTTGCATTTCAAGCCTGATTTTTTAATCTTTTTTTTTTTGGACTCTTAAGAAGAAAACCGAAAAGAGCCACTCATCATCAATGGTTTTGCATAGTCTGTGAAACCAGCCTATGAATCTGAAAGCTAAAAGAAGATTGGATTTCTTTTCTTCATTTCAGCCCTTAGTCAAACCATTTTACTGTGAGGGGCAGGGCGGGGACAGAAAAAATACAAGAGTAAAGAAATATATGGTTTCTTGGGTTATGATAGTTTTTAGTTGTCCAGCTGTATTAGAACAAAGAGAAGAGGGGCATCTGGGTGGCTCAGTCCTTAAGCATCAGCCTTTGGCTCAGGTCATGATCCCAGGATCCTTGGATCAAGCCCCTCGTGGGGCTCCCCACTCAGCTTCTCCCTCTCCCACTCCCCCTGCTTGTGTTCTCTCTCTCGCTTTCTCTCTCTGTCAAATAAAATAAAATCTTAAAAAAAAAAAAAAAAAAGAGAGAGGAACATTCCTGTGGACTATCTGCAGAACCTCCTGCCTACTTTGAATGATACTTAATTCTTCGTATCATTTCCCCCATTTCAAAAGAAACCCACTCTAATAGAGCCTCTTCCCCCACAGCAACAACAGCCAAATGAAGAAGCGTCCAACATCCGCAGTGGGCTACAAGAGGCCTATCAGCCAGTATGCTCGGGTTGCTATGGCAATGGGGTCCCACCCCAGGTACAGGGTAAGAAGCTGGGAAATAGAAGGGAGGGAAGGAGAGGGAGCCCAAGGGAGGTGATGCTCATAATCTCTGCTTGCTCTGCCTACCTCACCACCTCTGCTATCCCCAATATCAACGGAGTGCCGAAGAGATGGAACCTTCAGGGCCGCTGCTCACGTCTGCTCTGATGTTCCCACCACAGGCTGAAAACATCATGTTCCTGGAGCTGGATGTGTCCCCCCCAGCTGTCTTTGAGATGGAATTCTCTCATGACCAAGAACAAGATCCCCGCGCGCTACACATGGAGAGGCTCATGCGCTTGGACAGCTTTCTGGAAAGACCTTCCACATCTAAAGTTCGAAAGTCCAGGTCCTGGTCAGTACCCCTGTGCTCAGAGTGGGCAGGGGACTTAGGAGGCATGGAGACCACAGAGGCTGGATGAGGCTGAGGAGGGTTTTGGTTGTACCTGCCAGACATTAAGGGTGGGGGGAGGGGATAACTGGGGTCTTCGGGGAGGAGTTCCCACAGCAACAGGATGAGGCAAAGGCCAGTCCTCACTTCTCGGTTTCCTGCTGTTTCTCAACCTCCCCATTCTCACACCTCATCCCTCCCCTCTGCAGGTGCCAGACTCCTCAGCGGCCTCCAGCCTCTACCCCACACGCCTCACTGGCCTCCGCTGCTCTGCGCCCCACAACAGTGCTAGACCATGAGTGACAACCTTCCGTCAGGCTGCCCGGCCAAGAGCCTCCTGGGACGGGGAGCCAACCCTGGATCGTCTCACCTGACACTCAGTGTGCGTGCGTGTGTGTGCATGTGCGTGTGCGTATGTGTGAGGGGGCGAGACCCTGGCAGACCGTGCGTCGGCCCGCTCTTCTCAGCCTCCTTTATTTAATTCATGTTATTTATTTGTGGAGTTCGGTTTCGGGGGAGATGCCCTCGCCTGAGCCTGCCGTGGTCACTACAGAGCCTCCTTTCCTTCTGACTTTAGAACCCCCCACCCCCGTGTCAGACCTCAAGCTCCTCTCTGTCAGCTGCTCCCAGAAGGGAAGGTAGCCAGGGCCTGAGGAGAGAGCACTCTTTCTACCTGTCTCACTCCATCATCCATCTCCTCCCGCTGACCGTGAGCAGTTCCTAAGCACTTTCTGGGACTAGAAAAACGCTCGATGTCCACAAAGGACCAGAGACGTCCCGACAGCGTTGGGCCTGTGCTCCCAGCGAACAGAGGCCTGCACTTCCCTCTCCGGACCTCAGATAACCTCTTTCGGCCTCTTGGGCTCCTTTTCAAGGACTTACATGACCTCACCGACACAGCCCATGCTCTTCGGCTTCGGCAAAAACTCATGGCTTACCCAGCTCTGCTTCCTGGCCACTGTCCCAACCTCTGGATGGGAATTGTGAACCGACCGGTGGAGGCCCCTCCTTCAGGACCTGCAGAAAACGAAACCGTAATGGAGACAACACGGACAGTCATCAAAGGAAGTCCCGTCTCTGAGTCCCTTCATTTCTGTCCCCACGGAGAAACAACTTGGGTCAAGTGATCAAGCCAACTCCCCGTTTTTTGAGATGCCGCTCCTTCCTGCTGTGGTCCTTTTCCTCTGCAGCTGCCTGGAGCCCAGTTCAGGGCGGCAGGAATCAATGTCATTCTCCCTCTGGCTACACAAAGGTACCGGGAATCTGTTGCTTCCCCCTTCACGTAGCACAGGAGACAGAGACCCAGGCCCGATCTGCGAGCTTTGCCAATTAACGCCAGTTTCTGCATCCCGTTTGTCAAGCACTGTTTTGTTGAAAACGGATCCTTTCTTCAGCGTTGTGCAAATTAGTCCCTAGGGAAATGCTCCCCACTTCCTTTTGTGACATCTGAAGATGTTTCCAGTTATCTCAAGTAGTAAGTAAGTTTTGACCAAAAAAAAAAAAAGATAGAAAGATTAATTTTCATTGATTTACTTTGTAAGTGTATATTTTGGTAGAGGAATAAACAGGCAATCACAAAAGAAACAAGTGATTTAAGATCTCAAAATGCCCTCATAGTGGGAATCTCTGGTCCCCAGAAATAAAAGGATTTTAGTCATTGGGACAGAAGCATGAAACTGACAGAGATGCTTGCATTTGGTGGGGCAGGGATGGGGGCTGATTACCTGGGTCTTCTCTTTTTCCATCAAGAAGTGAACCCTTCTTGCACAGTTCAAGTTCTGCTCTAGGGACCAAGCTCTGGTTTGGTTTCCTTCACTGATGCTGTCATTTCTGCCATAGAAAATGACAGAAATGACAACAACTAGATGGTTGGACAACTCAATTGCCATTTGCTCCCATCCCTCAGGGGAACACCATTCTTCATCAGAGCGCAAGAGATTATTTGAGACTCAGGATTCGGATCAGAGGTTTGACTGTGTCTGGGACAGGAATTATGTGTAGAAATCCCCCAGGCGGCCTGGGCACCAAGGGACGTCATGCCTACACTGAACAGCCTCTCCCGCTGACCTTTCCTATTTGTGGATGAAACAGCACGTGTCACCCCCATTCATCACTTGGACACATCGACTCTGCGTCATCTGGTCACTTGACCCTCACAGTCTTAGAGCACAAAATACCCAGTTTCACCACCCCCCCAGTCCGAGGGCTGGGCCCGAGGTGTGTCGAAGGAGGAGCTCCTGCCTGCGGCTTTGTGTACGTGTGTGTGTGCGTGTTCTTGTGTGTGTGTGTGTGTTTACCTCCGCTCTACACTTGGGGGACACTCGACACTCGGTGTAAGATATGCTGGGAACAGGACCACCGGGGTGGTTGGATCTCAGTCTCTCTGTCTCTCTCCTTTCCCTTTTGATGTATCGAACATTTGATTGACAAAGTGAAGGCCTTGATGAGGACCATATTTCTGTGTCTGTTGCTATGGTCTTTATTTAGGACAACAGTTAATGCAGTGGCCCATTCTTGTCACTCTATACATATGACTATACGGGGACGTATGTAATATATAAATATATATAAAAAAACATTACCCTCTGGCTCCTTGGCTTCAGATGAGGCCTCTCTGTTGAGCTGAAACGCACCTGCAGCTTGGTGCTGCCGGCAGCCTGCTGCCCAGCCCTGTCCAAATTAACACAGTCGATAATAAAGGAATGAGTATCGTCACAGAATTGGTTGCCTGCCTTCTCTTCCCTTTTTACTTCTTTATACTTGCTTATGCACTTTCTCCTTTCTCTCTCTTCCTTGTTTTTCCAAGAGGGCTTGGGGAGTTTTCAGATCTCAGCTGCAGCTATCAGGACCTTGGGGAAGAATGGGCAGCTTAAAGGGGACTCATGTGCCCAACAGGGCCTGGAGGAAGGTCCCAGCTCTAGCCTGAAGTCTGTGTGAGAGCCATGGCAATGGCTGTTCGTGTTCTGGGCGAACAGTCCCAATCCCGTTCATTCTGAGCTGTTAGCAGGTGTCTGAACAGCCTGGATGTCCAGATTAGCTGTCGATCACCATGTGACAGCTCTGCCCCTCCATTGATCAGTCAGGAGAGATGAAAGCGGGTAGTAATGTGTGTAAAGCACATAGATGTGGCTGGCACATCGTGGGCATGGAATTAAAATGGTTTAAAAGACTAATATCCCGGGACGCCTGGGTGGCTCAGTGGGTTAAAGCCTCTGCCTTCGGCTCGGGTCATGATCCCAGGTTCCTGGGATCAAGCCCCACATCAGGCTCTCTGCTCCTCGGGGAGCCTGCTTCCTCCTCTCTCTCTGCCTGCCTCTCTGCCTACTTGTGATCTCTGTCTGTCAAAGAAATAAATAAAATATTAAAAAAAAAAGACTAATATCCCTAAATAAATAAAAATCTTTGAAAAAAAAAAACCTAATATCCCATTCGGCTCTCTTCCCGGGGCTTCTTTCCCTCCCTCCATCTGGGTTCTGGCTGTTGGTTTCCTGGAGCACGGAGGCCTTATGGGAAATGAAAAGTCATTGCTGCTAACAAACAAACACAAAGCCCCTACCTCCGGGGAGGAGAAGGCCCTCGGGGAGCACTGTGGTTGACCAGTTGGTCAACCTTCCCCTTGAAGGGCTCCTTGCCCACCTGCCCTGTTCCAGCCTGGAGTGTCAGGGCTGGAATGGCTCTGCTGCTGGAGTTCTGCCAGGTGCTGGGTTAGGTCCTTCACCCCGGTGCACGCTCACTTCAGCCTCCCCCATGGAAGGTATTGTTGCTGATTCACAGATGGGTTTTAGGAAAACGAACTAACTTGGCTCAAGACATGTGGGTAGTGACGAGGCTGGATTTCCACACTCTAAAGCCCATGTTTTGTTTTGTTTTTCCCTTCTGTGCCACCCCTCGAGCTCAGCTGTTCCTCAGGAAAATGATAGGTACCCTGTGTGTTTTATAAGTAGCGAAGGCCAGGGATAGAAGGGAAGTGGTCAGAATTAAAACCAAATCTTCAGAACCTGAACGTAGAGGTCCTCTTTTAAAACCACTTGTTTTGGGGCACCTGCATGGCTCAGAGGGTCGGGCCTCTGCCTTTGACTCTGGGCTGGGGCCATGGTTCGGGGGTCCTGGGATCGAGCCCTGCATCAGGCTCTCTGTTCGGCGGGGAGCCTGCTTCCCCCTGTCTCTCTGCCTGCCTCTTTGCCTACTTGTGATTTCTCTCTCTCTGTCAAATAAATAAAATCTTTGAAAAAGAAAGAGAAGGAAAGAAAAAGAAGAAGAAGAAAAAACACTCCCTTTCTCCTGTTAGCAGTCAGGGGTCACCTGTATGGCTGACACAGGTGGTTTTCTAGAGCTTCACAAAAAAGCCAGAGGGTAGAAACTCTCCCTTGGCCCCGGGATCTTTGGTTAAATGTTTGTTGATAAAGAAGCCACCATGTTTCACCTCCTCCTCCAAGACTGAGCCCCTGATCTCCAGAGGCAGCTGGGATGTGTGTTAGTGGAAACTCTTGTGCATACTAAAGATTCATTTAAAATGGCCTGAATGGGGACGCCTGGGTGGCTCAGTGGGTTAGGCCGCTGCCTTCAGCTCAGGTCATGATCCCAGCGTCCTGGGATCGAGTCCCACATCGGGCTCCTTGCTTGGCAGGGAGCCTGCTTCTCCCTCTGCCTCTGTCTGCCATTCTGTCCGCCTGTGCTTGCTCTCTCTCCCTCTCTCTCTGAAAAATAAATAAATAAAATATTTAAAATAAATAAATAAATAAATAAATAAAATAAAATGGCCTGAATGAAATAAGGACACAGAAAAGTGTGCCGTGGACCCCAAGGGCAAGGACAGAACCAGTGCTCAGGAATAATCGAGTCCCGGGGACTCAAATGCCACAAAGACCCTCTCTAGTTCACCCAACTTCTTCCTTGTGGGGTTCGAGCTCTTTCCTCGGCTACTCCAGTTTGTGACGTAGAATATACATCTGCCAGCAGCAGCTCTCTGTTGACACAATCCAGTCACCCAGAGAGACTTAGAATCTCACTCCCAGTGCCAGATTCATGAGAATGTGATTCCAGTTCAGTGGTTAGGGTCAGGCGGGTGGAAACATGATATCTGACCAAGACCTCCGAAAGTTCTGTGGCTGTAACCATGCGTATGGAGGGCGAGTGGAAATAAAGATTGTCTCAAAGAAGGTGCTGGGGGTAGTTCTGGGGATGGAGTGTGGTCTGCACAGCTGTCTGTGACTGTGAGCCATCCATGATGTGTGCATCTGTCACCCATGATGGCTTAAGAAAGTTTGCTCTGGGGCGCCTGGATGGCTCAGTGGGTTAAGCCTCTGCCTTCTGCTCAGGTCATGATCCCGGAGTCCAGGGATGGAGCCTGCATCAGGCTCTGCTCAGCAGGGAGCCTGCTTCCCCCTCTCTCTCTGCCTGCCTATCTGCCTGCTGGTGATCTCTGTCTGTCAAATAAATAAAATCTTCGGAATAAAAAAAGAAAGAAAGAAAGTTTGCTCTGGGGCACCTGGGTGGCTCTGTTGGTTAAGCAGTGGCCTTTGGTTCCATTCCTGATCCTGGAGTCCCAGGATCGAGTCCCACTTCCAACTCCCAGCTCAGTGGGGAGTCTGCTTCTCCCTCTGACCTTCTCCCCTCTCATGCTCACTCTTACTCTCTCTCAAAAAAAAAAATAAAATCTTGGAAAAAAAAAAAAAAAAAGGAAAGAAAGTTTGCTCTGCAGCCATCCTATTATTCTGGCTATTTTTCTTAGGACCTGGTCCAAGGCTCACCTGCATCACAATTAACACCCTCAGAGATTCTTTCTACTCCATTAGGTCAAGTACAGATGCATGGGGTAGACCCTATAGGTTGTCTTTCCAATATCCATTCTTCCCTTCTTCCTTATTCATAAAAATTGCTCAAAGAGATGAGCATAGGGCGCCTGGGTGGTTCAGTTGGTTAACCAGCTGCCTTAGGGTTGGGTCATGATCCCAGAGTGCTGGGATCAGTCCCGTAGCCATTGGGGCTCTTCGCTCAGCCGGGAGCCTACCAACTTCTCCCTCCCCCTCTGTCTGCTACTCCTTCTGCTTATGCTCTCTCTCTGTTAAATAAAATCTTAAAAAAAAAAAAAAAAGGAGAACAGTGTATCCAACTAAAAATATTCATATTGCTAGACTCTCCTGCAGCAATGTAACATGGTTTTGGCTAAGCAGACATAAATGGAAGTTGGTTACGAATTTGTGGAAATGTTTTTCCTCTTCCCCTTCTTCTTCCTTCCTAAAAATCACATGCACCCCCCTGGAAATGCATTCTCTCATTGAACAACCATTTACCGAGCACCTGTTACCCACATGTTCATTCTAGGCGTTGTGCTGGGAATACAGCAGTGAACAGAATAAACAGAAGCCTCTGCCCTCCCCACCCCCTACCCCTGTCTGGTAATTACACTATAGGGTAGGGAGAAAAAGACATTGAACAAGGAAAACACATTGCATGTCAGATGGTGATAGTGTTGTTGGGAAAAATAAAGCCCAGAAGGGAGACGTGGTGGGGGGAGGGGGTTCCTGGGTGGCTCAGTTGTTGGGCATCTGCCTTGCGCTCAGGTCATGATCTCAGGGTTCTGGGATTAATCTCCCTGTGGGGCTGTCTGCTCAGTGGGAGGCCTACTTCTCCCTCTGCCACTCCCCCTGCTTGTGTTCTATCTTTCCCTGTCTTTCTCTGTCTAACAAATAAATAAAACCTTTATCACTGATGAGGGAGCAGGTGGCTGGCTGAGGACAAAGCAAGAGCTGGCGCCTTGCACCCCCCCCTTCATCCGCTCCCCTCCATAAGTGTAGCATTCCTCAGGCACCCCTGACTGCCATAAAATGATAAATAGTTAACTTGCTGAGATCACAATCCTACAAGACAGGAGTCTCCCTTGGTTTGCAAAGGTCCTTGAGATTACAACAAAGAAGTTACCTTATCAATAGCCCAATTTCCAAAGACACAGAACTCAGTTCCTCAAGCCTAATGTTACCCTCCCCTCCATAAAAACCGAAGGAGGTGGAAGTAGAAGGAAAAGTAAATAAAGTTAAATTTCTTCTAAACCTAAATCTCATTAACAAGGATGCTTGATAGCAGGAATGTAACATTCCACCAGACTTCCAATTGTCTTTACTTGATAGCAACTAAGCCTTCAATATCCTGATAGTATTCTTTGCCCCAATAGCCCTTCTGAACACCCCTTTGTCCTCACCTACCCAACTCCTGTGTATATAACCAACCACTCCTAACAACCCGGGGTGGCAGCCGCATCTCTGCCTGCCCACGGGTCCTGTCCCCGTGCTTTAATAAATCACCATTTTGCACCAAAGATGTCTTAAGAATTCTTTCTTTAGTCATCAGCTCCGAACCTCACCCCACCGAACCTGACTTAGGTTCTGGGACTTCATCATCACCAAAAAAAAAAAAAAAAAAAAAGGGAGAGAGAGAGAGATAGACAGGAGAAGGAGTTCCCAGATAGTTAGGGCGGAGTGGGAGGATTTGCAGTTTCAAGCAATGGACTCTTGATCTCCACTCAAGTCTTGGTTCATGAGTTCGAGCCACGAGTTGGGCCTTACACTAGACACGGAGGACTACCGAAACTAAAAAAAAAAAAAAAAAAAAAAAAATTAATAATTGCCTTTACTAAGCAGGTGACATTTGAGCAGATTTCTGGAGGTATAGAAGTGCACTGACTCCAGGAGAGGAAAAGCAAATACCAACTTCATGGGTGGGAGTAGGTCGGGCTTGTTCAAGGAGCAGCAGCCATACTCCAGCCCTGAGGCAGCAAGCACAACATGTCAAGGTTGGCAGAGTGGAAGACAGGGAGAATTGAAGTTTGTGCTGGGACACCAGCCTGGGTCGGTTCACATCTGGTTTGATGATGGTGGCAGACGGGGCACCTGGCTGGCTCAGTCGCCGGAGTGGAGCATGTGACGTTTGATCCCGGGGGTTCTAAACCCAAGCCCCACTCTGGGTGTAGAGATTACTTAAAAATAAAATCTTTAAAAAAAAAGAATAATAATGGTGGCAGACAAATCCCTACAGGTTTAAACCAGTATTAGGGGGGATTTGCCAGGAATTTGCATGTGAAATGAACACCTCCAGGTGATCTCCGTGAATTCGCACAGAAGGGTGAGAATCTCCTTAAACCCATTTGCAATTCCAAGTCACGCTCCCAGAGGACCTGCCTTTCAACCTGCCAGCGGAAGCGGGGTGGGGGGGTTGTGTAGACACCAGGAACACACTCAAAGATGGTAGAGGAGGAAGACTTAAGTCCCTCAAGGACCCTCAGAGCCCCTGGAGCCCCTGTACTCAGTCATGCCTCATTTTTTCTTCACAACGGGACAGAGGAAGAGGTAAGGTGCTATCCCCTTTGGGCTAGAAAAACCAAAGTGACTATTTGCTCACATCCAAATCTCCCACGTGCCAATAAGCAAAAGTAGACCCAGAAATGGAAAGTGATTTCCCAAAGTCAAACAAATGGTCAGCAAGTGAGATGGACTTGGAAGGCATAAAGATTTACTCATCTAACTCACTGTTTATATTTTCTGTTATGTGTGGATTTTATTTTTATTTTTTAAATAATTTGAAACTCGGGTGCCTGCGTGGCGCAGTGGGTTAAAGCCTCTGCCTTCAGCTCAGGTCATGATCTCAGGGTCCTGGGATCCAGGGCTCTCTGCTCTCAGGGAGCCTGCTTCCTCCTCTCTCTCTCTGCCTGCCTCTCTGCCTACTTGTGATCTCTGTCTGTCAAATAAATAAATAAAATCTTTAAAAAATAACAATAAATAAATAAATAAATTGAAACTCACAGAATTTCTTGCAAGAATTGTACTAAGAACACCCAGAGACTCTTTTTTTTTGTTTATATTAAAATTTTTTTTTTTTTTTTTAGTTTCGGTAGTCCTCCGTGTCTAGTGTAAGGCCCGACTCGTGGCTCGAACTCATGAACCAAGACTTGAGTGGAGATCAAGAGTCCATTGCTAAACCGATAGAGCCACCCATGTGCTCCTTTAAAATTTTATTTTTAGGGTCCCGTGGGTGGTTCAGTTGGTTAAGCGGCTGCCTTCGGCTCAGGTCATGATCCCAGCATCCTGGAATAGAGTCCCACATCTGGCTCCTTGCTCGGCAGGGAGCCTGCTTCTCTCTCTGTCTCTGCCTGCCTCTCTGTCTGCCTGTGCTCCCTCTCTCTCTGACAAATAAATAAATAAAATCTGAAAAAAATATATATATATTTTATTTTTAAATAACCTCTACACCCAACAGGGGACTTGAACTCACAACTCTGAGATCAGGAGTCACAGGATCCACCGACTGAGCCAGCCAGCACCCCGCCACTTTACTCCATTCTTGACTTTTGCACCCTTAACATGTTCCAGTCTTTTAATCCAGTTAATTTGTGGGCTGTCCCTCAATTAAGGATTGATGTTTCCTCCTAATTAGATCCAGGTGATGCACAGACTCGGACGCTGTGGCCTTCTCACTGTACGCCATTAGGTGGCAGGTAATGACATTGTGTTATCCTATTACCAGTGACTTGGATCATTTATTTAGGTGGTGTCTACCAGGCTTCTCTATTATAAAGTAGTTCTTCCTTAACCTTTCGTAATGAATAGTATTTTGTCAGGAGAGACTGAGAACTATGTAAATTTCCCACTCCTCCTCCTCCTCCCCCTCCCCTTCTCCCTTCCCCTCCCCCTCCTCCTCCTCCTTCTTCTTCTTCTTCTTCTTTTTTTTTTTGAAGATTTTACTGGGATGCCTGGGTGGCTCAGTTGGTTAAGCAGCTGCCTTTGGCTCAGGTCATGATCCCAGGGTCCTGGGACCGAGCCCCACATTGGGCTCTCTGCTTGGTGGGAAGCCAGCTTGTCCCTCTGCCTCTTCCCCCATGCGTGCTCTCTTTTACTCTCTCTTTGTCAAAAAAATTAATAAAATCTTTTTTTTTTAAAAGATTTTATTTATTTATTTGACAGACAGAGATCACAAGTAGGCAGAGAGGCAGGCAGAGAGAGAGAGAGAGAGGGAAGCAGGCTTCCTGTGGAGCAGAGAGCCCGATGCGGGGCTCGATCCCAGGACCCTGAGATCATGACCTGAGCCGAAGGCAGCAGCCCAAACCACTGAGCCACCCAGGTGCCCCAATAAAATCTTTTTTAAAAAGATTTTATTGGGGCACCTGGGTGACTCAGTGGGTTAAACCTCTGCCTTCAGCTCAGGACATGACCCAGGGTCCTGGGATCAAGCTCCAAATGGGGAGCGGAGGGGCTCTCTGCTCAGCGGGGAGCCTGCTTCCTCCTCTCTCTTTGCCTGCCTCTCTGCCTACTTGTGATCTGTCTCTGTCAAATATATAAATAATTCCTTTTTTTTTTTTTAAGATTTTATTTATTTATTTGACAGAAGGAGAGAGTGCAAGCAGGCAGAACATCAGGGAGAACCAGGCTCTCCTTTGAGCAAGGAGCATAATGCAGAACTCGATCCCAGGACCCTGGCATCAGGACCCTAGCCAAAGGCAGACGACTACTGACGGAGCCACCCAGGTGCCCCCATTCCTCCACTGTCGACCCAGCATCTCAGGGTTGGTTTTGGTGTTCCCGTTTTTCATATTTATAACTCCTTTCCCTGACAGATGAGACATCTGGTTCCCATTAACCCCAGTGGATTTACTTATTTGCCAGATTCCCTTGCATGTGGCCAATTTTTTGACTCTCTTGGCGCTGCCACCATGCTCAATTGCCCTCCTGACCTTTGCCAGGCCCTGCTCTGCAGCCACACCTGATGGCTTTTTAAACTGAATCCCTGAGGAAAGGAGAAAATTAAAGAGGGACAAGGGGAGAGACGCATTATTTTTGAAGCAGGAACCCCCCCCAATTCTATATTCCTTTCCATGTGCCACAACAAATTTCGAAAAGTACAAGAAGACAAGAAAAAAACAAGGATGTAAACTGTCCCTACTCTAGGAGTTTACAAATAGAATAGGTGTAAATATTAAGAGCAAAAATTCAGGGCACCTCCGTGGCTTAGTTGGCTCAGTGCCTACCTTTGGCTCAGGTGCTCTCTCTCTCTCTCTCTTTCTTTCCCTCTCAAATAAGTAAAATCTTTAAAAAAATAAAAAAGGGGGGCCCTGGGTGGCTCAGTGGGTTAAAGCCTCTGCCTTCCGCTCTGGTCATGATCCCAGGGTCCTGGGATAGAGCCCCGCATCTGGCTCTCTGCTCAGCAGGGAGCCTGCTTCCCTTCCTCTCTCTGCCTGCCTCTCTGCCTACCTGAGATCTCTGTTTGTCTCTGTCAAATAAATAAATAAAATCTTTAAAAATAAATAAATAAATAAATAAAAGAGCGGAGAGCCAGCACACTCATCACCCGTGCTGATGCCCAATGTGCACACTTTGGCTTCCACCTGGCACTTGTCCCCATTGGTGAGGTAGTGGTATTTGGGACCTTCCTCCGCATGCTCCTAGGCAAGTCAGTCAACATCCTCGGCTTCAGGATCCTCATAGAAAAGGTCAAACTGATGACCTTTCCCTGCCCCACCCCCTCACCAGCAGCTAGTGATAAGAGACACCAGAATTTTATAAACAATTAAGAACCCTATGTTAGGGGTGCCTGGGTGGCTCAGTGGGTTAAAGCCTCTGCCCTCGGCTCAGGTCATGATCCCAGGGTCTTGGAATGGAGCCCTGCATCAGGCTCCCTGCTCATTGAGGAGCCTGCTTCCCCCTCTCTGCCTGCCTTTCTGCCTACTTGTGATCTCTGCCTGTCAAATTAAAAAACAAAAAAAGAACCCTATGTTATCATTATGGTTGTTGTATCACTTAGGATGTAAGATCAGCTGCCTATTGGCAATCTAAAACAATTGGGGCTTAAACAAGGTACAAACTTTATTACTCGCTCACGTAGTATTATGGGTCTAAGTGGACCAAGGCTCCTTTGGGGACTGATAGGGCTGTTCCGTGGAAGTAGAGACCAAGACCCCTTGCATATTGCTGGTGAACATCTTCAGAGTGTTGAAGAAGTAGAGGACACACCCTATTCCTTTATGGGAACCTGGAATTTGCATACTCCTATTGGTTAGAACTTTGCCCCATCTCCTTTCAAAGTGGAAACCTGTGTTTTTCTTCTAAGTGGCGAATTATCGGGGATTTTATTATAGTATTATTGCATGTATTATCCCTTTACCTGTTCACGGGGTATGCCCTTTATTCTTTTTTTAAGATCTTATTTTTATTTTTCTTTTTTAAAGATATTATTTATTTATTTGACAGAGAGAGATCACAAGTAAGCAGAGAGGCAGGCAGAGAGAGAGGGGGAAGCAGGCTCACTACTGAGTGGAGAGCCCAATGTGGGACTCGATCCCAGGACCCTGAGATCATGACCTGAGCCGAAGGCAGTAGCTTTACCCACTGAGCCACCTAGGCGCCCTAAGATTTTATTTTTAAGTAATCTCTACACCCAAGGTGGGGCTCGAACTCACAACCCTAAGATCAAGCGTTGTGGGCTCCACCAACTGAACTCTGCAGGAGCCCCTGCCCTGTGTTCTCTGGGCTTTTCTTTCTTTCTTTCTTTCTTTCTTTTTTTAAGATTTTATTTATGTATTTGACAGACAGATCACAAGTAGGCAGAGAGGCAGGCAGAGAGAGGGAGGAGGAAGCAGGCTCCCCGCTGGGTGGAGAGACCAATGTGGGGCTTGATTCCAGGACCCTGGGATCATGACCTGAGTGGAAGGCAGAGGCTTTAGCCCACTGAGCCACCCAGGCGCCCCTCTTTGGGCTTTTCATTATGGCCTCAGCAAAGTCCAGATGTGTCTATGCCAGGAACAGTAGAGACAAAGTCTGGGGGATTTGGACCTTACACAATTTTGGGGAGTGGGAGGAGAGCACTTATTAAGAAAAAGAAAAGGTATTATGAAACAAAATTAGACATCAGAGTGAATATTTGTTTAGAATAAGAAAATAAATCACAACATATTACAGAGTTTAAGGGCTAACAAATAGGGGCGCCTGGGTCCTGGGGTCAAGTCGTTGGGCTTTCTGCTCAGCAGAGAGCCTGCTTCCCTTCCTCTCTCTCTGCCTACTTGTGATCTCTGTCTGTCAAATAAATAAATAAAATCTTTAAAATAAGCTAACAAATAGCACATTGCAAAATTCGGAAAAATAATACAAAACTGGTATTTTAAGAGAATTTTTTTTTTAAAGATTTCATTTATTTATTTGACAGACAGAGATCACAAGTAGGCAGAGAGGCAGGCAGACGGAGAGGAGGGAAGCAGGCTTCCTGCCGAGCAGAGAGCCCGATGCGGGACTCGATCCCATGACCCTGAGATCACGACCTGAGCCGAAGGCAGCGGCCTAACCCACTGAGCCACCCAGGCGCCCCAAAACTGGTATTTTAAATACATGACAGAACTCTCTAAGACTTTTTGCCCTGTATTTTTCTACAGTGCATTTTTTTTGGATACCTCTACCTTTGACAGCAATTTTGTAATGTTTTCTTCCCCCAAAATAGAAAAGTAATTCAGTCTTTCTCTTACTGAAAGCTTATTTTTTTTTAAAGATTTTATTTATTTATTTGACAGAGATCACAAGTAGGCAGAGAGGCAGGCAGAGAGAGAGAAAGGAGGAAGCAGGCTCCCTGCTGAGCAGAGAGCCCAACGACTTGACCCCAGGACCCAGGCGCCCCTATTGACCTGAGTGAAGGCAGAGGCTTTAACCCACTGAGCCACCCAGGTGCCCCTTACTGAAAGTTTAGAAGTTTCTTTCTGCTTCAACTCTTTCTTGTTAATGTCATGTAAATCCTTAGAACTATGGTTAAATTTGGGAAAACCTCTGGGTGCTTGGTTGTCTCATTTGGTTGGGTAGCTGCCTTTGGCTCAAGTCATGATCCCAGGGTCCAGGGATCAATTCCCACATTGGGCTCTCTGCTCAGCGAGAAGTCTGCTTCTCTCTCTGACCTTTCCCCTCCCATGCTCTCTCTCTCTCTTTTTTTTCTAATTTTTATTTATTTTTTAAATTTCTTTTCAGTGTTCCAGAATTCATTGTTTATGCACCACACCCAGTGCTCCCTGCCATACATGTCCTCCATAATACCCACCACCAGGCTCCCCCAACCTCCCACCCTCCTCCCCTCCAAAACCCTCAGATTGTTTCTGAGTCCGCAGTCTCTCATGGTTCATTTCCCCCTCCAATTTCCCCCAGCTCCCTTCTCCTCTCCATCTCCCCAGGTCCTCCATGCTATTCCTTATCCTCCGCAAATAATCGAAAGCATATGATAATTGACTCTCTCTGCTCGACTTATTTCACTCAGCTCTCATGCTCTATCTTTCTTTCATTCTCTCTCTCTATATCTCAAATACATACATAAATAAAATCTTTATAAAAAAAATAAAAATAGGGGCACTTAGGTGGCTCAGTCACTTAAGCGACTGCCTTCAACTCAGGTCATGATCCTGGAGTCCTGAGATTAAGGCCCACATGGGGCTTCCAGCTCCATGGGAAGTCGGCTTCTCCCTCTGACCTTCTCTCCTCTCATGCTCTCTCTTTCTCTCTCAAATAAATAAATAAAATCTTTTTTTTTTTTTTAAGATTTTATTTATTTATTTGAGAGACAGAGAGAGAATATGAGAAGGGGGAGGGTCAGAGGGAGAAGCAGACTCCTCGCCAAGCAGGGAGCCCAATGCGGGACCCGATCCCGGGACTCCAGGATCATGACCCGAGCAGAAGGCAGTCGCTCAACCAACTGAGCCACCCAGGTACCCTAAAATCTTTTTAAAAAATAAATAAAAAATAAAAATTAAAAAAAAAACAAATTTGGGGAATCCTCTAACAAATTTTTTTTCATCTCTGAGCTATAAGATTTCAGGACATTCCAAGTTGTGTGTGCCCAATAACTAAACTTAAACACTGTTTGAAATAATAATGCTTATTAACCAGTTTGTTGGCAATGTTCTAATTGTGATGGTTTCATATGAATTTTTTTTTTAAGATTTTTATTTATTTATTTGACAGAGATCACAAGTAGGCAGAGAGGCAGGCAAAGAGAGAGGAGGAAGCAGGCTCCCTGCTGAGAAGAGTGCTGAATGCAGAACTCCATCCCAGGACCCTGAGATCATGACCTGAGCTGAAGGCAGAGGCTTAACCCCCTGAGCCACCCAGGCTCCCCTAAATTTTTGGTATTATTTTCGCATGTCAGTATCTGCAGGGATGCAGAAAACATAAACACAGATGTACTAACTCTTTTATTATGGCCACAAGATTGTGCCTGTAAACACAAGAATCCTGATAAATTCTCTTATGCACAATATCCATCAAAAAAAAAAAAAAGAAATTTTGCTTATGGTTATTATTATTTTTTTCTGATGGTATACTTTTTTTTTTTATTAGTTTCAGGGATAGAATTTAGTGATTCACCAGTTGCATTCAAAACCCAGTGCTCATTACATCGCATGCCCACCTTAATGCCCAACCCCCAGTTACCACCCCCCCCACCTCCCCTCCAGCAACCCTCAGTTTGTTCTCTATAGTTGAGTCTCTTATGGTTTGTCTCCCTCTGTTTTCATCTTTTTTTTTTAAAATTTTGGTTATTATTTTTTTTAAGATTTTATTTATTTACTAGAGAGAGCGCAGCAGGTGGAACAGCAGGCAGAGGGAGAGGGAAAAGCAGGCTCCCTGCTGAGCAGAGACACCCCCACCCCCACCCCTGCCCAGGGACCTCCCAGGGATCATGACCTGAGCAGGAAGGCATATGCTTAGCTGACTGAGCCATCCAGGCACCTGTATCTTATGGTCATATACACTGTGTCATGTACATTCCTAACAGGAGGGTATTTCCAAGTTGATCAGGCATTGCAGAGAACCGAACAGTCCAGTTCCACTGTTTTGCACATCTGGTAGCTGGAAGAGATTTCTGCAGACTAGCTTTGGGCTCTGTAAATGTCAGCATCGTCTCTTCTTCACTATCTCTGGTGCCAGGCACTGCACGACTCTTCATTACCCATTAATAATGTCTGGCCTTGCACCCTTGCATTTTGCTACCAGATGAGTTGGCCGAGTGGATGAGGGCCATATTCCTGGCAGCCATTCCCGCACTAGGCCGGCTAGCAATAATATAGCTATGCATGCAAGTGACTGTGAACCACATAAATATATCCCACTAAACCAAACTAAATCTGTCTCCAACTCAACTTCTCTTTAGAATTCAAAAATGTCTGCAGCCATGCCATGAAGGTATGAAGGAAGTGGGAGTAGAAAGAGACAGTGGTTTTAAGTAACTCCAGTTAAAATATCTTTTTTTTCCCTTTTTTAAAGATTTTATTTATTGAGGGGCACCTGGGTGGCTCAGTGGGTTCAAGCCTCTGCCTTTGGCTCAGGTCATGATCCCAGGATCACAATCCCAGGGTCCTGGGATGGAGGGAGCCTGCTTCCCTTCCTCTCTCACTGCCTGCCTCTCTGCCTACTTGTGATCTCTGTCAAATAAATAAATAAAATATTTTTTAAGAAAAGATTTTTTTTATTGAGAGAGAGAGAGAGAGCAAGAGAGAATACAAGCAGGGGAGGGGCAGAGGACAAGGGAGAAGCAGACTCCCTGCTGAGCACGGGCTACATCTCAGGACCCCAAGATCATAACCTGAGTCTGAAGCCCACTCAGGTGCCCCTGAAATATCTTATAGAATTTTGTAAGGAACATATGACCATATAAATACATCGTTAAGGCTCCTCACTGGGCCCTGCAAGCAGGGGTATCCTAGGGACTAAGCTTCAGTAGCTTTGGAGTAAATTTACCTTAGTCCCTGCAGCCATTGGGCAGAGCTTTTAAGGCAAAGCAATTCAAGTTAGAAGCCAACCTCAAATTCCCCCTTGGCAACTTAGCTCTGGTTTTTCTGCTGTCTCCTCCATAGCACTTCACCCCCCGCAACCTCCATCCCAAAGGCTGCTCTCCTTCTGATAAAGAAAACAGAAATAGGCGAGTATCCCCATAGAAAAAATTTTCCCTCCCTTCCTTCCTTACTTTTTTTTTTTTTTTTTGAAGATTTTATTTATTTGTCAGAGACAGGGAGAGGCAGAGAGAGAGCACAAGCATGGGGAGCAGCAGGCAGAGGGAGAAGTGGGCTCCCCACTGAGCCAGGAGCCCCAAGCCTGACTGGATCCCAGGACCCTGGGATCATGACCAGAGCTCAAGGCAGAGCTTAACCAACTGAGCCACTCAGGTGACCCCCGCCCCAGCCCCCGCCCCCGCCCCGTGGAAAAATTTCTTAATGTGAGACTGTATTTTTTTTTAAGTTTATTTATTTATTTATTTCGTAATCTGTACACCCGATCTGGGCCTCAAACTCATGCCCCTGAGACCAAGAGTTGCAGGCTCTTCTAACTGAGCCAGCCAGGTACACCAGAAACTAGTTTTGTTCTTTTTTTTTTTTTAAGATTTTATTTATTTATTTATTTAACAGGCAGAGATCACAAGCAGACAGAGAGGTAGGCAGAGGGAGAGAGAGAGAGAGAGAGAGAGAGAGAGAGAGAAGCAGGCTCCCCGCTGAGCAGAGAACCGGATGCAGGACTAGATTCCAGGACCCAGAGATCATGATCAAAGCTGAAGGCAGTGGCCCAACCCACTGAGCCACCCAGGCACCCCAGAAACTAGTTTTTAATTATGAGATCTATATCTCCCAAGTCGGAAATGTAGAAATAAATAAAGAAATATACACGTACATGCACACATATACACAGGAATTAAGCAATACTTAGATAAATAATTTTAATGTTTTGATCTATGTATTTGGGGACTATTGAGAATGGGTAGCTAAGAGCTGCCCACCCTGTTCTGGGTCTGTGCCTAGTTCACAGGCTGCATTCATGGAAGGTGGAGCTGCTGGGTGGGGGGGACTGTGGTTGGGGAGAGGGGTGCGCATGCGCAGGCACTCCTGTGCCCCTACGCAGGTATAGAGACCTGGGCTACACATCTGGTACCATGTGGAATGTGTGTTCTGTTTGGCTAGCACTCTTCTCTCCATGATGCCCTTTAAACACATGCTTCCTCACTCAGCCATCTGCTTGGTCTCTCTCCAAAGGGGAGGATGAACGATTTCTAGCTCTACATAGTCACACAAATGTTCATTCTTTTTTTTTTTTTTTTTTTTTTTTTAAAGATTTTTTTTTTATTTATTTTATTTGACAGACAGAGATCACAAGTAGGCAGAGAGGCAAGCAGAGAGAGAGAGAAGGAAGCAGGCTCCCTGCTGAGCAGAGAGCCTGATGCGGGACTCGATCCCAGGACCCTGAGATCATGACCTGAGCCGAAGGCAGCGGCTTAATCCACTGAGCCACCCAGGCGCCCCAAATGTTCATTCTTGATGCCGGTCTGTGTGACCTCCCTTTCCTGAGCTAGTGCCGACCCTGGAACGTAGACGATCAAATAACATCTTTCTTTAAAAATAGGCATAAAGTCTGATGACACAATTAGGCGGCCCCCACAGAAAGGAATCTAAGAGCATCGAGCTTCTTCCATTCCTACCTCATTGCTTCCTTGCTTCCTTCCTTCCCCTCCTCTCTTTTTCTCTCTCTCCATTTCTCTCTCTCTCCCCCATCAGTGGCCCACAGGGGATAAATTGTGATTTCAAAACAAAACAAAAATAAATTAAAAAAGAAAAAGAAAACAGATTTTTTTTTCTTATTTTTGAGAAAGAATGCTAATACATTTTACTTACGTAAATTTGTAATCAGGAACTGAGAACATAGAACTAATAGTTAAGTATATATTTTTAAAAAGCCTATGAAAGTTCTGTTCCTTGGCTGCTTTTGTATTTGCCTGGTTAAGAGACGTTATTAGAGAGAGAAATGGATTTGCAGGAAAGAGAAAAAAAGAAAGGTGCAAGAGAGCTCTCCAGGGACCTCATCCAGAAAGCCCAGGACCTGGAAAGGATGACGCCAAGGGAACAAGGGCTTCTTGGGAGGAGAGACAGCTCAGCAGGAAGGGGTTTGTGCTCTTGCTGCCCCCAACCCCCGGGCCCCCCAGGGTCCTGGGAGCTGACCCTTGAGTCCTTTTGACTGGTGCAAGAATTTCAATGTCACCGCTGCAACAAAAAACAGGCTTTCTCCTTTTATGATTATTATTATTTAACTTTTTGAAACCTAATACTAAAACAATAGCTTAATGCTAAAACGATGGAATTGTTTTAACAGGGAATTCTGAAAGTTTTGCTAGCATTCCAAGGAGTGACTTGTGTTTCAGATGCTTTCCCCCACACCTAAGCTTCCTCCGTGGAGCGGTTTGACAGCTCTCTTTAATCTGCGGAAGCTGCTTGACTCATCTTTGTTCTTGCAGAGATCAGGGCTGTCGTCTGCCACAGTACTGACAATTTACAGTTGTTCATGGCCCTTTCCCCTTGTCAAATTAAATCTATGTTTTGATTGCATTTTGTTCTAGCGGGATGAGATGCAGTGGAAAACGGTAATAAAACAGCTCAGCGAAAATGACTTAGAGGAATAAATTGATTTTGCCCTCAGCGCGGCAGGGAAGATTTGCTCGTCACTCCCAGCCTCTCCCAGCAACCAGAGTCCCCGGAGACCAACCAACGCCTTACACCTCCCAGGGGAATCGCAAAGCTCCCAGCCGCCCCCACTCAATTTGCTTTACAAAGGGAAAATGATTCTCAGGGAGCTGTTGGAAGCTTGCATTCTATCCGGCAAAAAGTGGGGGAGGGTGCAGTGAAATATTTCAAAAGAGAGCCAGAGAGCGAAGGGGCTTGGAGAGCCAAAAAGATTCAGCTAACGCCTGCACCTACACTCCTCCCACCTCCACAAAATCCCTGTGACCAAGTAGGCAACGGAACCCAGTTTGGGAATGATGATGTGCAGAATTCTTCGTTTCATCAATGAAGGATTAAAGATGATCATCATCATTTCAGAAAGGAAGGTAGCTTCATTCTTTCTCTCATTTGTTCGCTGACGATCTGCTGATCCCTACCTGGAACCAAGCAGTGCAAACCCGGTGTTCACCACTCTCTAGCTCACCCATTTGTCACCAATTCCCCAGTAATTTCCCTGCCCCCATCATGAGCCTCCTAACCAGTCTGTCTGCTCCGCCTTGCTGTCCCCTCCCCTCCTGCCCTTTACCCATAGCAAACAAGTTATATTCAAAATGCAAAAAGATGGGCGCCTGGGTGGCTCAGAGAGTTGAGCCTCTGCCTCCATCTCAGGTCATGGTTTCAGAGTCTTGGGATCAAGCCCTGCATTGGGCTCCCTGCTCAGCTGGGAGACTGCTTCCCTCTCTGCCTGCCTCTGCCTACTTGTGATCTCTCTCTCTCTGTGTCAAATAAATAAATGAAATCTTAAAAAAAAATAAAATGCAAAAGGAGTTCATACTAGCACTCTGCTTCAAAGTCTCCAATGGCTTTCTTTATGTTGCATTTCAAAAAATCCTGTCTGCTTGCACTTTTAAGGTCCTATTTTGATCCTCAAATATGCTGTGCTTGTTCCCTGCTCAGGGTCTTTGCACTTGCTTTGTCTTTTTTTTTTTTTTTTTTTTTTAAAAAGATTTTATTATTTTTATTTGACAGAGAGAAATCACAAGTAGACAGAGAGGCAGGCAGAGAGAGATAGAGGGAAGCAGGCTCCCTGCTGAGCAGAGAGCCCGATGCGGGACTCGATCCCAGGACTCTGAGATCATGACCTGAGCTGAAGGCAGCGGCTTAACCCACTGAGCCACCCAGGTGCCCCAACTTTGTCTTTTTTTTTGGAATTGTCTTTTTCTTTGTCTTTTTCTCAGACTTTTAGACGGCTGGCTCCTTTCCATCATTCTGATCTCAATCAAGTATCACCTCACAGAGGCGTGCCCTGGTCACTCCATCTAAAGTGGCTCCCCACCCAGGTAATGCTCTACTCCGTTCTCCTTTTCTTGTTTTCTAAAAGCATAGCACTTACCATTATCTGAAGGTATTTTAGCATGTGATTATTGACGTCAGTTCGCAGTGTGGCCCCTGGACTAGCAGTTTTAGGATCCCCTGGGAATTTCCTAGAATTGCATGTTCTCAGGTCTTACTCCAGACCTGCGGCATCAGAGCATCAGACCTTCTGCAGGTCGGGGCCAGAGATCTGTACTTTAACAAACCCTCTGGGTGAGTCCAGTGAAAAATAAAGTTTGAGAACTCTGGCTTACAGTGATGACCTCTTCTCTCCCCTGTGCCCCGCCTAGCGTGTAGACCCCAAGAAAAGAGAAGCACATCCTGTTCTGCATAGTGTCACCAGTACAGAACTCACAGCAGGCCCTCGATAAAATAAATTGTTGAACGGTAACAGATTGGATGAATGATGGATGCCTTGTGTTCTGTCTCAGGCACCACATGAGAGAGACAATATGGGACCCCAATAGAGCGGTGCCCCAAAGATCTGCTGGCCACCTCTCTACCAGTGCTTCTATCTGCATAGTATATTGATCTTATAGACTTGAAAAACCCAAAGAAGGGATTCTGAGCTAAAGAAACACTTGAAAAGTATGATTCAAAATGTTATTCATTACAGTTTAGAAACTGCGAGTGTGTTGCAAGGTCCTTCTCAGAGAGCCAGGTCTGTAGATCTGTAGATGGTATTCAATTAGAGGGGAAGGATAATACCCTTTTCTTTCCAGTTCTGTAGAGCTCTTAGGGCGTTCGTCCCAGAGCAGGCTGCAGATTGACAAAGTGGCTTTCTCTTCCCTCAGTCCTGCTTTATATCAATCTTGGAATCTTAAAAAAGGCGGGCCGGGGACTCTAAACCAATTAATACTGTCTCCAGTGCTCTCTAAAAGCTTTCAGATTGCCAACACCAGGTCAATCCCCAGTCCAGATCAGGAAGGAAAAACACTATCTGTGCAGAAGACATTGAACTTTAGAAAAGGTTAGATCAACACCAAGAACAACGGAAGGGCCTTGGGAGCCTGTCCTTGGAAATAATAAGCTGGCTTCAAGCAAATACTATGGACCTGGCACCATGCTAGATAGAAGGGTTATAAAGACACAGAGAATAAAGTTCATGTCTTCAAGGAAATCACAGTCTGAGGGAGAGACAGGTGTGTACACAGATGGAGCCGGGTGTCCGTGCTGTAGGAGTGACCAACTGCTTAGTTTTGCTGGGGAGAGATTTCTGAAGGAGGTGATATTTGAACAGATTTGGAAGGCGGTGTCTTGCTCGGGAGGTGAGAAAGGAAGCACGATCTAAGCAAAGGAGATGAGTGTAAAAGTGGAGATGAATGGGGGCAGGCAGGGTTCAAACACTGAACAGAAATGACTGAATTTGTTAAAATATATATATATATATATATATATATATATATATATATATATATACATCCACCTTTAGGGAAATTTGAATATTGACTGGCTAGTAAATGGGATTGTGGAATTATTAACTTTTTTTTTTTAAGATTTTATTTATTTATTTGACAGAGAAGAGATCACAAGTAGGCAGAGAGTCAGGCAGAGAGAGAGAGAAGCAGGCTCCCTGCTGAGCAAAGAGCCAGATGCAAGGGCTCAATCCCAGGACACTGAGATCATGACCTGAGCCAAAGGCAGAGGCTTAACCCACTGAGCCACCCAGGTGCCCTCAGAATTATTAATTTTTAAAGTATGTTAATAATCTGTGGTCATGTTATAAATGAGTACTTATTTTTAGAGATACAGTGAAACATTTCTGGATGAAATGATGTGGTATCTGAAATTTGCTTCAAAATAATATGAGCCTAGGATATACCATTTAGGCAAAGTTTAAAAAGATTTAGGGAAGAAGTGGATATAAAATATAAGAACCACTTCTCTCTGAAAGAAGTTTCATTGGAAAATTGGAATACCCAAGTAGGGCTGAACTACTTTATAGGTAGACCAGACGACCCTTTCTTGGACAGTTAGAGATTTCAGTGTAGACTCTCTAAAAACAACTTTGATACTAAAATTTTCTTTGATACTAAAATTTCTTTGATACTAAAATTCATAATGCCTCTTAAGACCACATTTGGGGACATCTAGATGGCTCTGTTGGTTAAGCAGCAGTCTTTGGCTCAGGTTGTGATCCCAGGGTCCTGGGAAATAAACACAACCACCAATTCATCCTGCCTGTTGACGTACTTTATAGAAATGGAATAATACAGTATGTGCTCTTCTGTGTCTGGCTCCTTTCACTCAACATGGCGTTTGTGAGCTACATCCATCTTGTTAGGCTTGGTTGTAGAGGAGGCGTTCTTGCTATGTAAATTTCCCACCTTGGCCTCCCCATCCAGAGATTCTGAAATGTACCACGTTTCTCAAATTGATATCATATCTGAGGTTGGGGTCCTCAAAAACAGACTCTGAGACAGGACCATCAGTGCAAGTAATCTGCTAGGAGTTGATCTCAGGAAGGCCTGGTCAGGGAGTAAGGAAGGAAACAGAAGAGAGGAAGCCAGGCAGAGGCGTTCACGAGCAATCAGAGCTCAGTCTTGGGGCAGATCCAGGCAACTGTGCAGAACGTGTCTCAGAGCAGTCCCCCAGAAAAGCAGAGAAGCCGGGGGTGTATACCAACTCCTTTCAGTTACTGGTTGAGAGTCGCTTCAGAGTCCATTAACACTCTGGCCACGGCGGTCTGCTCCAAGTGTGCGTTAAATATGCACAGAGAAATCTGGCAGGCAAAGGGTTGCAGGTACAGCCGGAAAAAGCCATCAGATTGAGGAGAGGTTTAGGCCAAGGGATTATGCAGGGCACAAGTACACCTTGTCCGCCTCTGCGCCTCTGCTCTACTCCTATCCCACATTAACTCCATTCTGTCATTGACTCCATTCTGTCATTGACTCTTCAAGGTGGTAGTCAGGAACCATATATAAAATAAAAATTAATTGAGATGAGTTCATAGAACTGCCTCAGCCCATGCACTTGCACGGATCCTGCAGCTGTCCTGGTATCTCTTATCTCCCTCCTTTTCCACTTATTCTGGATCTCCCTCCCGCTCAGCCGGATCTTTGCTGGTCTTGGTTGCTTGTCTCCATCCTTGGGAAATGTGTCTGATTCTTTGGTTATGGAGCCCTTGCCTGAGAACCAAGGGCGCTAAGGCAGTAGATCCCCCAGTAGGGAACCGTGCTGGGGTTTTGCCTTACTTGCTCTCAGTGTCAGCTCATACCTCTTGGAGGGTCAAGATATTCCCTTTTCCACATTGCCCAGTTATCCTAGTAAATGGCCACAGTCCCCATGTGGAAAGAATAATGGCATCACTACTGTGTATAATTGTTGCAGCCCTGTGGGGTCCTTTCTCAAGAGGACTTGGGATCCCCTTCAACTCATGGGCTCTAGATCTGGAAACTGGGTGACGGATTATGATTTTCCCTCACAGTGGCTGACCTCGGCTTTCTACTCCCTCGTATCCATTTTATGTTGCTGCCTACCAAATGACCACAAACATAGCAGTTTAGAACACACCCCATTTTAGTCACAGTTTCCATGGGTCAGAAGTCTACAAGTGGCTTTGCTGGGTCCTCCATTTGAAGTCTCACAGGCTGGAATGGAAGTGTCAGGCAGACTATTTCCTTTCTGGAGAGTTCCTTCCTGGAGTTCAGAACACTCTTTCAAGGTGAAGTCCTTGCTGATGCAATTCAGTTTCTTGCGGTTGTAGGACAAAGCAAGTGCTCTTGATCATGGCCCTAGCTCTTCCAGGCACTTCACCTTCTAGCAGCTTCCTCATTCAAGGCCAGCAGGAAGATTTTGCAGGGCAGTCGGCTAAGATGGTGTCTTTCATAACATAACCCAATTAAGGAAGTGACTATCCTTTACTATACTCTCTGGGCTAGAAACAAGGTATGGGTTCTTGAGAGGAGGGGATTATACAGGAGGGTGACTGGTGAGGGGAGGGGGGCCTCACCCTAGGTGGAATGCCTCTCTTTCACATTCATTCTTGATCTTTTGTTATGTAAATTAAGCAATACCCCTATTGTCTGCCCATCTTTCCTCTTTCTGTTTCCTAGGTGCACCCTTGTCTATGAGCCATTGCCCTTGAATCTGGGATGATCTTGTGACAGGCTTTGACCAATAAAAATGGCAGAAGTGATACTGTGCCCGAGACACAGCCTAGACCTCCAGGTGTCTGGCAGCTTCTGCCTCTGCCCTCCTGAATGCTGAGAACTCTATGTTTGAGGAATCTGGTCTAGCCCGGTAAAGAAGAAAGGCCATGTGGAGGAATACCAAAGTGTTCCAAGTCAACAGCCAAAGCAAATTGCGAGACATGTAAGTAAGGCCACCTTTCTGCCCAGCTGACCACAGTTGAATGCCTCTGTGTAAGCGAGCCCAGGCAAAACTGGAAGAGGAACCATTCAGTCCACCCACAGAACCATGAGAAATACCAAATCATTGTCTTAAGCCACCAGTTTTGGAGTGGTTTATTACACAGCAATATGTAACAGTAATGTATTTCTACTTGAACTCCAGTCAATCATTGTTTGATGGTGGCTCTGGGGACATCAAAACCCTACCTTTCCTCATTTGCCTTACTCATGAGCCAAGCGTGCACCAGTGATTTTGGGAAAACTCTCAGGCAGGGAATCCCAGATGTTCGCAGGAAGGAGCTGTCAGCATATACGGGAACACTGAGTATTGGGCGGATGTGACGGAGACCAGCTGCATTTCCTACAACCTCGGATGCTCTTTTTCTCCAACTTGCATGGGGAGTGGGGGAGAAGGTGGAGAGGAGGAGGTTTCTTTGACGAACTGCAGACCTCAGACAGGATAATACCTGTGGGAGACACCACCACGTAGGGGAAGAGTTTGCAGCACACAAAGGTGGGGGCTGTCCAAAACGGAGGTTGGAGGGGTCTCCTTCATTCTTTCCAACTTCTCTAAGAGCCGCAGTTCTCCAGCCTGTTCTCAGCCTGAATGCCTAGAATCCCACGTTTTGCCTGCTCTCAGATTCCTCTCCATCACTCTCTGCTTCCTAGTGAGCAAGCCCCCTTTCCCTCCCGGACTGGACTCCTCACTAACCTCCTGCAAACCGCCCATCCTTCTCACCTCTTGGCACCTCCCTGTCTTTCAGCCTCTGTCCTTGAGGTCCCCACCAACTCCATGTCCTGTCCTTCAAATCTAATGCACCCATATCAGCTTTTCCCATATCAGGACATCCAAACCTTAAGGAGTTTTAAAAAGGGATGTGTCAGAAAAGATCTCATCCGTGAGGTGAAATTACAAAACATCTCAGGTGTGATTTTTCTCCATGTCTGCCATTGCTGGGGAGATTCTATTTAAGTTTGCAATAGATGCGGTATCCTAGGTTGCTCAATTGTTCCCAGGTTATCAAATGTTGTGAATTAGCATTTCAAAACATCTTGGAAAGTTAGGAGAAGAAATCTTTCTTTTGTCTGAACGTGCAAAAAAAGATGAAGCAAAGCTGGGGCGCCTGGGTGGCTCAGTGGTTTGGGCTGCTGCCTTTGGCTCGGGTCATGATCTCAGGGTCCTGGGATCGAGCCCCGCATCGGGCTCCCTGCTCCGCAGGAAGCCTGCTTCCCTCTCTCTCTCTCTCTGCCTGCCTCTCTGCCTACTTGTGATCTCTGTCTTTCAAATAAATAAATAAAATTAAAAAAAAAAAAAAAGATGAAGCAAAGCAAATTTTGTGCATATACTGACATGAGCTGTGTTCCCGTACTTGGAATATAAGGAAGTGGTTCTACAAGAGACGGATGAAAGAAATCTACTTCCAGTTTATTAAGACCGCAAGAGCAAAAAATCACAGCATTTTGCAGCGTGTTTGCAAAACCACGCACATCTGAGATATCCAAATGCAAAAAAACTCCCTTTAGAAGGGAAATTCAGCCTGAACCCAAGTATCAGAATCCATAGCATATCATTTTCCACTCCCTCTGCATTGCAAATGGTGGCAAAACGTACATGAGTTGGTTTAGTTTCCTTCATCTTAATATTTTCCCCCTCAGAATAGCTAGTGAGCTTTTCGGAACATCTATCACGTGTCAGAAACTTCCATTCACTTGATCTTATCCTCAGAGCAACATCCACTATGCCAACTAGTTCTAGTTGAAATTCATGACCACACACCGCAAAAGGAGTCTCAGTGCTGCCAGGCAACCCTACTACACTTCTCCAGTATGTTCTCTCCCCCATTCTCCCGAACAAGTATTTCACACATTCATGGCTCTTCTCAAAGCTCTCACATCCTCCTCCACTTCCTCAGCCCTGCCTACCTCGCCCACCTCTTCCCAGACCTCTCTCTCCACCTCACTTTCCACTAGGTCTTCTTTATATTCCAAGGACACACCAAACTCTTCTTAGGCCTCGGGGCTTTTGAAATTCTCTTTCCCTCTAATTGGAATGCTCCACACCCTAATTTTCACAGGACTAGTTCCTTCTTGTCTTTTTCCTCTTCCTTCTCAGATCAAATGTCAAATTCTCAGAGAGCCTTTCTTTGTAATCCAAAGATGCTCCAATTTAGTCACTGTATTGCATATCCGCTTGGGGTGGATTGTCTTCCAAGCTTTTATCAACATCCAGTACTGAAGTCTTACCTATTTATTTCTCCCTGGTCTTCACAGGAATTATGCTTCCTTACGTGGTTTTCTTCTGTTCTCTCAATATCCAAATGGGAGCCTGTCACATAATAGGAACTCAAAAATTAATTTTTTTTAAGATTGTATTTATTTGACAGAGAGAGGAATCACAAGTAGGCAGAGAGGAGGCTGGCAGAGAGAGAGGGAGAAGCAAGCTCCCAGCTGAGCAAAAGACCCTGAGATCATGACCTGACTAGAAGACAGGGGCTTAACCCACTGAGCCACCCAGGTGCCCCTCATAAGTGAATCTTTATTGAGTAAACTATCTGAACTTTTTGGCAGACGAGGAAGGTAAAGATTAGAGATTCTAAATAGAGTGCTTATGTTCACTTGGATAAATGACAAAGTTGGGACTCGAACCTAAATCTACTTGGGTCCAGGCTGTATCCACATCTATGTAAACAGTCTCTCGTTAGAATGAAGATTTGAAGATGTATTTGGCCTCGTAGGAGCATTTGTGAGTGTGGACAGCATGTGAGATAACTTCAGAATGAATAGTCGAATTCCTCAGGCAGAAAACCAAGGAGATGCTGAGGACATCTGGCTGGACAAAACCCAAGGTAACTAAGGAGCAGCACATCCTGGCTATTCCTAGCTTGTTCCTGGCTGGCCTCCAATTCCTCTGCCTTCCTTCCTGCTTCCTGCATCTCTGAGCCTTTGACCACCTGCAGTCCCGCGCAGTCAAAGTTGAGCTCCCATACCTATGACGTGAGCTGGTCCGTGCCTGTCAGTAGCATTGAGATTTGCGCTTTCAAGAACCTGGACTAAGATTGTTTCTGTGGGGACCTTTCATCTCTAAGTCTGGTTTACATGTCAGCCTACATTCTCAGGAAGTTGCCTTATTAGTTCTTGGCAGAAAATGGGAACCTTGTGTTGACATTTCATTGATCCTCAAAATTACTAATAAAAGGTGAAGGAGAGAAAATGAGGACCCTTTTGGGGCATCTGGCTGGCTCAGTCAGGAGAGCATGCAATTCTCGGTAGTGATCTCAGGTAGTGAGATCGAGCCCCACATGCGACGTAAAGCTTACTTTAAAAAAAGATAGGAGGGGCGCCTGGGTGGCTCAGTGGGTTAAGCCGCTGCCTTCAGCTCAGGTCATGATCTCAGAGTCCTGGGATCGAGTCCCGCATCGGGCTCTCTGCTCGGCGGAGAGCCTGCTTCCCCCTCTCTCTCTCTGCCTGCCTCTCCATCTACTTGTGATTTCTCTCTGTCAAATAAATAAATAAAATCTTTAAAAAAAAAAAAAAATAAAATAAAATAAAATAAAATAAAAAAAGATAGGAAAAGAAAATGAGGACTCGGGGCTCCTGGGTGGCTCAGTGGGTTAAGCTGCTGCCTTCAACTCAGGTCATGATCCTGGGGTCCTGGTCTTTCATATTTTAATATGAGTTATTTGAGAGTAAAGACTGTGTCTTGTTTATTTATTCCTGTATCTACTTATTCATTCAATAAAAATGTATTGAGCACTTCCTGTTACAAGGTGCTATTCTGGGCACTGCAAATATAATAAACATGACAGACTCAGGCCCTGACCACACTGTTTTGCAGTGTTGCATTCATTTCTGGTTCTCAGTGTTTGGCTCATGAATGAAATATATTAATTTTTTTTTAAGATTTTTTTTTTATTTGAGAGAGATACAGCAAGAGAGGGAATACAAGCAGGGGGAGTGGGAGAGGGAGAAGCAGGCTTCCCGCTGAGTGGGGAGCCCCATGTGGGGCTCGATCCCAGGACTGTGGGACCATGACCTGAGCCGAACTCAGATGCTTAATTGCTGAGCCAGCCAGGTACCCAAAATACACTAAATTAACCTGCTTAATTGAATTGGATTGAGTATCAAGATTATATTACTAGTCAGCAGAAACTGTCCCTAAAACAATGTTAAATTTTATTTATTTCTTTGACACAGAGAGAGAGAGAGAGATCATAAGGCAGAGAGGCAGGCAGAGAGGGGGTGGGAAGCAGGCTCCCTGCTGAGCAGAGAGCCCAGATGTGGGGCTCCATCCCAGGACCCTGAGATCATGACCTGAGCTGAAGGCAGAGACTTAACCCACTGAGCCACCCAGGTGCCTCTAAAAAATTTTTTTAAAGAAGATTTTACTTATTATTTTAGATAGATAGAGAGTGTACGTGGAAGGGAAGAGAGGGACAGAGAGGGACAAGCAGACTCTGTGCTGAGCAGGGAGCCCAACTTGGAGTTCAATCTCAGACTCGGAGATCATGACCTGAACTGAAATCAAGAGTTGGAAACTCAACCAATGGAGCCACCCAGGTGCCCCTAAAAAATGTTTCCTGAGGGGTGCCTGGGTGGCTCAGTGGGTTAAAGCCTCTGCCTTCGGCTCAGGTCATGATCCCAGGGTCCTGGGATCGAGCCCCACATTGGGCTCTCTGCTCCACGGAAAGCCTGCTTTCTCCTCTCTCTGCCTGCCTCCCTGCCTACTTGTGATCTCTCTCTCTCTCTGTCAAATAAATAAATAAAATCTTAAAAAACAAAAATGTTTCTTGAGAAGTTTCTCAATCTTTGTATCCTCCTATATAGATTGCCAGATCTATTCCTTTCCTCTAGGCTCTTGCGGGCCTTGTGAGCAAGTAAGCTAAATCTTGCTGCTTAGTAGAGAAATGGGACTAGCTCGTTATTTATAAGTTTTGCAGGAGGGAAGAAGAGTTGAGAAGGTCTGCTTTTGCCCTTTTTTTCTGGTCATATATGACACATAAGATACAATAGCTAACAGTTATGGATAGCTTCCAATGTACCAGACACTGTTCTAGGTTCTTCTAGACACGTATAATGTCATTCAGACTCAATAGTCCTCATAGCACCTCTGCCTCTAAGCAGTGACTGTTATTGACTGCGATAGGGGCGGAGGTGAGGACTTTGAACAGGATCCTCCTACAGCCTTCCTCCTGGTCCTGACCTAAGACAAGGCAAGCGTGTTTGAGATGGCCCACTGGTTAAAGCTGAAGTCTGTGGTGAGGGCAGACTTGATGAGAGCAGAGCTAACAGCAGCCTTGTTTTCTGGCACATTCATACAATGCTGTTTATCCCATATTGCATTTTTTTTTTTTAAGATTTTATTGATTTTTTTGACAGACAGAGATCACAAGTAGGCAGAGAGGCAGGCAGAGAGAGAGGGGGGAGGCAGGCCCCCTGCTGAGCAGAGAGCCCGATGCGGTGCTCCATCCCAGGATCCCGAGATCATGACCTGAGCCGCAAGCACAGGCTTTAAACCACTGAGCCACCTAGGTGCCCCTCATATTGCATTTTTACAACAATTGCTCAATCTATTTCCCTCCGGAAGCAATGTTGGTCTAGCTATCTGTGAAACTACAGAAGAAGTCTCTTAAAAAAAATATTGGCTTTGCATGGTCATTAGACAGAGTTGGATAAATTCTACCAAACTGGGGTATCTATTTAAGTTCATTGTAATGCATTCTGATACAATGATACAAATAATGCATTATTTACCTAATTTACCAAACTGAAACATAAAACAAAATACAACGAGTACCTGGGTATCTCTTAACATAGGGACAGAAATAGCTTTAAAAATGGGTTTTTCGGGGCACCTGGGTGGCTCAGTGGGTTAAGCCTCTGCCTTCAGGTCTGGTCATGATATCAGGGTCCTGGGATCGAGCCCCACATCGGGCTCTCTGCTCAGCAGGGAGCCTGCTTCTCCCTCTCTCTGTTTGCCTCTCTGCCTACTTGTGACCTCTCTCTCTCTGTGTCAAATAAATAAATAAATAAATAAATAAATATATTAAAAAAAGAAATGGGTTTTTCCTTCTCCAGTCAAAAGATACAGAGTAGGGGCGCCTGGGTGGCTCAGTGGGTTAAGCCGCTGCCTTCGGCTCAGGTCATGATCTCAGGGTCCTGGGATCGAGTCCCGCATCGGGCTCTCTGCTTGGCAGGGAGCCTGCTTCCTCCTCTCTCTCTCTGCCTGACTCTCTGACTACTTGTAATCTCTCTCTGTCAAATAAATAAATAAAATCTTAAAAAAAAAAAAAAAGATACAGAGTAGCTGAATGGATAAAAAAGCAAAACCCCAGGGGCACCTGGGTGGCTCAGTGGGTTAAAGCCTCTGCCTTCGGCTCAGGTCATGATCCCAGAGTCCTGGGATGGAACCCTCCATTGGGCTCTCTGTTCAGCAGGGATCTTGCTAACTCCTCTCTCTCTGCCTGCCTCTCTGCCTACTTGTGATCTCTGTCTGTCAAATAAATAAATAAAATCTTAAAAAAAAGCAAAACCAAAAACAAAAACCCAGCTCTGCTTTCAGCTCGGGTCATGATCCCAGGGTCCTGGGATGGAGCCCCGCGTCAGGCTCTCTGCTTGGCAGGGAGCTTGCTTCCCCCTCTCTCTCTTCCTGCCTCTCTGCCTACTTGTGATCTCTCTCTGTCAAATAAATAAATAAAATCTTAAAAAAAAAAAAAAAAGCAAAACCCCATTATACACTATCTAGAAGAGACGGACTTCAGCTTTAAGGGCACAGATAGACTGAAAGTAAAGGGATGGGAAAAGATATTGCATGCAAATGGAAACCAAAGGAACTAGAGGTAAGCTATATTTACATCACCCAAAATAGACTTTAGGCAGCACCTGGGTGACTCAGTTGGTTCAGTGGCTGCCTTCGGCTTGGGTCGTGATCCCACAGTCCTGGGATCAAATCCCACATCGGGCTCCATGCTCTGCAGGAGCCTGCTTCTCCCTCAACCTCGGCCTATCTCTCTCTCTTTCATGAATAAATAAATAAAATCTTCAAAAAAAAAAAAAAAAAGAAAGAAAAGAAAAGACTTTAAGCCAAAGCCTGTAACAAGAAACAAGTAGAATCCCTCCATAATTGTAAAAGGATCAATTCATCAAAAGGCTATAACATTTGTAAATATTTACCACTCACCATGGAAGCACCTAAATATATAGAGCAATCATTAACACTGAAGGGAGAAATGGACAGCAATACAATAGGAGGGAACTTCAATATCCCACTTGCAACAAAGGATAGATCATCCAGACAAAAAATCAATTAGGAAACATTGGACTTAAATGACGAGCTAGACCAGATGGACTTAACAGACATGCACAGAACATTTCCTCCAAAAGTAGCAGAATATACTCTTCTCAAGGGCACATGGAACATTCTCCAGGATAGATCGTATGTTAGGTCACAAAATGAGTCTTCATTTATTTATTTATTTATTTATTTATTTTAAAAGATTTTATTTATTTATTAGACAGACAGAGATCACATGTAGATAGAGGCAGGCAGAGAGAGAGGAGGAAGCAGGCTCCCCGCTGAGCAGAGAGCTGCATGCAGGGCTCAATCCCAGGACGCTGGGATCCTGACCTGAGCCATACGCAGAGACCTAACCCACTGAGCCACCCAAACGCCCCACAAAACGAGTCTTAATAAATTTAAGAAGATTAAAGCCTTATCAAGCATCTTTTCCGACCACAATGGTATGAAACTAGAAATCAGTTACAAGAAGAAAACTGGGGGGCGCCTGGGTGGCTCAGTGGGTTAAGCCGCTGCCTTCGGCTCAGGTCATGATCCCAGGGTCCTGGGATCGAGCCCCGCGTCGGGCTCTCTGCTCAGCAGGGAGCCTGCTTCCTCCTCTCTCTCTGCCTGCCTCTCTGCCTACTTGTGATCTCTCTCTGTCAAATAAATAAATAAAATCTTTAAAAAATAAAAATAAAAAAAAAGAAGAAAACTGGAAGCTTCACAAGTATGCAGAAATCAAACAACAGGATCCTGAAGAATCAGTGGGTCAAAGAAATCAGAAGAGAAAGAAAAAACCGTCTTTGAGATAAATTAAAATGGAAATATAATATATCAAGACTTATAGGGTTACCTGGGTGGCTCAGTGGGTTAAACCTCTGCCTTCAGCACAGATCATGATCTCAGGATCCCAGGATCAAGCCCTGTATCAGGCTCTCTGCTCAGTGGGAAGCCTGCTTCTCCCTCTCCCTCTGCCTGATGCTCCCCCCACCTCCATTGTTGTGCTCTCTCTCTGTTGAGTAAATAAATAAAAATCTTAAAAAATGAACAACCTCCCAACAAAGAAAAGTCCAAGACTAGCTGGGTTAACTGGTGAATTCTACCAAACATTGGGAAAAATTAACACCAATTCTTCTCAAGATCTCAGATAGAGAAGAAACACTTCCAAACTCACTTTATGAGGCTAGTATTACTCTGATAACAAACCAGATAAGGATACTACAAGAAGAGAAAATTACAAGCTAATGTCCCTGATGAACATGGGTAGAAAAATCCTTAAGCAAAAAATGAGCAAACCGGGGCGCCTGGGTGGCTCAGTGGTTTGGGCTGCTGCCTTTGGCTCGGGTCATGATCTCAGGGTCCTGGGATCGAGCCCCGCATCGGGCTCCCTGCTCCGCAGGAAGCCTGCTTCCCTCTCTCTCTCTCTCTGCCTGCCTCTCTGCCTACTTGTGATCTCCGTCTTTCAAATAAATAAATAAAATTAAAAAAAAAAAAAAAAGAGCAAACCATAGAACAATGAAATCAAGAGCTGGCTCTTTGAAAAATCAATAAAATTGATAAACTTCTAACCATACTCATCAAAAGAGAGAGAGAGGACTCAAAAAATGAACAAACCAAATTCCACAGTACATTAAAAGGGTCATACACCTTGATTAATTGAGATTTATTCCGGGGATGTTCAATAGCTGCAAATCAATGTGATATACCACATTAACAAAATGAAAAATAAAAATCATATGATCATCTCAATAGATGCAAAAAATTTGGCAAAAATCAACATTTTTTCATGATAAAAACTGTCAATAAACTAGGTGTAGACTATAACTTAACATAATAAAGACCATATCTGCCAAGCTCACAGCAAACATCATAGTCAATGGTGAAAAGCTGAAACCTTTTCCTCTAAGGTCAGGAATAAGACAAAGATGTTCTCTCTCTCTCTCTCTTTTAATTTAATTTACTCTCTCCCCATTCCAAGTAATCTTTACACCCAATGTGGGGCACAAACTCATGACCTTGGATCAAGAACCATATGCATTAACTGAGCAAGCCAGGTGCCCCAAGGATGTCCACTCTTTTTTTTTTTTTTTTTTTTTTTTTTTAAAGATTTTATTTATTTATTTGACAGAGAGAAATCACAAGTAGATGGAGAGGCAGGCAGAGAGAGAGAGAGGGAAGCAGGCTCCCTGCTGAGCAGAGAGCCTGATGCGGGACTCGATCCCAGGACCCTGAGATCATGACCTGAGCCGAAGGCAGCGGCTTAACCCACTGAGCCACCCAGGCGCCCCTTTTTTTTTTTTTTTTAATTTATTTATTTGACAGAGATCAAAAGTAGGCAGAGAGGCAGGCAGAGAGAATAGAGGAAGCAGACTCCCCGCTGAGCAGAGAGCCTGATGTCAGGCTCCATCCCAGGACCCTGGGATCATGACCTGAGCCGAAGGCAGAGGCTTTAACCCACTGAGCCACCCAGGCGCCCCAAGGATGTCCACTCTTGCCACTTTCATTCAACATAGTACTGGAAGTCCTAGCCAGAGAAATTAGGAAGAAAAAGAAATAACAGGTAAGTAAAATGGAAGGGAAGAAGTAAAATTGTCTCTATTTGCAGATGTCTTATTATATGTGGAAAATCCTAAAGATCCCACCAAAAAACTGTTAGAACTAATAAATGAGTTAGTATTTTGCATACAAAACCAATATAGATGGGGCACCTGGGTGGCTCAGTTGGTTAAGAGTTCTGCCTTTGGCTCAGGTCATGTCCCAGGTTCCTAGGATCAAGCCCAGAGTCAGGCTCCCTGTCATTGTGGAGCTTGTTTCTCCCTCTCCGTCTGCTTGCGCTCTCTCTCTCTCAAATAAATAAACAAATCTTTAAAAAACAGAAAAAAACCAATATAGAAAACTTATTTGTGTGTTTTATTTTTTAAGATTTTATTTATTTATTTGACCAACAGAGATCACAAGTAGGCAGAGAGAGGTGGGGGGAAGCAGGCTCCCTGCTGAGCAGAGAGCCCGATGGGGGGCTCAATCCCAGGACCCTGGGATCATGACCTGAGCCAAAGGGATGAGGCTTTAACCCACTGAGCCACACAGATGCCCCATCAGTTGTGTTTCTACATAACAACAATGACCTATCTGAAAGGGAAATTAAGAAAACAATACCACTCATAATAGCATCAAAAAGAATAAGATACTTGGAAATAAATCTAAGCAATGAGGTGAAAGATCTGAACATTGAAAATTATAGGACTCTGATGAAAAAGACTTAAGAAGGGGCGCCTGGGTGGCTCAGTGGCGCCCCTAAATAAAATCTTTTTAAAAAATAAAATAAAACAAATGTCCATACTACCCAAAGCTATCTAGACTGAATACAAACTCTATCAAAATGCCAATGGCGGGGCGCCTGGGTGGCTCAGTGGGTTAAGCCGCTGCCTTCGGCTCAGGTCATGATCTCAGGGTCCTGGGATCGAGTCCCGCATCGGGCTCTCTGCTCAGCAGGGAGCCTGCTTCCTCCTCTCTCTCTGCCTGCCTCTCTGCCTACTTGTGACCTCTCTCTGTCAAATAAATAAATAAAATCTTAAAAAAAAAATGCCAGTGGCATTTTTCACAGAAATATGGAAAACAATTCTAAAATTTGTATGAAACCACAAAGGGCCCTAAATAAAGCAATCTTGATAAAGAAGAACAAAGCTGGAGGCATCACACTCTTGATTTCAAGCTCTATTACAAAGCTAGAGTAGTAAAACAGTATGGTATTGATATGTAAGACACATAGGTCAACAGAACCTAATATAGAGCCCAGAAAGACACCCACACATGTATGACAGACTAATTTATGACAAAGAAGCCAAAAATATATGCTGTGGAAAGGATAGTTTCTTTAATAAATGGTACTGGGAAAACTGTGTAGGAAATGGTCTTTGTGTCAGACAGACTTAGCTCTATGATGGAGCTGTGCGAACTAGGGACTCAATGTCCAGGATTATGTTCAATTTATAATAACATCCTAGTCTGCTTTGAAAAGACAATCAGAAATCCAGGCCCTGGGGCGCCTGGGTGGCTCAGTGGGTTAAAGCCTCTGTCTTGGGCTCAGGTCATGATCCCAGGGTCCTGGGATCAAGCCCCGCATTGGGCTCTCTGCTCAGCAGGGAGCCTGCTTCCTCTTCTCTCTCTGCCTGCCTCTCTGCCTACTTGTGATCTCTGTCTGTCAAATAAATAAATAAAATCTTAAAAAAAAAAAAAAAAAGAAAAGAAATCAGGGCCCTGAGGGTAGAGAGGGTGGGAGAGTAGGGGTCCATGGCTGTAACTGTGAACACCTGAGGAACAGGCCTTGAGAATTGCTAGTCTTGACTTCTTGCTTTTGTGCACGTGGAAGTGAAACCAGAGTGACTCCTCCCTCATTCCACCCTGTGGCAAGCCAGAAACTCAAATTTCTTGGCCAATAATGATTTCTTACAGATGTGCAAAATCTAGTGTCATCTTTCTTAACAATCTTAATGATGATTAGATTTCTAGTAACAGCTTCATGAAAAAGTTGCTTCTTTACAAAATTGATCTAGCAATATTTCTGACAATGCCTGCCTCATAAAAGATGTTGAAAATATCATCTCTACCCCTGATGGGCCTGGCATGTGGCCCATGACCATCATGATGGAAGCTATTTTCCAACACAGGTGCTCTCAGCAGATACTGCCCATTTGGACGCTGGCCTGGTCAACAAGGAGATGTCTCTATCTACTCTATTTATGTATCTATGAATCTATTATCTATATCCACAGTCTACTATTTCTTTGTATATATATTATCTATTTAGACATGTAAGGAGGCAAAGTATTTCTATTTATCTATCTATAATAAATATATATTTTAAAGATTTATTTATTTTGAGGGGCACCTGGGTGGCTCAGTTGGCTAAGTGTCTGCCTTTGGCTCGGGTCATGATCCTGGGGTTCTGGGACTGAGACACCCCCCCCCCCCTTGTCAGACTCCCTGCTCTGCAGGGAGTCTCCTTCTCAAGCTTCATCTGCCCCCTTCCCAGTTCGTATGCTCTCTCTCTCTCTCATGCTTGTTCTCAAATAAATAAATATCTAAAAAATAAAAAAGAAACAAAAAAAATATTAATTTATTTTGAGAGTGAGAAAGAGTGAGTGCAAGTGGGGGGAGGGGTAGAGAGAGAGGGAGAGAGAGAGAATCTCAACCAGATTCCCTGCTGAGCTCAGGGCCTGATGTGAGGATCATCTCATGATTCTGAGATTATGAACTGAGCTGAAACCAAGAGTCATACATTTAACCGACTGAGCTACCCACATGCCCAAGATTTTTATTTTTATATTTTTAAAGGTTTTATTTATTTATTTGATGGAAAGAGACCCCATGAGAGAGGGAACACAACCCGGAGGAGTGGGAGAGGGAGAAGCAGGCTCCCTGATCAGCAGGGAGCCTGATGTGGGGCTTGATCCCAGGACCTAGGGATCATGACCTGAGCTGAAGGGAGGTGCCTAACCATTTGAGCAACCCAGGCACCCCAAGAATTATTATTATTATTATTTTTTAGGCAGGCTCCATGTCCATTGTGGAACCCAATGTAGGGCTTGAACTCACAATGCTGAGATCAAGGGTCCAGTGCTTAACCAACTGAGCCTCCCAGGTGACCCAAAGATTTTTTTTTTTTTTTTTTTAAGATTTTATTTATTTATTTGAGAGAGAGAGAGTGAGAGAGAGCATGAGAGGGGAGAGGGTCAGAGGGTGAAGCAGACTCCCCGATGAGCTGGGAGCCCAACGTGGAACTCAATCCCAGGCCTCCAGGATCATGACCTGAACCAAAGCCTAATCAACTGAGCCACCCAGGTGCCCAAGATTTTTTTTTTTTTTTAAGATTTTATTTATTTATTAGAGAAAGAGAGAGTGCAGGTGGGGTGAGTGGCAGAGGAAGGAGCAGACTTCTGCTGAGTAGGGAGCCCAATGCCGGGCTTGATCCTAGGACTTTGGACTCATGACCCAAGCTGAAGTCAGATGCTCAACTCAACTGGGCCACCCAGGCATCCCAACCCCAAAGACTTACTTACTTTATTTATTTATAAAGATTTTATTTATTTGTCTATTTATTTAATAAAGACTTCATTTATTTGTTGGAGAAAGAGAGATAGAAGACAAGCAGGGGGAACAGCAGGCAGAGGGAGAAGCAGGCTTCCTGCTTTTCAAAAAGCCCAGTGTGGGACTCAATCCCAGGACCCTGGGATCATGACCTGAGCAAAAAGCAGACACTTAATTGACTGAGACACCCAGGTGTCCCCCAAGACTTTATTTTTAAGTAATTGCTACATCTGAGGTAGGGCTCAACTCACAATCCCAAGAGTTGTATGTTCTATTGCTCTACTGACTGAACCAGCCAGGTGCCCCTAGACTTACGGTTTAGAGGGAGATCGTACGTATCTTGAGTGCTATGGATAATGCTATGAGTTCCTAAAAGGATTTGTGAAAACAAACCCATCTCAATTACTGTTATGGAGCTGTTTAATCAGTGCCGGAAGGAGAACTATAAGCACATATCTAGATGGCTTCTCAAACTCCCATTAAGACTGTTTTGGGTCTTGGTGGCGCCTGGGTGGCTCAGTGGGTTAAGCCGCTGCCTTCGGCTCAGGTCATGATCTCAGAGTCCTGGGATCGAGCCCCGCATTGGGCTCTCTGCTCAGCAGGGAGCCTGCTTCCTCCTCTCTCTCTGCCTGCCTCTCTGCCTGCTTGTGATCTCTCTCTGTCAAATAAATAAATAAAATCTTAAAAAAAAAAAAAAAAAGACTGTTTTAGGTCTTTTGGGGCATGTGGGTGGCTTAATACTTAAGTGTCTGCCTTTGGCTTGGGTCATGATCCCATAGTCCTGGGATTGAGCCCCCTGCTTGGTGGGAAGCTTGGTTATCCCTCTCTCACTTCCCCTGCTTGTGTTCCCTCTCTCACTGTGTCTCTCTCTGTCTAATAAATAAATAAATAAAATAAATAAGACTTTTTTTTTTTTGGTATTACAGCCCCCTTTGAAAAAAAGAATTTTTTAAAAAAAGATTATATTTATTTATTTGACAGAGAGAGAGATCACAAGTAGGCAGAGAGACAGGCAGAGAGGAGGAAACAGGCTCCCTGCTGAGCAGAGAGCCAGATGCAGATGCAAGGCTGGATCTCAGGACCCTGAGACCATGACCTGAGCCCAAGGCAGAGGCTTAACCCACTGAGCCACCCAGGCTCAGTGTTTTTTTTTTAAATATATTTATTTCACAGAGAGACAGTAGGAGTAGGCAGAGCAGTGTGCAGAGGGAGAGGGAGAAGCAGGCTCTCTGCTGAGCAGGGAGCCCAATGTGGGGCTCCATCCCAAGACGAGGGGATCATGCCCTGAGCTGAAGGCAGACGCTTAACGACTGAGCCACCTAGGTGTCCCGAGATTTTTTTTAAAAAATATTTTATTTATTTATTTTAGAGAGAGAGAGAGACAGCAGGAGAAGGGGAGGGACTAGCAGGCTACTTGCTAAGCAGGGAAGGACTTGATCCAGTACTCCAGGATCATAACCTGAGCTGAAGGCAGTTGCTTAACCAACTGAGCCACCCAGGAGCCGCTAATTTATTTATTTAAAGTAGTCTCCAGGGGCACCTGAGTGGCTCAGTCGTTGGGCATCTCCCTTGGGATGGGGTCATGATCCCAGGGTATGGATTGGAGTCCCTCATCGGGCTCCCTGCTCAGCAGGAAGTCTGCTTCTCCGTTTTCCAATCTCCCTGCTTGTATTTCTGCTCTCACAGTCTCAAATGAATAAATAAATTATTAAAAAAATAAAAATAAAAAGTAGGCTCCATGACCATTGTAGGGCGAGAAGTCAGAGCCGACATGAAGAGTCACACACTCTACCAACTGAGCTAGCCAGGAGCCTCCGAATCCTCTTTTCCCAAAAATGCACAATTACACACAAAATATTGTTCATAGATTTAGGGGGTCCATGAACTTCTGACACCAAACCATGGATTCCAAGTTAACGATTGCTCTCACCATTCTTTCCTTCCAAGAAACAGCCTCTCAGTCCTATTTTAAAATACAGTAGAGAGCTAGATTTACTCTGGTTTCTCTTCAGATGTCATACATCTTTCGCCTTTTACTAAACTAGACCGGAAACAATTTCTGGAAGCAGATGTATTTTGGAGAACAGGAGGTGTTAGTACACAAGTTCGTTTTACTTTGCAAAGTATAAAAACATGGATAATACGATGGAAGATGCCACATTCTGGATTCTTCAGGATGCTATTGACTCTACAAATAAAGATTTCCGACCACAGACCTAGATGAATCGTTAAGCAAATATTTATTCGTTTCCTGATATTTACAGGCATTGTGCCAGTGACTGAGGTCACCCAGACAAAAAAGACACCATTCGGGTCCTTGATGAGACTCTTCACTTGAAAAAGCCCGGATGTTACTTGTGGCCTTTAAAACAAAAAGTGGAAGGGGCGCGTGGGGAATCATCTAAGTGTCAGAGACATTGTAGGAGCTGGAAAAAGGGCTCCGAGCTGGAACTGATTCTTGGTTTCTCCGCATCCTGGACAGATGAGCTTCGTACGTCACTCAAACTCATCTCTCATCTATCGAAAGGGGATAGTAAGCAGACAAGAACTGTTGCAAGTCGTCAAAAACATAACCTTCGTAAAAATGAACATGGACAAAGAAAAAAACACAAGTAGGAGGCTTATTGAAAGTGACAGCCAGGAAGATCGTCCTTTGAGGTAAAAGTCCGGCTCTTCCAATGTTCTAAACCCACCGCGGCGTGCAGCACGCGGTCAGAATACGCTCACTAAGCCTTCCGGGATGGATCAAGTTCCGCTTCCGCAGGCGGATTTTCACTGTAGGCGTGAGCGCTGGAGGACCGACGCACATCAGCGTCGGACCTCCCTCCGCGCATGCTCCAAAGGATAGGCGGCGAGCGGAAGGGCGGGGGAGGGAGGAGACGCTGCGGACCGCCGGCTCGTTCGCTCTGCAGGCCAGCGCGGGAGGCGGGGGCGCGCGCGCGCACGTTCGCGCGGCCGGCTGCGTACAGTAGTGACGGCCGCGCGGGAGCGGTCACGTGACCGTAGCGGCTGCCCGTACAGTAAGGACCCAATATGGCAGCGGCGGTAGCAGTGGCAACGGCAGCAGGAGGACCGGCCGCCCCATAGACCCCCCCGCCCCCCCGCGCACCACCCCGCCGCTTCCTCTGCTTGGGTGCTCCTCCGGCCTGACTTCCCCTTTCTCCCACCTTTCCCGGCACCGCGGGAAAAGCATCGCAGGGCAGAGCAGGCAGGGAGGGCGGCCGGAGCCCGGACACGGGAGCCTCCCAGTCAGTTCAAGACCCGACATGAGGGAAAAGGGCCGTAGGAAGAAGGGCAGGACCTGGGCGGAGGCCGCCAAGACGGTAAGGGGGAGGGAGCGAAGGGGAAGCCCGGGATAATTTTGTTTCCTCGCCGCCTGCCGGTCGCAGGGGAAGGGAGGTCATTGGCCCAGCGACCCGGCTGAAGGGGGCACAAAACCGCGCGGAGAGGGCGGCGGTTAGTGTCGGGGTTGTGATCCCTGTGGGAATGGAGGCGCCCAGCGGAAGAGGGTCGCCGCGGGGCTGTGGCTTCTCCCTGCGTCTGCAACGAGTCCCCTTGGTGTTTTGAAGCTGCCTTTCGGGGTCACGTCGCTCTCACCTCCACTCTGTGGTAGCTCCCGCCCCGGCATGGGGAAGTCTGTTGTGCTTGCACAGTAACCGGTTCTTCTCCCTTGTGCGGCTGAAGAGCCCCCATTGGATGCAGATAGGAGAAGGCTTGTGCGTGCACCCAGCCCCGGAAAGAAGAGAGGAGCGCTGGATCTTGGTAGAATTTACCCGCTATAGCAGACATGCCGCCTGACCCCGGGTCCCCTGCTCGTCTGGGCTCCCAGATCCAACGTGAGGTCACGAGGCTCTTGTTTTTGTTTGCTGTTGAAGCTGAAAGTGCAGGAGGTGTTTAGAAACGAAGTAACAGGTGGGACTTGTAGATTTTTTTTTTTTTTTTTTCCAGTTTCCGTAGAGATCTACTCTGAACAAGGCAGCAATGCATGGTGGGACGTGTAGTTTACCCGGCCTTGACTTTTCCGTAGTTAAAGTGATGGTGGGTTCACGAAGTTGTAATTAGTAGGTAAAAGCATCTGTTTTTCCCCCTAATTTTTCATAACGGGGTTTAGAGGTAGGATTTAAGTGCTCAGTGAGACTTTCATTGTGTCGTATGAAAAAAAGGAAAAGCGTGAATGTATGTAGAAATGAAACATTAGGCGATGCAGTGGAAAAGTAATAGGACATAAAACAGCAGCATGTTAGTATTGAAAACTGAGAAAGTGTGGAGATAATATCTTTAATGGTGAATCATGTCAGTTTTACTTGTATAATATGGAGAACCTTCCCAAATGAACCTTTTTTATATGATGTACGGCTTGTTTTTTTAAATGAGGGTTTTTTTTTTTTCTGATTATGAAAGTAATAAATGTAAACTGGGAAATTTTGAAAAATTAAAGGAACGTATAAAGAAGAAAATAAGAAATCACTTATTTCACCCTTCAGCTATATTTGTTAATGTTTTGTTATATTACTATTCAGTCTTTTTAATTTATTTCCCCACATTTGGATCCTGCTGTTTATTCAATCTTGTGCATTTTTGTAAACCCTGTGCATTTGTTGTGTAAATTTGATGTGATAGGGGATTGATGAGTCTTAAGCTTGTATTTGTTTTAGTTGGAAATGTGAAAAGTTAGTGAATTAATAAAAGCACGTTTTATTTATTGAGTGTTTTCACTTAACAGTCTCTCTTCATATTTGTGACTGTGCTGATAGTTTCCTTCTAAAAGATAAACTCTAGAAATAATTTTTTTGGAGGTGAGGAAATTGCTCCTTCACAGAAGGCTGTTAAGCTCTCTTCTACTTGATGAGTACCTTAAGACTTCTTCTTTTTTTTTAAAAAGATGGCAGATTTTAATTATAGGTAAGCCGACCACAACCCTAATTATGTGAATTAAGTCTCTAGAATCTTAAGAGTACTTTTGAATTATGATCTCTTTGGATATCATTAGGAGATGGTGACAAGTAGGAAAAATTTGCATTTGCTGATTAGATTTTCCTATACTTAACATATTTGTTAATTCATAATAAACATTTCATGCCTAGCTAGCTATGCGGAAAAATAGTATCTAAAAGATGGAAAGGCTCGTTTATTAAGTAGAGTACTGAGTGAGTTCTTGAAGGGGCTTGGTATTATTTGGTTCTGGCAAATGTAAGGCCTCAATCTTAGTAAAAATGAATTTTAGAAAGAGAATGCTGACACTAAAACTTGTCTTTCCCTAGTAGCCAAAATGTAAAAAATCACCTTACTCGTTTTGGTTTATCATCTGTAAAGTGAGGAATTAAACTAAATCCCTGTATTCAAAAGATTTCCATTTGTAGGAAGTCCTATTTAGAAGTAAATGTAGAGGGAATAGATAAAAGTAAATCTTTAATATTTCAAAATAATGAGATCAGAAAATCAGTGATCTGGCAAATGGAAGTAACTTTGACCTAAATTAAGAAATGTTGCATATATTTATAAGATTAAGAGGACTAGGAGAAGTATATCTTAAGAAACTTATTTCATAAGCATTAAGGTCAAATGTTCTAGGAACAGTTTCAGCAAGGAAAGAATAAAGTTATTTATGAAAACAAGTTATATCTTATTTCATTGTGTTCTTGGTACATGCATTGTAGAGCTGTCTTGTTTTGGGAGCACTATTAAAACGGGGTTATATTTCTGACCAATAATATAGCAACAGATAAATACAATTAATTATAAGTGAATATATCCATGTATGGTGGAAGGTAGTGTGTGGATGTGTGAGAGCTACCGATTGATGTAAGGTTATTATGAACAGTCTGAAAAAACAAGATAAGATTCATAATTACTGTTAGATAGTAAAATTATGCCAAGAGGCTGATTAAATAAAGTGTATAAACTGGTTCCAGTAACTAGGGACACCAGAGAGAGGGATAATAGAGTTGAGATTCCACAGAACTTGAATGTCTTTCACCACATAGGACCATCTGACTGATCTTATATTTGCCCTATATAAGTACACTAATTATAAAAAGCATTACTCAGACATTTAGTTAACAGCCACACATGTTTTAAATTTGAAGGGTGGCAGTGATGGTGATGAAATGATTTGGATCTATAGTATAGAGTTTGGTGCAGTTTGAATAGAAAAATTTGTAGTAAGCCAGAGATCTTGAGGACCATTCCACTGAACTGTGAGCACACCCAGTTACGCTCATTTTTTAAACAAAACAAAGCAAAACAAAAACCAAAACCCTTGTATCGTCTAAATATTTAATGACATCCCTGAGTAATTTAGCTCTTTTTATAAAGCAGAGCTTTTGAAATAGTACAATCTTGTTGATCCTGTTTTCTTTTTTGACTTTTCCTTTATTATGCACCACAACTAGGGAAGCATTGTCCTAAAAGGACAGGTTTGTTGTGCTTGTTAAGTGGAGGGGACAGAGAGACAGACCATAGAGTTACACACTTAGAAGTACCTTTGGATATCTTGGGAATAAGGTGATCAGGTATGAGGAGTGAAGTATGGGTGTTAGAGGTGAGGAGCACAGCAGTCTGTCTTGTATATCTTTAGCATGTGGTTTTTTGATTTAAGAAAAGGTGGCTTTTTGGGGGGGGGGGTGCTATCTATAGAGTTCCCTTAGTGGTTAATATTATTTTGAGTGTACATAGATTTTTATTTTTGTCATTTACCTAGAGTTATTTAACTATGGGGAACAAGATGGAAGATAGAAAATTTTTTCTGCTGGGGGCACGTGGGTGGCCCAGCATCCTGGGATCCAGTCCCGCATCTGATCAGTGGGGAGCCTCTTTCTCCCTCTCCCCACTCCCCCTGCTTGTGCTCTCTCTCTGTCCATTAAATAAAAAAAATTTTTTTTAATTAAAAAAAAATTCTGTTAGAGGAATAATCAGAGTTTAATTACTTTGTGTAGGAAGTACAAAAAATGAAAAATAACTGGAAATACAGTGGGGGTGCCTGGGTGGCTCAGTGGGTTAAAGCATCTGACTCTTGATTTCACTCAGGTTATGATCTCAGGGTTTAGTTAGATCAAGCCGTGTGAGAGGCTCCCACTAAGTCACGGAAACTGCTTGATTCTCTCTCTCCCTTTTCCCTCAGCCTCAGTTGTGTGCTCAAGCGGGCATGTGCTCTTTCTCTAAAAAGAACCAAATATAATGATAAAAATATATAATGATGGGCACCTGGGTGGCTCAGTGAGTTAAAGCCTCTGCTCAGGTCATGATCTCAGGGTCCTGGGATCGAGCTCTCCGCATCGGGCTCTCTGCTAAGCAGGGAGCCTGCTTCTTCCTCTCTCTCCCTGCCTGCCTCCCTGCCTACTTGTGATCCCTGTCTGTCAAATAAATATTTAAATCTTAAAAAAAAAAAAAATATATATATATATATATACATATATATATAATGAATAGAAAGGTGTTTAGGAAAACATCTAAATAAAATATGCTTTAGAAAAAATGAAAGTCTTAGAAATTTTCAGGACCCGTGATCTTTATTATAATTTTTTCTTAAAAATTAAAAATACAAGGGAGCCTGGGTGGCTCAGTTCGTAAGTGTCTGCCTTGGGCTTGGGTTTGATCCAGCCCCACATGGGGCTCCCTGCTCAGTGGGAAGCCTGCTTCTCCCTCTCCCACTCTGCCTGCTTGTGTTCCCTCTCTCACTGTCTCTCTGTCAAATAAGTAAAATCTTAAAAAAAGAAAAATTTCTGTGCATCTCCCAGAATTCTGTCAGGAGCTTAGAGAATAGCATCACATTTGCAGAATTCCTTGCTATTTCCTCCTATACAGATTTTTTTCTCTTAAAAGGCTGGCTGTGCAGTTTTGCTGTTGGTGAAAGGCATTGTGTTTTCACTACAAAAAGCTGTTTGGGGGTGCCTGGGTGGTTGAGTCAGTTAAGCATCTGCCTTCGGCTTAGGTTATGATCCCAGGGTCCTGGGATCAAGCCCTGTTTGAAGTTCCTTGCTCAGTGGGGAGTTTGCTTCTCCCTTTCCCTCTTCCTGCTACTTGTGTGCTTGCTCACTCTTTTCACTCTCTCTAGTGAAGAAAGAAGTAAAATCTTAAAAAAAAATTACAGGTTATTGGATATACTAAACTTAAAATCCTAAATTTTAGAACTCTTTATTGTATTTTTTTTTAAAAAGATTTTATTTATTTATTTGACAGAAAGAGATCACAAGTAGGGAGAGAAGCAGGCAGAGAGATGGGGGAAGCAGTCTTCCTGCTGAGCTGGGAGCCCAATGTAGGGATTGATCCCAGGACCCTGAGCCTAAGGCAGAGGCTTAACCCACTGAGCCACTGAGGTGCCCCATTCTATTTTTATTTAAAAAATAAAAGATTTTTTTATTTTATTATTTTATTTTTTATTTTATTTTTAAAAGATTTTATTTATTTTATTTTTTAAGCTTTTATTTATTTATTTATTTATTTGTTTGTTTATTAAAGATTTTATTTATTTATTTGTCAGAGACGGAGAGAGATTGAGTGAGCACAGGCAGACAGAGAGGCGGGCAGAGGAGGCAGAGGGAGAAGCAGGCTCCCCGCCGAGCAAGGAGCCCCATGTGGGACTTGATCCCAGGACCCTGGGATCATGACCTGAGCTGAAGGCAGCCGCTTAAGCAACTGAGCCACCCAGGCATCCCAAGATTTTATTTATTTAACAGAAATCACAAGCAGGCGGGGGGGGGGGGGGTTGCAGGCTCCGTGCTGAACAGAGAGCCTGATGCGGGGCTCAATCCCAGGACCCTGGGATCCTGACCTGAGCTAAAGGCAGAGGCTCTAACCCACTGAGCCACCCAGGCACCCCAAGATTTTATTTATTTACTTGACAGAGACAGCAAGAGAGGGAACACAGTGGGAAAGGGAGAAGCACGCCCCCCCCCCAGCAGGGAGCCCCATGTGGGACTCGATTCCAGGACCCCGGGGTCATGACCTGAGCCAAAGGCAGGCACTAATGACTGAGCCACCCAGGCACCCCAGAACTCTTTAAATCTGACTTAAAAACAACAGTATTAATTGCTATGAGATTCTGTTGAAGTTGTGTAGGCTCATTCATCAAACAGAAGACTGTAAAGAGTTAATCTTTGCTGAGTCACTGTAATTAAAATGGGATTAAGTGAAAGTCTGCATACTGAAATATTGAAAATAGAGGGACCATACTGTAATTAAGTATGGTTGAGAGTTCAAATATAGCTTTCTGGACTTTTAACCCTGAATGTGGCGATATACATAAATATGTATACCTATTTATATTTTATGTACAGTTCCAAAACTTGTTTTTGGTTATGACTTATCAATGGATCTTTTTTTTTTTTTTTTTTAATTTCTTTATTTGCACAGAGAGAGCACAAGCATCGGGAGTGGCAGGGAGAGGGAGAAGCAGGCTCTCTGCTGAACAGAGAGCCCACTATGGGGCTTGATCCCATGACCTGAACTTAAGGCAGCAGCTTGACTGACATCATGGATGGGTTTTAATGTTATGACTTACGTATCTGCCTCATTCTCTTTAATGTTTTCTTAATATTCCATTGTTTTTAGATGTACCATCATTAAAAAATCAGTCCTTGGGCATCTGGGTGGCTCAGTCTTTAAGCCTCTGCCTTCAGCTCAGGTCATGATTCCAGCATCTTGAAATCGAGCCCCTTGAGCCCCACATTGGGGTCCCTGGTCAGTGGGAAGCCTACTTTCCCTTTCCTAGTCCCCCTACTTGTGTTCCCTCTCTTGCTGTGTCTCTGTCAAATAAATAAATAAAATCTTAAAAAAAAAAAAATCAGTCCTTGATTTTTTTGACATATAGGCCATTTACAGGTTTTTTTTCCTTTAATACTTCAGTGTCTGCAAGTGGGCAGATATGTATGTATGCATGTACATTGTATGTGTGCATGTGCACGTGCATTTCTGTGAATGGGATAAAGAGTTTGTAAACTTTGAGTTTGTGCAAATTTATAGTCCCCTCTAAAATTTTGAAGGTCACTGTTTTTTCCTACTTTTCTCTATTTCAAGGACTTTCCAATCTTTACTCTTTGCCACTTTGATATACATTTCTTTTATTCAGTAGAACTTAGTAGAAATGTTCTGTATTTGTATTGTGCGACACAGTAGTTCCCAGTCATATGTGGCCATGGAGAACTTGAAATGTGGCTAGTGTAAGGAACCGAATTCTGAATTTTTTTTTTAAAGATTTATTTATTTGACAAGAGCAGGAGAGGGAACAGAAGGGGGAGTGGGAGAGGGAGAAGCAGGCTTCCTGCTGAGCAGGGAGTCTGATGCAGGGGCGCAGAGCTCGATCCTAGGACCCTGGGATCATGACCTGAGCTGAAGGCAGATGCTTAATGATTGAGCCACCCAGGTGCCCTCTGAATTTTTTTTTTTTTAAGATTTTATGTATTTATTAGAGCAAGAGAGCATTCTCACACAAGTAGGCAGAGGGGCAGGCATAGGGAAAGGGAGAAGAAATAGGCTTCCTGATAATCAGAGTCTGACGTGCAACTCTATCCCAGGACTCTGGGATCATGACCTGAGCCAAAGGCAGATGCTTAATGACTAAGCCACCCAGGTGCCCTGTAAATTTTAAAAAATGTTTAGTTTCAAAGGCATATCTTCCTTAAATAAAATATGTTTTACTCTGAACAAATAAGGGGAATTTAGTTTATATTTTAGTAAGACTGTGCTGGTGGAAGACAGTCTTTGTTTTTTTTTAGTAGGCTCCATGGACTCATGACCCTGGGAAGAAGAATCAATCGCTGTATAAGCTAGAGTAAGAAGAGGGGCTGTATAAGCTAAGCCACAAAGATGACCTTAAAGGCAAGAGGGGCCTAAAGGTTTACATGTTTCTATCTGCAAAGTTTAACTCACTTTTTTGCGTGAGTGCTAAGTCTTTTTTTTTTTTTTTTTTCCCCTCTCTTCACCTTTTTAAGTTGGAGATAAAGAGGATCCTGTTCTAACTTTCAGGAGAGCACCAATTGAATAAAGTTAGTCAACTTTAATAGTATTGTTTGCTACAAACACTGGTCAAGGTTCTCTTGTTCTGGGAAAGAAAATTATTCCAAGATACACCACGGTATCCAAAGACTCAAAAGAGTTATGGTTGGACATGGGGAATTTTCTTTACTGTTTTTTTTTCTTGCTTTAAAAAAAAAATATGTTATAGAGCACGAGCACACATGCACATGGGTTGGGGGAGCAGAAAGAGAGAGGGAAAACCTTTTTTTTTTTTTTTTGTAAAGATTTTATTTATTTGACAGAGATCACAGTAGACAGAGAGGCAGGCAGAGAGAGAGAGAGGGAAGCAGGCTCCCTGTTGAGCAGAGAGCCTGATGCAGGACTCTATCCCAGGATCCTGAGATCACGACTTGAGCTGAAGGCAGCAGCTTAACCCACTGAGCGACCCAGGCACCCGGAGAAGGAGAATCTTAAATGGACTTTCCACTGGGCATGGAGCCCAACGTGGGGCTTGATTCCATGACCCTAAGACTACCCTGAGATTACCACTTGAGCCAAAATCAAGACTCAGACTCTTAACATACTGAGCTCCCAGGCACCCCTTGACATTGGGAAATTTCTTTTTTTTTAAATTTTTTAAAGATTTTATTTATTTATTTGTCAGAGACAGAGAGAGCGAGTGAGCACAGGCAGACAGAGAGGCAGGCAGAGGCAGAGGGAGAAGCAGGCTCCCTGCCGAGCAAGGATCCTGACTCAGAACTCCATCCCAGGACCCCGAGCCGAAGGCAGCTGCTCAACCAACTGAGCCACCCAGGCGTCCCAACATTGGGAAATTTCTGTAATAATTCTTACTTCTGACCTTGCTTAAGAAAGCTAAAATTGGGGGTGCCTGGGTGGCTCAGTGGGTTAAAGCCTTCACCTTTGGCTCGGGTCATGATTCCAGGGTTCTGGGATCGAGCCCTGCTTCAGGCTTTCTGCTCAGTGGGAAGCCTGCTTCCTCTTCTCTCTCTGCCTGCCTCTTTGTCTACTTGCTCTCTCTCTGCCTGCCTCTCTGCCTACTTGCTTAAGAAAGTTAAAATTGGGGGCGCTTGGGTGGCTCAGTCGTTAAGCATCTGCCTTTGGCTCAGGTCATTGTCCCAGGGTCCTGGGATTGAGCCCCACATCCGGCTCCCTGCTCAGAGGGGAATCTGCTTCTTGCTCTCCCACTCCCCCTGCTTGTGTTTCCTCTCTCACTGTGTCTCTCTCTGTCAAATAAATAAAATCTAAAAAAAAACTAAAATTGGCTAATGGTAAATGCACATGTACTTAGTACTAGGCATCAGGGAACACTCATAAAATCTTATAGTGTCTTTTGAGTAATTTGATCCATCTTTTGGTAAAAATAGTGTGGAAATGTTGAATGTTGTCAAATTTTCATTTGAAAATTCTTTGGCTGCTGACATTTAAAACTTGATACTTCCTTTAGAATGGACTGTCACTGGAGTTCACAGGTTGGGATGGCCCAAATCATCTTGAATCTTTAACCCACTGGTGTCTGAATTATTTAGTAGCTGGTTTAGCTATATTCAGTTTCAAGTAAAGTGCTTAGTGGTGTTAGTGACATTTCTAAATAGTAATGTAAAATTGTAATGTGTTCTGTTGATTTATAGAGATTAATTCCCTGTATGATTTGAGTGGTTAGACGCATTTTTTAAGAAGAATTATTTATTTTAGAGACAGAAGGGGAGGAGGCGCAGAGGGAGAGGGAGAAAATCTCAAACAGACCAAGTGTGGAGCCTGATGCAGGGCTTGATCCCAGCACCCTGATATCATGACCTGAGCCCAATCAATAGTCGGATGCTTAACCAACTGAGCCATCCAGGTGCCCCCATACAAATTTTTATATTTAAATGGATTTTACCTGTGAAATACGTTAATGTATTATGAAAGGTTTTTCTTTTCTGTATTGTGTGTATAATATAAAAAAGAGATGGATTACAAGGTAAAGGTAATAGGAAAACAGTTTTCAGATATATCATTAATCACTCAATAAAAACATGACAGGTAAAATAGGACTACTTTATTTATTTATTTATTTTGAAGATTTTTATTTATTTGACAGAGAGACAGCAAGAGCAGGAACACAAGTACGGGGAGTGAGAGAGGGAGAAGCAGGCTTCTTGGTGACCAGAGAGCCTGACTTGGGGCGCGATCCCAGGACTCTGGGATCATGATCCCAGCCAAAGGCAGATGCTCAACAACTGAGCCATTGAAGTTCCCAAAATAGGACTATTTTTTTTTTTTTAGATTTTATTTATTTATTTGACAGAGATCACAAGTAGGCAGAGAGGCAGAGGGGGAAGCAGGCTCCCTGCTGCGCTGAGAACCCAATGTGGGGCTCGATCCCAGGACCCTGGGATCATGACCTGAGCCGAAAGCAGAGGTTTTAACCCACTGAGCCACCCAGGTGCCCCCAAAATACATATTGTAAATTATGTTTTGTTTTACATTTTTTGAATGGGAAAACTAAATGTTGTGAAGTTATTTCTTAGAAAATAAGCAGAGGTTTGAGACTATTTAAATGAAAAGCCATTTAACCTCACGTACCCCATTTGCCAATTGTTTCCAAGGTGAATGTGGAATCACACAGAGAGTTAAACTAGCTCTGAACAACACTGGGAACTCACTGAAAGATCCATCTCCTGCTTCAGGAAATTCTGCACAAAATCCTGCTCTTGACTTAGACGTTGTGAACTGCATGAAGAGGGCCATGTGGCAAGGAATGACAGGCAGCCTCCTGGAGCTGTGCGACTCCTGGCCTAGAGTCAGCAAGGAAACAGAAAGAGACTTGAAACATGCCAACAAGGAAGCTTGTTAGGAGGTTTGGAAAAGAACCCAAAGCCTCAGATGAGTTCACAGTCCCAGCTGATACTTTGATTTCAGCCTAGTGAGACCCTAAGTGCAAGACTCAGTTAATCCTTGCTCAGAATCCTGACAACACAGAAACAGAGATAGCTGGCTGGTGCAGCCAAAAGAGTTTGCAAGTGTTGATCTGAGGGCCCTGGATTTGAGCCGCTCACTGGGTGTAGAGATCACTAAAAAAATAAATAAGCTTAAAAAACTGAGATAGTTTATTGTTTTAACCTAAGTTTCATAATTATTCATAAATAATGGCAAAATAAATTTGTGTTACAGAGGTCGTATACTAGCAAACTGTAGTAATACTCAAATTTGGTGGGGAGGGGATTATGCAGGCTTGGTCTCAGAATATTTAGCCTCGGTATTAATGGATGATGATTTTAAGGGCATTTTAAGCAGAGGGAAGAGCTGAAAAGAGGGAGAATAAAAAAATGCAGGGCATGTTTGATGCCTGGCTAATTTACCTGTGAGTATTGTATATTGAGAGTTAACGCCAGAACAGGTAGGTTGGGGCCAAAATGTGGAGAGTTGTAGAAGTTGGGCTGACAATAATTTTTATTCTAAAAACTCACAGAGACTTTTTTTTTTTTTTTTTTTTTTTAATGCAGGAGATAACATCACATCTGTATTTGAGCAGTTTGGGTCATTTTGTGAGATGAGGCTGTAGAGGGCTCTCTTGGATTAAAAGGGTTGGAGGAGGTGTACGTTTTCTTCATACCATTCAAATTTTTTTCTCTTATCTGTTCTACCTACACCTACCCCATTTACAGCTCTCCAACAGAAGCCTTTACCAAAGTTCTGCTGGTCTGAAGTTCTCACACAGACAGGAAGTTATAGAATGCTGTTGAGCACAAGAAGATGTTACTGCTCTTGAGATGAAAAAAGAAAGCAAAACTTCCCCAGTTGTTCTAGCTCATGTTGATTTTTCTTATTTCTGGATTCCTGATGACAGTTCTTCCCATACCACTGTCTTCTGTACCCCTGGTCTTGAGGTTTGGGCAGGTGTAGAATCAGGGCTGTGTGTTGCACAACTCTTAAGGAGGAGCCATTCATACTGTATTTCAGTGAATTGTTTCCTGGAGTCAGATACTGTGGTAGCTCTGGGATGCATGATGTTCTTTGTGAAAACACCATTAAATATCGATTATTTCCCATTTTTTCATTAAAAAAATTAAAAGAAATTTTTAAAAAAAGATTTATTTGACAGAGATTACAAGTAGGCAGAGTGGCCGGCAGAGAGGAGGAAGCAGGCTCCCTGCTGAGCAGAGAGCCCAATCAATGCAGGGCTTGATCCTAGAACCCTGAGATCATGACTTGAGCCGAAGGCAGAGGCTTAACCCAGTGAGCCACCCTCGTGCTCCCATTTTTTCATTTATTACTGGATTTGGTTCATATCTATTTCTTAGGTTTGTTTTCTAGCTGACAAGAGGTAGCAAATGACACAGATTTAATGAAAATGATTGTTTAACTTTCTGTGGACCTCCCACCAGGAATTTGTAGATTATTTTAAAGTTTTTTTTTTTTTAAGGTTTTATTTATTTATTTGACAGAGAGATAGCACAAGTAGGCAGAGCAGCAGGCAGAGGGAGAGGGAGAAGCAGGTTCTCAGTGGGCCAGGAGCGCAGCTCCATCTCAGTACCCTGGGATCATGACCTAAGCTGAAGGCAGACACTTAACCGACTGAGCGACCCAGATACCCCTAATTCAAGGGGTTTTGAAAGTTCTGTATGAAGAACAGTTAAGTTTTATGCTTTAAAGCTAATCTTAAAAATGGTGTGAGCTTATTTGTGGTATGAATTGTGTATGCCTTGAAACAATTATTTGTAAATGGTTTTACTCTACTTTGTATCATTTTTAGATGTTTTCTTAGTCTGTATTAGACATTTTTTGTCAGTCTTTTTTCTGATTAATGACCTAGATGAGGTTTGATATTTCAGAAATTTACTTCACTTTATTGTTTGTGAATCTTGGTTCAGAGTTAGGATTACTATATCATTTTTCACTCTTTTGAGATTTGTTCATTATCGGAGATTGGTTAACATACAGTATTGTATTAGTTTCAGTTGTACCAGACAGCGATTCAGTAGCTATCCATCTATCTATCTATTTATTAATTTGAAAAAAGATTTTATTTATTTATTTGACAGAGACAGACAGCAAGAGAGGGAACACAAGCAGGGGGAGAGGGAGAAGCAGGCTTCCTGCTGAGGAGGGAGCCTGATGTGGGGCCTGATCCTAGAACCCTAAGATTCATGACCTGAGCCGAAGGCAGATGCTTAACAACTGAGCTACCCAGGTGCCCTGTGATTCAATATTTATACATTTTGAAATGCATATAATTTGTCATACAAAGTTTTTATAATATCATTGACTGTATCCTCTATGCTCTACATTATATCCTTGTGTCTTATTTACTTTACAATTGGAAGATTTTACGTCATATTTCCTTCACATACTTGGTCCTCCCCCACCACCCACTTTTTCTGCTGGCAACCATCAGCTTGTTGTCTAAATCTGTGGGTTTGTTTCTGTTCGTTGGTTGGGAAATCATACAGATTTGACTGTTTAGCATAATACCATTTTGGTCCATACATATTGAAATTTAAAATAAATGTATTTAGTTACAGCAAATGTAACAGGTTTCCTTTATTTTGCAAAAATCTTATGAATTATTTAAATTATAGAAGTAATATTTGGAAAAAAATCACTTACTCGACTTTTTTTTTTTTTTTAAGATTTTATTTATTTGACAGAGAGAGATCACAAGTAGGCAGAGAGGCAGGCAGAGAGAGAAGGAGGAAGCAGGCTCCCTTTGAGAGCCTGATGTGGGGCTCGATCCCACAACCCTGGGATCATGATCTGAGCCTAAGGCAGAGGCTTTAACCCACTGAGCTACCCAGGTGCCCCTTACTTATTCTGCTGTTTGATACAATGTAAACATTTTAGGATATTTCCATCTAGTCTTTTTTTTTTTTTTTTTTTGGTTAAGATTTTATTTATTCTTTATTTGACAGACAGAGATCACAAGCAGGCAGAGAGGCAGGCAGAGAGAGAGGAAGGGATGAGGGATGTAGGCTCCCTGCTGAGTAGAGAGCCCGATGCGAAGTCTGTCCCAGGACGTGGACCATGACCCGGGCAGAAGGCAGAGGCTTTAACCCACTGAGCCACCCAGGCGCCCCTCCTTCTAGTCTTTGATACGTTTTCTTCTGCTTGGTTGTAATTAGTCTCTCAGTTTCTATTCTGGTTTTTCATGTTAAAAAATATACTTTTATGTGTCATTTTGTGGTGTTGCTAATAGTAACCCTTTTTTATGGCTGAAGAATATTCCATTATGTGGTTATGTCATAAATGCTCAACAGTATTAAAATGAGAAACTTAAAATGGCCACTAATGCTGTAGTGACTATCTTTTTATTTTCTACTTACGCACAGCCCTGGTACCTCACTCCATTATTTTCATTTAGAAGTTTATTTTAAAAATTCCCATGCAGTAAAAAATTAACCTTTTTGTTACACAGTTGTGTGATTTAGCGTACGTAACCACCGCCACGATAGTCAGGTACAAGCCAGGAAACTCTTCTCTTGCTGTTCTGCTGTAATTACCCTCCACTTGCCCCTGACCCTTGGCAACCAATGATATTTTCTTCATCACTAGTTTTATCTTTCTGAGAATGTTATATAAATGGTATCATATAGCATATGACCATTTGAGACTGGTTTGTTTAATTCACTCTAATGCCTTTGAGGTTCATCTGTGTTGTTTTGTGTATTAATAGTTTATTCCTTTTTCTTGCTGAGTGGTATTTCATTGTGCCAATGTATAATGGTTTAGCCCATTCACTGTTGAGGAATGGTTTGTGCTTTTGGCAAATAAGAATGGAGTTGCAATAAATATTTGTGGGCAGATTCCCCTTTGAACGTTAAGTTTTCATTTTTCCAGGGTAAATATCCAGAAGTGGGATTGCTGCATAATTGGTAAGTGTATAGTCTAGCTTTGTAAGAAACTGGGAAGCTTTCAGAGTGGCTGCATTCTCACCAGCAGTCTATTTGAAATGTAGTTATTCTTCACCCTTGCCAGTGCTTGGTACTGTCAGCATTTTTTTTTTTTTTTTTGTAAAGATCTTATTTATTTGACAGAGATAACAAGTAGGCAGAAAAGGCAGGCAGAGGGAGAGGCCCATGTGGGGCTCGATCCGGGGACCCTGGGATCAACCTGAGCTGAAGGCAGAGGCTTTAACCCACTGAGCCACCCAGGCGCCCCTGTCAGCATTTTTTAATTTTAGCCTTTTTATTTATTTTTTTAAATAAAGATTTTATTTATTTATTTTACAGAGATCACAAGCAGACCGAGAGGCAGGCAGAGAGAGAGAGAGAGGGAAGCAGGCTCCCCGCTGAGCAGAGAGCCCGACTCAGGACTCGATCCCAGGACTCTGAGATCATGACCTGAGCCGAAGGCAGCAGCTTAACCGCTGAGCCACCCAGGCGCCCCGCCTTTTTTTTTTTTTTTAAGAGATTTTTTTTTTTTTAAGATTTTATTTACTTATTTGACAGAGAAAGGTCACAAGTAGTCAGAGAGGTAGGCAGAGAGAGAGAGAGGAGCAGGCTTCCCGCTGAGCAAAGAGCCTGATGTGGGGCTCATTTCCAGGACCCTGAGATGATGACCTGAGCCAAAGACAGCAGCTTAACCCACTGAGCCACCCAGGTGCCCCCCGTTTTTTTAAAGCTTTTATTTATTTATTTAACAGAAAGAGATCACAAGTAGACAGAGAGGCAGGCAGAGAGAGAGAGAGAGAGAGAGAAGTAGGCTCCCCGCTGAGCAGAGAGCCCGAAGCGGGACTCGACCCTGAGATCATGACCTGAGTTGAAGGCAGCGGCTTAACCCACTGAGCCACCCAGGCGCCCCAGGCGCCCCTTTTAAGAGATATTATTTGAGAGAGAGAAAAAAGAGAACATGAGCAGGAAGAGGGGAAACAGACCCCAGACACCCCCACCTCCAGCAGGGAGCCTGATGCCGCAAATGATCCCAGGACGCTGAGAGGATGCTGCCAAAGGCAGACAGACACTTAACCCACCCTGGCACCCCTGTTTCAGCCATCCTGATAAATGTGTAATGGTAAATCATAGTGATTTTGATTTCCCTATAGCTTATGTTGTTGAGCATCCTTTTTTTTTTTTTTTTTTTTTTTATTTAACAAAGAGAGACACAGCGAGAGAGGGAACACAAGCAGGTGGGTGGGAGAGGGAGAAGTGGTCTTCCTGCTGAGCAGGGAGCCTGATGCGGGGCTTGATCCCAGGACCCCAAGATCATGACTTGAGCTGAAGGCAGCCAATGAACGATGGAGCCACCCAGGCGCACAAGAGCATCTTTTTTTTCTTTTTTAAACTGAACTAAGTATCTTTATGGGGGAAAGCCAGGATTACAAGGGACAACTTAAGAGTTGGCATTGGGACCCTTTTTCTTGCCAAAGATGGGCACAGTGTTGACAAAGCGCCGGTTGTGTTGCATCTGCCACTTGGCTCAGCCTGTCTTCTTTTTTTTCTCTTGTTTGGCCACCTTGGGAGTCTGCCCTCTTACTTTCCCAGCATGGGCCAGGGAACCATGGACTTCACCTCCAAGCGTGCAACTAGTTACTTCCAGGGTCGTCAGAGCTTCTACTCCATACTGACCCAGGGTAGTCTCATGGTCTTAAGGCATGCCTGCCAGGAACAGTACTTGATCTTGTGGGAACAGTGCCCTCCTGCAAGGCTACAGGAGCCTTGATCTGGGCGACTGTCTTCTGCCCAGTCACCCTGAGGGTGTGTAGCTCCTGGGTGCAGACAAAGAGCTGCATGTCAGAGACAGAACTGTGGCCAGGGCAGCTGCTACCGTAAAAAGGGAGTCACGAACGAGGAAGAAACAAGGGTGCTGTGTCCTCACTGCCTACTGTGGGCCATGTCACTCTCAAACATCTTTCCACATGCTTATTTTCCAAATCTGTATCGTCTTTGGTGAAGTGTCTAAGTCTTCTTCCCACTGTTTAAGTGGGTTGTTTATTGTTCTTCTGATGGTACTAGAATTCTGTATGTATTCTGGGTACAAATCCTTCGCTGGATATGATTTTTAGATATATTTTTTTTCCTAATTACAGGGGAAAGCATTCCGTCTTTGATTGTTAAGTGTACTAGCTATAGGTTTTTTGTAAACACTTACTGTCAGGTTCAGGAAGCTCCCTTTTATCTTTAGTTTACCAAGAGTTTTTGTTATGAGTGGATGTTGGGTTTTGTCTGATGCTTTTTCTGACTCAGTTGCCAAGATCATTTGCTTTAAAGTTTTAGACTATTACTATGGTGGATGACATTGATTTTCAAATTTTGAATTGGCTCTGCAGTCCTTGGGGAAAAAAATAATTCACCTGGTGGTCGTGGTTTATTATGCCTTTTTTTAAAAAAGATTTTTATTTATTTATTTGATAGACAGAGAGAGATCACAAGTAGGCAGAGAGGCAGGCAGAGAGAGAGAGGGAAGCAGGCTCCCCGCTGAGCAGAGAGCCCGCCTCGGAGCTCAATCCCAGGACCCTGAGATCATGACCTGAGCTGAAGGCAGAGGCTTAAACCACTGAGCTACCCAGGCGCCCCTGTATTATGCTTTTTATATATAATTTATATATAGCTGGATTTGCCAGTATTTCTTTGAGGACATTTACAGTTCTGTTCATGAGGGATATTCATCTGTAGTTTTCTTCTATCATCTGCGTCTGGGTTTTGATTCCGGGATAATCCTGGTCTCATAAAAATCAGTTAAGAAGTCTCCCTCCCCTATTCTTTTATCATCATTCCTAGATCAGTATTTGTGGATTTATCTATTGCTAAAATTTACTCTTTTGTTTTTTCTTCTTCTTCTTCTTTTTTAAAATTTATTTGACAGAGAGAGAGGTAAGTAGGCAGAGAGGCAGGCGAGGTGGGGGGACAGGCTCCCTGCCGAGCAGAGAGCCCTATGTGGGATCGACCCCCAGGACCCTGGGATCATGATCTGAGCCAAAGGCAGAGGCTTTAACCCACTGAGCCACCCAGGTGCCCCTATTTTTATTATTTAAAAAATTTTTTTATTTTATTTGCTTGAGAGAAAGAGAGAGCGAGAGCACTGAAACAGGGTGCGGGAGAGGGAGAAGTGGGAGAGCGAGAGGGAGAAGCAGGCTCCCAGCTGAGCAGGGAGCCTGATGCAGAGCTCGATCCCAGGACCCTGGGATCATGATCTGAACCAAAGGCAAACACTTAACTGACTGAGCCACCCAGGTGCCCCTTATTTTTTATTTTTAGGGAGTGTGAGCAGCCTGGTAGGGAGGGAGACAGAAGGAGAGGGAGAGCGAGTCTTAAGTAGGCTCTGATGTAGGGCTTGATTTCACGATCCTAAGATCATGACCTGAGCTGTAGTCAAAAGTCAGAAGCTTAAAAGACTAAGCCACCCCAGACACCCCCTAAAGTTTATGCCTAACACTGGAAACAGTACTCATGACATTTTTGTGGTCATCCATGGATGTGGACGGTGTGGCAAAAAATTTGACTCACCTAATGTGGATATTCCCACCTGAGGTCTCTGCTTTGCTTTCTTGTTTCATCTCTCATAGTGAAATTGTGTCCTTTTTGTGGCCTATTTAGTGCCTTGGCTTTTGCATTTTTGTTGGTGCTCTTACTGTTTAAAATGGCCCCCAAGTGTAGTGCTGAAGTACTATCTGGTATTTATTTGTTTTTTTAAAAGATTTAAAAAAAATATTTTATTTTATTTGACAGACAGAGATTACAAGTAGGCAGAGAGGCAGGCAGAGAGAGAGAGAGAGAGAGAGAGAGGAGGAAGCAGGCTCCCTGCTGAGCAGAGAGCCCGACTCGGGACTCGATCCCAGGACCCTGAGATCATGACCTGAGCCGAAGGCAGCGGCCCAACCCACTGAGCCACCCAGGCGCCCCTGTTTTTTTAAAAGATTTTATTTATTTATCTGACACGGAGAGAGAGATTACAAGTAGGTAGAGAGGCAGGCAGAGAGAGAGGGAGAAGCAGGCTCCCCTCTGAACAGAGAGCCTGAGGCGAGGCTCGATCCCAGGACCCTGAGATCATGAACTGAGCCAACGGCAGAGGCTTATTTAATCCACTGAGCTACCCAGGCACCCCACTATCTAGTATTCTTAAGTTGAAGAAAGCTGTTTAAAAAAAAAAAAGGCAAAAAGCTGCGATGTTCCTAATGGAGAAATTGCCTGTGTTAGATAAGCTTTATATAGGCAGGAGTTTTACAGTGCTGTCGGCCATGAGTTCATTGTTAATGCATTATTAACATGTATTAAATAAAATATCTTCAAATATAAGCACATAAAATCAAAGTTGTACTGATTGTTGACAAAAATGTGAGCAGTCTTTCAGGACCCTCTGTTTCCTCCAGGAGCAGTGGTTCAGTATTTGCTAAATAGTGTTTACAGTGACTTTATGGAACATAACTGTTGTGAATAGTGAGAATGGATAGTTTGTAGAACTGGTGTTATTTCTTCTGTAAATACTTGCTAGCCCTCACCAGTGAAAATTTCTGGGTCTGGAGACTTTGTTACAGAAGTTTTGTAACTATGAATTCAATCTCTTATATAGTTACAGGACTTTTTTTTTTTTTTTAAGATTTTATTTATTTATTTGACAGAGAGAGAGACAGAGAGAGAGATCAGAAGTAGGCAGAGAGGCGGGCAGAGAGCCTGATGCGGGGCTCCATCCCAGGACTCTGGGACCATGACCTGAGCCGAAGGCAGAGGCTTTAACCCACTGAGCCACCCAGGCGCCCCTAGTTATAGGACTATTAAGATTATCTCTGTCCTCTTGAGTAGGTTTTAGGAGTTTGACCAATTACCCCATTCATTTAAGTTGTTGAATTTATGTCTCTAGAGTCTTTTTTTTTTTTTTAAGATTTTATTTATTTATCAGAGAGAGAGAAGGGGAGAGAGCGAGCACAGGCAGACAGAATGGCAGGCACAGGCAGAGGGAGAAGCAGGCTCCCTGCTGAGCAAGGAGCCCGATGTGGGACTTGATCCAGGATTCTGGGATCATGACCTGAGCCGAAGGCAGCTGCTTAACCAACTGAGCCACCCAGGAGTCCCTCTAGAGTCTTTTTTGTAGTATTCCTTTACTGCTTGTGGAGTCTGTAGTGATACGCCTCTTTATTCCTAATACTGGTAATTTGTGTCTTTTCTTTTTTTCTTTGTTCCTTTTATTAGAGGTTTATCAGTTTTATAGATCTATTGAAAGAACAGCTTTTGTTTTTTCTTTATTTTTCTGTTTTTCTGTTTTCAGCCTCATTGATATTTACCTGTTATTTTTGTTACTATTAGCAGTCACTTTCCATTCTCTCCTCTCAGCCTCTGGTAATAACTAATCTACTTTCTATATCTGAGTATTTGTCTCTGTTGGATTCTTCTGAATGGAATGATACAATAAATATGTGGCCTTTTGTGTCTGACTTCTTTCATGTAAGATAATGTTTTCAAAGTTCATCTGTATTGTAGCGTGTCCTTTTTATGGCTGAATAATATTTCATCATATGGATATACTCCCTTTTATCTTTTCATTAGTTGATAGCCATTTGGGTTGTTGCCACTATTTGGCTATTGTGAATAATGCTGCTGTGAACATTTCATGTACAACGTTTTGTATCAGCAGCGCTAACCCTGTTTCAGCCCACATTTCCCTGCTGCGTGTGGTTGCTGGAGACTACACTCCTGCCCTGCAGAGTGTGCTAGAGAATGCCAGCAGAAGAGAGGACTTTGTGCAGAGGGAGCAAAATTGAAAAAGAACCAAAACACCTCTTTTTAGTTTTTTCTTTTTGGTTTTTAAATTCTTTTGTTATATATCTAGGGGTGGAATTGCTAGGTTGTTAGCTCTATGTTTAACTTTTGGGGAGTTTCCTAACTGTTTGCCAAACTGTTTGCCATCTATTTGTTTACATTGTTACCAGCAATATTTGAGGATTCTAATATCTTCACATCCTTGCCAACCCTCGTGGTTTTCCTCTTTTTTTTTTTCTTTTAATAATCATAGCCATTCTAGTGGATGTGACCTGGTATCTCATTGTGGTTTTGATTTGTATTTTCCTAATGAATAAATGACATTATTCATGTATGTGGTTTTTTTTTTTTTTAAGATTTCATTTATTTATTTGACAGAGATCATAAGTAGGCTGAGAGGCAGGCAGAGGCGGGTGGGGGAAGCAGGCTCCCTGCTGAGCAGAAAGCCTGATGCGGCGCTTGATCTCAGGACCCTGGGATCACAACTTGAGCTGAAGGCAGAGGCTTTAACCCACTGACCCACCCAGGCGCCCCTTATTTATTTATTTGACAGGCAGAGAGTCAGGCAGAGAGAGGGGAAGGGAAGCAGGCTCCCTGCTGAGCAGAGAGCCCAATGCAGGCCTGGATCCCAGGACCCTGAGACCATGACCTGAGCCGAAGGCAGAGGCTCAACCCACTGAGCCACCCAGGCGCCCCTTCTTTTACTTTCTTGATCTGTAACATAAAAAAATTTAAATTTTGAGTAAAGGTTTTGTCCCTCCCCCCAATCATTAGTTAATTTCTGTTTTTCTGTTTTCATGTTTACTTCCTCTTCTGCTGTTGATTAATTCAGTGAGGTGTTTTTTTGTTTGTTTGTTTTGGTTGTTTAAAATTTCCATTTGATTCTTCTTTATATTCTACTTTGTATCTTCCTCTTCCTTCAAGAGTGTTTTACCTTTACTTGGCGCATTTTTATAAACCTGCTTTTAAGTCTTTGAAACATTTTCATCATCAGCATTATCTTTTTGCTTCTATCTTTTGATTTTCTTTCCCAAACAAGTTGAGATTTTTCTGGGTCTTGCTATACCAAGTACATTTATTTATTTATTTTTTAAAAAAAGATTTTATTTTTTTATTTGACAGAGATCACAAGTAGGCAGAGAGGCAGGCGGGGGGGGGGGGAGCAGGCTCCCTGCTGAGCTGAGAGCCCCATGTGGGGCTTGATCCCAGGACCCTGAGATTATGATCTGAGCTGAAGGCAGTGGCTTAACCCACTGAGCCACTCAGATGCCCCAATACCAAGTCAATTTAGATTGTAATTGATACTCTTTGTCTTGTTTAAATTTTATGGAGAATGTTAATAGTTTTGTTTTAGTGAACCGTTGACTGAATTGTGTTGAGGCTTCAAGTTTTCACCAGCCTTCTGTGGGTTGTTTTAATGTCAGTTAAGTCTTTAAAGACTTTTAACTGCTATTTGGATTTGTCCTTTGTGTGAACCATCATAGCATTTGGGATTTGGGTGGTGGGTTGTGAAACTATGGCCTGTGGGCCAGATCTAGTTCACTGCCTATTTATAAGTAAGATTTTATTGGAACACAGCCATGCCCACTTCTTTGTGTTTTTTGTGGCTGCTTTCATACTTTAGTGGTCACAGTTGTGACATAGAATGTTGGGCCTACAGACCCTAAAATATTTATTGTTTGGCCCTTCATAGAAAAGTTTTGCTGACCCTATTCTATCCTATAGTTCTGTTCTCCGCTGTTTCAGTATCCAGTCCACACACATGTAACTCAGGTGTTAGTTGAGGAGTTTGTTCACAACTTTAAGGGGTCACTTTTCTTGAGTTCTTTTGTTTGATTCCTTGGGACTCTGGTTTCTCATCTTTGGCCAGAAATTTTCTTTATTCCACTCTGTTTTTCCTGCAGCTGTGTCCCCTTTGGGCCAAGGAGCAGGAGATGAGAGGTTAAAAGAGCAATGGGGTTTGTCTCATTCTCTTGGTACCATAACACCTTAGGTAAGAAGGGGAAGGTTTCCTCCTTTCAGAGTTCTACGCACCTACTTAACTCTGTGGCTCTTGTTGCCACAGAATTACTTGGGGTTTGAGGTATGAGAGAAGAAGGAAAACTAAAAATGAAGGAAAGACAGAAAATGGGGAAATTCTTACTTTGTTGCTGAGCATTAGGAAACTCCATCCGAATGGAACATCTACATTGATGCCTGTATCCACGTGTTGGGCTTTGTTGAGTTCAGATTGAGAGACAGTGGAGGGAAATATTTGCTAAACTCATTGCCAGTTGGTGGTATTTTGAAGTCTGGTCTTCTCTAGGCTGTCTGCTACCATTCACTTTGTTGTATTTGATTTGTTATTATTATTTTTCTTAAGATTTTATTTATTTACTTGACAGAGATCAACAAGTAGGCAGAGAGGCAGGCAGAGAGAGAGGAGGAAACAGGCTCCCCACTGAGCAGAGAGCCCGATGCAGGGCTTGATCCCAGTCCCCTGGGATAATGACCTGAGCAGAGGCTCAGAGGCTTTAACCCACTGAGCCACCCATGGGCCCCTGATTGTTAATATTTTGTTAAGGATTTTTTGCATCTATGTTAATAAGATATTGATCTTTAGGTTTTTTTTTTTTCGGTTCTGGTTTTGGTATTAGAGTATCGCTGGCCTCAGAATGAGTTAGGAAATACTCCTGCTTCTGTCTTCTGGAAAGGATTGTAGAGAATTGGTGTAATTTCTGCCTTAAATGTTTGGTGGGGTGTCTGGATGGCACAGTTAGTTAAGCTCTGACTCTTGGTTTTGGCTCAGGTCTTGATCTCAGTGTTGTGAGGTTGAGCCCCGTGTACAGCTCAGCGTTGAGTGCAGAGTCTGCTTAAGATTCTTGCTCTCCCTCTCCCCCTCCTGCTCTCTGTCTTGAATTGCCTGGTGTTTTCTGTTTTGGAAGATCATTCATTCATTCATTCTTTAGGATTTTACTTATTTATTTGAGAGAAAGAGAGAGATAGAAGAGAGCATGAGCATTGAGGAGAGAGAGAAGCAGGCTCCTGCTGAGCAGGGAGCCCAATGTGGGGCTCTGTCCCAGGACCCTGGGATCATGACCTCAGCTGAAGGCAGACACCTAACCTACTGAGCCACCCAGGCACCCCTATTCTATTTCTTTAAAAGATACAGGCCTATTTAGATTGTCTTTTTTTTTTTTTTTTTAAGATTTTATTTATTTATCAGAGAGAGAGAGTGAGCACAGGCAGACAGAATGGCAGGCAGAGGCAGAGGGAGAAGCAGGCTCCCTGACGAGCAAGGAGCCCAATGTGGGACTCGATCCCAGGACGCTGGGATCATGACCTGAGCCGAAGGCAGCTGCTTAACCAACTGAGCCACCCAGGGGTCCCTAGATTGTCTTTTTCTTCTTGCTGTGTTTTGACAGATTATGCCTTTCAGGGAATAGGTTTCATTTCATCATCAAGGTTATCAAATTTGTGGGCATTGAGTTCTTCATTACGTTCTTTTATTATACTTTTAGCGTCCGTGGAATCTGTAATGATGTCCTCTCTTTTACTTATGATACTAATAATGTGTGTCTTCTTTTTTTTTTTTTCTTAGCCGTATGTTTATTGATTTACTGATTTTTCAGAGGACCAGCTTTTGGTTTTACTGATTTTCTCTATGATTTCCTCTTTTAAGTTTCACAGATTATTGCTCTCATTTTTTTTTTTTTTAAGATTTTATTTTTATTTATTTGACAGACAAAGAACACAAGTAGGCAGAGAGGCAGGCAGAGAGAGAGGAGGAAGCAGGCTCCCTGGCTGAGCAGAGAGCCCGATGCGGGCCTCCATCCCAGGACCCTGGGATCATGACCTGAGCCGAAGGCAGAGGCTTTAACCCACTGAGCCACCCAGGCGCCCCTATTGCTCTCATTTTTATTACTTCTTGTCTCTCTTTTTTTTTTTTTTTTTTTTTTTAAGATTTTATTTATTTATTTGACAGAGAGAAATCACAAGTAGGCAGAGAGGCAGGCAGAGAGAGAGAGGAGGAAGCAGGCTCCCTGCTGAGCAGAGAGCCCGATGCGGGACTCGATCCCAGGACCCTGAGATCATGACCTGAGCTGAAGGCAGCGGCTTAACCACTGAGCCACCCAGGCGCCCTCTTGTCTCTTTTTTTAAAGATTTTATTCATTTGTTTATTTTCTTAGACATTTATTTATTTCAGACAGATAGAGAGAAGGGAGCAAGGAGGGGGAGTGGCAGGTAGAGCAGGCCAAGCAGTCAGAGGGAGAAGCAGGCTCCCCACCGAGGAAGGAGCCAGAAGCGGGCCTCAGTCCAGGTCCCTGGGACTAAGGCAGGGGAGCTAAAGGCAGACTCTTAACCGACTGAGCCCCCCAGGCACACCTCATTTCTATTATTTGTTCTACTTAGGTTTGAATTTACTTTGCTCTTTTTTGGTTTCCTAAGGTAGACGCTTAGATTATTAATTTTAGATCTTTTTTCCCTAATGTATGAATGTATCCATTCAGTGCTGTAAATTTCTAAGTGCTGCTTTTCCTTCATTTTGAAATTTTGATTACTTGTATTTTCATTTTCATTTAGTTCATAATATTTTAAAATTTCTTCTGAGATTTCTTCCTTAACCTACGTATTGTTTAAAATTATGTTGTTTAGGGGTGCCTGGGTGGCTCAGTTGGTTAAGCGACTGCCTTGAGTTCAGGTCGTGATCCTGGAGTCCTGGATCGAGTCCCACATTGGGCTCTCTGCTCGTCAGGAAGTCTGTTTCTCCTGCTGACCTGTCTCCTCTCATGCTCTCTCTCTCTCTCAAATAAATAAAAAATCTTTAAAAAATACATGTTGTTTAATCATGACCTGAGCCGAAGGCAGAGGCCTCAACCCACTGAGCCACCCAGGTGCCCCTGTTCTCTTAAATTTATTAAGCTGTATTTTATGGCTGATGGCATGCTGTATTTTGGTGCACACTCCATGTGAGCATGAGAAGAAGCCGTTTTCTTTGCAGAGTCCTCAGCTGCCCCTTTCATTCTGCTCGTTTTTTTTTTTTTTAAAGATTTTATTTATTTATTTGTCAGGGATAGAGGGAGAGAGAGCGAGCGAGCATAGGCAGACAGAGAGGCAGGCAGAGGGAGAAGCAGGCTCCCTACCAAGTAAGGAGCCCGATGTGGGACTCGATCCCAGGACACTGGGATCATGACCTGAGCCGAAGGCAGCTGCCTAACCAACTGAGCCACCCAGGCGTCCCTTTTTTTTTTTTTTTTTTAAAGATTTTATTTATTTATCTGACAGAGATCACAGGTAGGCAGAGAGGCAGGCAGAGAGAGAGGAGGAAGCAGGCTCCCCGCGGAGCAGAGAGCCCGACGTGGGGCTCAATCCCAGGACCCTGAGATTATGACCTGAGCCAAAGGCAGAGGCTCAACCCACTGAGCCACCCAGGCGCCCCGTTCTGCTCAAGTTTTATAGCTACATTCCAGTGGGAGTGACAGGCTGGAATATATTTACCCGATCTTACTTGGAATTGGGATGCATCCCTATTTTTGGAATATTTCCTTTAGGGAGATTAGAAATGTGGTTGGTTATAATCTGCTCTTTGACTTTCTGCTTTTTCTTAAAGGATTGTGCCAATTTTTATTGATTGCTCCTAGGAATGTATGGGATCACCACTTTTGCCACATACTGGATACTATGGCTTCTTGGAAGTTATAAGATAACTGGGAAGTTCAGATTAAATAATATTGCCTCATATGGCTAGAAAAGCTTAAAACATCAGTGGTTAAACACATATATCAGCCGAAGTTTTCTTCTATAAAATTCAGTGTTGGGTTTGTTTGTTTGTTTGTTTTTAAGATTTTATTTATTTGACAGAGAGAGACACAGCTAGAGAGGGAGCACTGGGAGGGGGGAGAAGCAGGCTTCCCTACGGGCAGAGAGCCTGATGTGGGGCTCGATCCCAGGACCCTGGGACCACATGACCTGAGCGGTAGGCAGATGCTCAACTGACTGAGCCACCCAGGCACCCTTTTTCTTTTTTTTTTTTTGTTTTTAAAAAATATTTTATTTATTTGTTAGCTTGCTCTCACACAGGAGCAGGGGGGAGGGGTAGAGAGAGAGGGAGAAGCAACCTCTGCTGAGCAAGGAGTCCACAGCTGAGGCTGGATCCCAGGACCCTGGCAACATGACCTGAGCTGAAGGCAGATACTCAACCAACTGAGCTACCCAGGCACACATTAACCATATTCTTTTATTGTGACCCCTTTCTTCCTGTACCAGCTCCCCTCTTAACTCTAGTTTTGTTTTGTTTTTTAAATTTTCCCTGAAGTAGACAAAATGGAGATGAAGATAATGGCTGCTGTGAAGTGAAGCAAGGCACCGAATTGACATACTCTGGGGTGGGGTGGCCAGAAGACTTTCTTCTGAAACCTTTTCTTGTTTCTCCGTGTAGGGTGAGAGATTGAGGCAGAGACCAAGGATGACAGTATCATTATAAATATTGTCCTTTTTTTTCCCCCTAAGATTTTATGTATTAATTTGAGAGAGAGAGAGTAAAGAGCACAGGGATGGGGAAGGGCAAAGAAAGGAGAGGGAGAAGCAGACTCCCCGCTGAGCAGGGAGCCTGATGTGGGGCTCAGTCCCAGGACCCTGGGATCATGACCTGAGCTGAAGATAGACGCTTGACTGACTGAGCCACCCAGGTGCCCCTAAATATTGTCAATTTTAAAATGTCAGGTCTTTAGATCTGTATGCTAATGGAAGAATCAGTTCTTTGGGGAATATCTTAGGTTGGCCTATCTCACTGTCAAATCTTTGGAGACTCAGTATATGGAATATTTAATTTAAATATTTATTTAGGACTTACCATATGTCAGGTACCTTTCTGTGATGTAGGAGTGAACAAATCAGGAAAAAAAAATCCATGTCAGCATGAAACTTTACAATATGTGGGTGGAATAGAAGACAGGCAACATAGTAAATACATAAATTGTATGTGTATTATGTTACTGATAAGTGCTAAGGGGAAGAGGAAAGTGCCCTGGCTGGAGAATGCTGGGCTGGGACTGGAGTGGTTTGCAGTTTTAATTGGGATATCAAGGAAGCCTTCTCTGAGAAGTTGACTTTTGACCAAACATTTTTTTTTTTAAGATTTTATTTATTTATTTGACAGAGAGAGATCACAAGTAGGCAGAGAGGCAGGCAGAGAGAGAGAGAGGAGGAAGCAGGCTCCCTGCTGAGCAGAGAGCCCGACTCGGGACTCGATCCCAGGACCCTGAGATCATGACCTGAGCCAAAGACAGCGGCTTAACCCACTGAGCCACCCAGGCGCCCCTCTCCTTACTCTTTTTGATAGTGGTATAGTCCTCTTTTATTTGGTTAATTATCAATCTGTTTTACTGATTACTTATTGTTATTTAGGCTATTTATGATGTTGCAGAAATACTTTAAGTGTTGTACATATTTGTGTTCTTGTAAGAATGTAGCCATAGAGTGCATTTTTATATTGGAATTGATGGGTCAAAGACCTGTCTATCCAGCCCTGGAGAGTACCAGATTGTGTTTCAGACGGGTCCTACCGTTTTGCAGCAATGGAGACAGTATCTGCTCCCCACACTTGGGCAAATAACGACTTTTTAGTCTTTTTGACTTAGGCAAGCTTCATAGGTGAAAAAAAAAACACACCCTGGTTTTGATTTTGATTTCCATCTTTATGGATGTATGGCTGTGGCTGAACATCTTTGTGATGTTTACTGAACGCTTGTATTTCTCTTCTCTGACCTACGCTTTTATATCCTTTGCCAGTCCTTTTTTTTTTTTAATTGCTTTTCTCACTTACACAACTTTTTCTAAGATTTAATTTATCTGAGAGAGGGTGAGAGAGAGCAACAGAGGGAGAGGGAGAAGAAGGCTGCCCTCTGAACCTGGGATCATGGCCCAAGTTGAAGGCAGACATGTAACCAACTGAGTCATCCAAGCATCTCTTTTTTTCTTTCCTTTCCTTTTTTTTTTTTTTTTAAAGATTTTATTTATTTACTTGAGAGAGAGAAGGAGCATGAGAGGGAGAAGCAGACTCCCCACTGAGCAGGAAGCCTGATAGGCCTGACAGGGACTCAGTCCCAGGACTCCAGGATTTCAACCTGAGCTAAAGTCAGTTTCTTAACCAACTGAGCCCACCCAGCTGCCCCATGTGTGTGATATATTTTCCAATTTTTTCCCTAGTTTTTGTTTAGACTTTGTTTATGGGTTTGTGTGTGTACATGTATATACACATGCATATGTACGGTACCAAGTTTTTCATTTTTATGTAGTCCACCTTTGGTTCTGTGTTTCTTCCTGTTGCCCTGCTGTTGTGTCATCCTGTGGAAAGCATACTTAACAAAAAGCAGAATCCATAAGGGATAAGATTTGACTGCATAAAAATGAAAAAAAAAAAACTTTTGTGGGTCAAAATAATACTTGTATGTGATAGAAAATGTGGGGAGGGTTAAAAGGAAAAAAAATCACCTGCTAATGTACCACCCAGTGGCAAACACCACTGGTGTTTCAGCTTAATTTTTTTTTTTTTTTTTTGCCCCCTCCTAACTTAATCTTGTTTTGGTTAGTGGAGAATTGTTAGTATGTAGCTTGGTCACTGACCTTGAGCTAACACTGGACTTACTAATTGTGGAGGAATGATGGCTCTTACTTCTTGCATGAACTCTGGCAGTTGGCTGGACCTCCTGTCAGCTGGTGAGGAGGTGGAAGGGCAGGAACTAGAGCAGAGAGTATTGGTATTAGAAGGTCATTATGGTGAGATTCTGCAATGTGTTCATAGAAAAGTGTGAATTATGCTATTTCTCCTTCCTAGTATTGTGCAACTTTCCCTCATTATTTAGTAAAGTTCTCTTTAGACAGTGCCTGCGATTTTGTTTTTTTTTTCTTTTAAACTTTGCAAGGGCAGAAAAAGGGTATTTTTTCTTTTTAACAATTTATTTATTCATTGACAGATAAAGATCACAAGTAGGCAGAGAGGCAGGCAGAGAGAGAGAGAAGGGGAAGCAGGCTCCCTGAGACCCCGATGTGGGACTCGATCCCAGGATCCTGAGATCATGACCTGAGCCGAAGGCAGAGGCTTAACCCACTGAGCCACTCAGGTGCCCAGAAAAAGGGTATTTTAATCCACTTTTTCATGGAGCTTTAAATAGAAATTGTACCTCTAGGGGCATACTATAGGGGTCGTGGTATTAATCACAGTGAGAAAACAAAACAAAACTGAGTTTTCTTTTAAAAGAAGGCGAAATTCAGTAACTCTAGGTTGGAATTACCTGGTTACCTGTCCTCTTCAGGAGATTTTTTTTTCTAGTTCTCTTTTTATTAAAACCTGAACTTTTGGAGCGCCTGGGTGGCTCAGTGGGTTAAGCCGCTGCCTTCGGCTCAGGTCATGATCTCAGGGTCCTGGGATCGAGTCCCATATTGGGCTCTCTGCTCAGGGAGCCTGCTTCCCTCTCTCTCTCTCTCTGCCTGCCTCTCTGCCTACTTGTGATCTCTCTCTGTCAAATAAATAAATAAAATCTTTGTTTCCATAGTTTTTTTTTTTTTTTTAAAGATTTTATTTATGTTTTTGACAGAGAGGCACAGTGAGAGAGGGAACACAAGCAAGAGGAGTGGGAGAGGAACAAGCTTCCTGCTGAGCAGGGAGCCTGATGTGGGGCTGGATCCCAGGACTCCGGGATCAGGACCTGAGCTGAAGGTCCTGATCTTAATAGCTGAGTTACCCAGGGGCCCAATGTTTCCATAGTTCTTTATATCTTTTTAGTATTTCTTGTCTAATAATTGTCTTTCTCTTTGTGTCACCAGTCTGTCTCTACCCTAGTTGTGAATTATAGGACTTGATTACTTGTCTTTGCAGCCCCAGGTTTTGGCACTTAGTAATTGTGTATATTACAGTAATGGTTAATTGTAGTAGTGTGGATGTGTTACCGAGTGAGAGAGGCAGGACAGCATAATGCTTAGGAGGAAAGAATCTTGTCCTCCATCACTTACTAGCTGTTGTGACCTTGGGCAAGTTACTTATTCTCTCTGTGCCATAGTTTTCACATCTAATAAAAAATGCCATTGTAATATCTGCCTTATAGGTTTACTATAAAAATTAAATGAGCCGATGTATGATTAAGCACTTCCGACACTTAACTGCTGGCACTTAACTGCTAGATAAGTATTAAATCAAGGATCTTGGGAGAATTATGTTTTGTGAACTCTTCTTGGTTAAACCTAAGGAGTGTGCATGACATACAGACTTCCTTGATAATCAGGTAAAAGGAGTCTAAATAGAATGGACTAGATCAGAATGACTTGATAGAGCTGTTCAGAATTGAGGGACCTTAAGGTAAACCTATACTTGTGATTTTACGAAGCCAGCAGTAATCTTCTCTGGTATCTGTGGCTGTCTCCTCTTATTTAAATATTTTCTGCCACTTCTTATATTTCAGTTTCTGCCCTGAATCTATAAACTTATTTGCATTTGCATTCACCTTTCATCCTTCTTTCTTTTTTAAAAAAAGAAAACCACACAAGTATTTTTACTATTGTCTAAAGACAGTTTTGCCACCTGTGTTCTTAATTTGGTCAGTCAGCGACCACGTTTTAGATCTGCCATATGATAGGAACTAGGGATACTCTATGTACAAGAGAGGAAGGCGTAACACTTATGAAGCTTACATACCACTGGGCAAGACCAGTGATTTAAAATGTGTTTATAGGGGCACCTGGGCGGCTCAGTGGGTTAAAGCCTCTGCCTTCGGCTCAGGTCATGGTCTCAGGGTCCTGGGATCGAGCCCCGCATCAGGCTCTCTGCTCAGCGGGGAGTCTGCTTCCACCTCTCTCTCTCCCTGTCTCTGCCTACTTGTGATCTCTGTCAAACAAATAAATAATTCTTTTAAAAAATGCATTTAGAATAAATACAGTGTGATAAGCTGTATTTATTGGGGTGTGTGTGTAGAATGCTACTGTAGAAGCGTATTGGTTTTTGAAACCATGTGAGGATGAAAAGGTGCAAGGAGATTAGAAATTAAGAGAGAGTCCTGAGGAAGATCAATGTTAAAGGATTGTGGAGAATGAAAAGTCGCAGGTGGAAAGGCAGGAGGGATAGGAGAGTCTGGTGTCACGGCGCTGAACAGAGGAGTGCATCTCAGGACAGAGGTAGTGATCAACAGATATGCTAAGCAGCCAGGTAGGGTCCTTTTCCCTCTTTCCCTTTCAGATATTTGACTCTTATTAGTTATTCCTTCAAAATTCCATGTGTTGTTATCTGTTTCGCTTCTAAACTCACTTAGAGAGTTTTTGATAGTTTGGTAGGTGGGGGTACTGCATCCTCGGAATTCATCTTGTTCCCAAGGGTGAAACCGTAAGTAGCACAAGTTTGGATAATGAAGGATTTGTTGAACTTGGTCTGGGTCATCTATTCCCCTCTCATGTTGGAATGGGGGGAATTGGGCAGCTAGGGGTACTTTTGTTTCCTTTTATCCTGGTTCTTTAAAACTTGATCAGGTTCATTTTATTAAAGGATTTTTTCCTTGATTCCACATTTCCTTCACTGTTGTAGGAAGAGTTGTTTTAACTCCCTGTTGCTGCCTCTGGACCTCCTGTGGAGTGCTTAGACCCTCTCAAGTTTGATTTCTTCCCTCTTAAGTGGAATCTGAACTTGTAAAGCTAATTAAAGAGCTCCTTGTTGCAAAATACAGTGGATTTTGAGGTTTGTTATCGCAACTCCTATTGGTTTTTGACATTGTTCACCATTCCAGCCTTCTTAGAAATCTTCTGTCTTTTCTGAGGGCTCATGATCTTCTGATTTTCTTCCTGTTCTTCTCCTTAGTTATTCACTGGCTTTTCTCGTGACTCTGTGGCATTGGTGTGTTGGTTCTGTAGCATAGGCTTTCGTCATCGTGCATGTGCTCTGGGTGACCTCCTTCATTACTGCGACATTAGTTACACCAGTTGAAACTTTTAGATAGTAAGTCATATAACACTGAGACAAATCTATAAAGATTATAATATTTTACCTGTACCTGTACATTTTAAATGCAAAATAAAATCATCTAGATGATGTAGAATTTGGGGTCTGCATATCTCTGCGTATCTGGAAGGAGCTCCTAAGTGCAGGAATAATGGAAATACTGCTGTTATTTATGCTAGAGTTAAACTTGAGTCTTAGGGGCTCTCTACATTACTCCTGGTACTGAAAGTATAATTTTAATATCTTTTTTATTAGCTGGATGGAAGAATCTATGAGTAAAGAAACAGATGTATTAAGTGGACTTTATTTTTAAAGATTTTAATGATTCGTTTGTCTGAGAAAGAGAATGTGCACAAGGGGCGAGGGGGGTTGGCGTGGCAGGCAGAGATAGATGTGGGTCTTGATCCCAGGACCCTGGGATCATGGCCTGAGCCAAAGGCAGATGTTCAGTCTACTGAGCCACTCAGGCACCCTTTAAGTACACGTTAAAAACCTATTTTATAATGCTTTAATTCAGTGTGGTGTTAATTTTAATTATTCTGAGCACGGTCGCCTGGCTGGTGACTTTTGATCTTTGGTTGTGAGTTGTAGCCTCACGCTGGGCATAGGTTTTACATTAAAACAAAAAATTCTTTTGAGGACCTACTCCGATTGTCATGAAGTAGTAATAAAAACTGTTTTAGAAGTAGTTCCTTGAACAATTCCAAAGAAATGATACTTTTGTTTGATAAACACTGCCCTCCTGTGGTTAAAGTAAGCTACATGTTTTGTAAAGGTACTGTTGTCTTGTTTACATTAAACTTGCAGTAAAATAATGTAATAGGACTAGTAATACAATATATAATAGTATGTAATACTGATTTGATGGACTACACTATTTTTGCTCAGAAATCTATGTAGCCATTTTGTTTCTCCGTCTCTCACTCTTGGGTTTCTCTACTATGCGTACATTTTTTTGTCACTCTGCCTGTGCATATTTTCTTTTCTTTTTTTTTTTTTTTAAGATTTTATTTATTTATTTGACAGACAGAGATCACAAGTGGACGGAGAGGCAGGCAGAGAGAGAGAGAGAGGAGGAGGAGGAGGCAGGCTCCCCACTGAGCAGAGAGCCTGATGCAGGGCTTGATCCCAGGACCCTGGGACCACGCACGACCCGAGCGAGCCAAAGGCAGAGGCTTTAACCCACTGAGCCACCCAGGTGCCCCTGTGCATATTTTCTTATTAAAAATTAAGTGAATTCAAAGTTAGATGGAACTGAAAATATGGAAAAATATTAAGCTATCGAAGGGAGAGAAGATAAATTTAGAAGTGCTAAAACCGAAATCCAAAGAAATAATACATTATATGTTAATTAAAAAAAAAAAGAAATCAAAAGAAAAGACCAATCAGTTGTGATATGTGAAGTTAATAAAAACCTCCATGGAAAGGCAACATAATGAAAAGATGAATAATAAGCTGGAAAAAATATTTGTAAGAAATGTGACAGTAAGTTTTATTACTTATTTATTTTAAAGTTTTACTATATTGAATGTGAAGATAGAACTCTACAAATGTAATATATACTAAGTGGGCGGTGGTCATGAATAACCAGTTTGCAAGGGAGGAAATACAGTAATTCACAAAAGTATATTAAAATTCATAATAACATTCCATAAAATGTTATTCATAAAATATTTCTAATGATACCTCCCCCAAAAAAACCAAATTTACTGGTTACCTTTAGAGTATACTAGGGGAGCCAGTTAATTATTCTTAAAATCATTAAAAGAAATAAGCACTTACCCTTTTTCTGTATGAGCCGTGTGTCCTTCAGGTAACCAAATAGTAGATGGAGATAAAACATTTTTTTAGAAGGATTCTAGCTGATGAATGAAGAAGGCATAGTAGACATTATCACCATTTGTGAACACCTAAATAAAATAACAAGTCTAGGTGGTGATCAATAGTGGTTACGACAAGAGGTTGGAATGCTGGTGGGAAACTGTTGTTTGTAATATAAAATAATTTGTAGTTTATAATATGAAACTTTATAATAGTCATTTCAGAAAAAGAGACCACAGGTAATTTTGTGTGTTCTGATAGGGTGTGACAGGAAGTATACTGCCTGTCAAGTGTTTTTCCTAAAATAGAACCTGAATCTGAGCAGGCCTTTAGGTGTTAATTCTAATTTTTAGGAAATATGAGGGACACAAACCTATACAATTAGTGAAATACACAATGTGGGAAACTATATGGTGTAGTCTACCTGGTTTCTTTGTAAATAAATTGGAAGAAAAAAAGAAGTCATAAAATCAAAGAGAGTTTAAGACTTGTGTTAACCAAATGTGATGTGTAGGGATCTTTGGATACAGTTTTGAGCAAAGCAACTATGTTTTGTTTTGTTTTTAAATTTTATTTATTTGACAGAGAGGCAGGCAGAGAGAGAGGGGGAAGCAGGCTCCCTGCTGAGCAGAGAGCCCGATGTGGGGCTCAATCCCAGGACCCTGAGACCATGACCTGAGCTGGTTTCAGCTCAGGTTTTGATCTCAGGGTGGTGAGCTTGAGCCCTGTGTCAGGCCCAGAGCTCACGTCAGAGTATGCTTGGGATTCTCTCTTCCTCTCCTGCCACCCTGCTCGTGTGTGCGCGCGCGCGCTTCTTTACTCTCCTCAAATCTTTAAAAAAGAAAAACGCTTTTTTCCATGAAAATTGGGGACATGGTCTAAATTGATATTAAAGAATTATAGTTACTTTTTGAAGATTTAAATAGTATTTAAAAAAAAAAGATTTTATTTATTTATTTAACAGAGAGAGAGAGATAGAGAAAGACAGATCACAAGTAGGCAGAGAGGCAGGCAGAGAGAGGGGGAAGCAGGCTCCCATCTAAGCAGAGAGCCTGATGCGGGGCTTGATCCCAGGACCCTGAGATCAACTTTATTTTAAACAACTTTATTTTAGTTTTTATATATTTATATTTTTATTTTTTTTAAAGATTTCATTTTATTTATTTGACAGATCACAAGTAGGCAGAGAGGCAGGCAGAGAGAGAGAGGAGGAAGCAGGCTCCCTGCTGAGCAGAGAGCCCGATGTGGGGCTCGATCCCAGAACCCTGGGATCATGACCTGAGCTGAAGGCAGAGGCTTAACCCACTGAGCCACCCAGGTGCCCCTTAAAATGGTATTTTTGCTTTTTAGAGAATGAGTCTTTTTTTTTTTTTTTTTTTTGAGATATAGCTAAAAAGTATTTAGGGATACACTATTTGAGATTTGCTTCAAGATAATCCAGTTTTGTGGAGGAAAGAGGCTGATGGTATAGATGAAATAAGCTATAAGCCATGTGTTGTAATTCTTGATTGTAGTGTTCTCTTTACTTTTGTATATATTTTAAAATTTTCATAATAAAAATTAAAAATAGAGTACTTCAGTTTTTTTTTTTAAGATTTTATTAATTTATTTGCAAGAGAGAGAGAGAGCGAGCATGAGAGGAGAGAGGTCAGTGGGAGAAGCAGACTCCCTGCTGAGCAAGGGGCCCAGTGAGAGACCCGATCCCAGGATGCTGGGATTGTGACCTGAGCGAAAGGCAGATGAATAATTGACTCAGCCACCCAGGCATTTCCACAAATAATTTTTTTTTTTTTTTTAAGATTTTATTTATCTGTTTGACAGAGAGAGATCATAAGTAGGCAGACAGGCAAGCAGGGGGCAGGAAGCAGGCTCCCCACTGGCAGAGAGCTGATGCCAGGCTCGATCCCAGGACCCTGAGACCATGACCTGAGCCGAAGGCAGACTCTTAGCCATCTGAGCCACCCAGGCACCCCAACCTTTTTTTTTTCTTGAAAAGATTTTATTTATTAGTTGGGTGTAATTTTATTTATTTATTTTTTAAATTAACATACAATGTATCATTTATTTCAGGGCTACAGTTCTGTGATTCATCAGTCTTACACAACACACAGTGTTCACCACAACACATACCCTCCCCAAAAGGTTTTATTTATTTATTTGAGAGAGAGAGATAGAGCATGGGGCCAAGGGAGAAGCAGGCTCTCTGCTGAGCAGGGAGCCTGATGTAGGACCTGATCCTGGAACTTCGGGATCATGATGTGAACTAAAGGTAGAGGCTCAACTGACTTAGCCATCCAGGCTCCCTAGTACTGACTTTCCAGTTAAGATATGATATGCCATGGGCGTCTGGGTGGCCCAGTGGGTTAAAGCCTCTGCCTTCAGCTCAGGTCATGATCTCAGGGTCCTGGGATTGAGCCCCGCATTGGGCTCTCTGCTCAGCAGGGAGCCTGCTTCCTTTTCTCTCTCTCTCTCTCTCTCTCTCTCTGCTTCTTGCCTCTCTGTCTACTTGTGATCTCGCTCTGTCAAATAAGTTAATAAAATCTTAGGGCATCTGGGTGGCTCAGTGGGTTAAGCCACTGCTTTCGGTTCAGGTCATGATCTCAGGGTCCTGGGATCAAGTCCAGCACCGGGCTCTCTGCTCAGCAGGGGGTTGCTTCCCTTCCTCCCTCTCTGCCTGCCTCTCTGCCTACTTGTGATCTCTGTCAAATAAGTAAATCTTTAAAAAAAATCTGATATGCCATAGAAATTTTTTTTTTTATTTTAGAGAGTGCATGTCCAGGTCTTGGGGTGGGGGAGGGGCAGAGGGAGAGGGAAAGAATTTTGAGCAGACTTCCTGCTGAATGTAGAGCCAGACCTTAGGGGTCCGTCGAAATGACTCTGAGATCATGACGTGTGCTAAGATCACAAGGTGGATGCTTACGTGACTGAACCTCCCAGGCGGCCCTAGAAATTTTTATTTTTGATTTTTTTTTAAGTTTTTAAATTTCTTTTTAAAAACTATTTTATTTTTTTAAAGTTGTCTCTACAGTTAGTATAGTGTTCAGACTCATGACACCAAGATCAAGAGTTAAATGTACTGACTGAGTCAGTTAGCTGCCCCACCAGAGAAAGTTTTATTAATTTCCATTTTCTAGCTCTTCGGGCTGACAGAAAAGCCTCGTTATGATTAATTAAATCATAATCATTAATTAAATATTTTTGCAAATGAATGCAAGTGCCTTATTCAGTAATTTTTCACTCTTTTCTTGCAGAATAGTCTTATAGCTGGTCTTCTATATAGTTAGATAATTGTAATGTAGACAGGATTTAAAGCCTAGAGAAGTTGCACCTGGGTGGCTCAATGGGTTAAGCCTCTGCCTTCGGCTCCGGTCATGATCTCAGGGTCCTGGGATCAAGCCCTGCATTGGGCTCTCTGCTCAGCATGGAGCCTGCTTCCCCCTCTCTCCCTGCCTGCCTCTCTACCTATTTGGGATATCTCTCTCTGTTAAATAAATAAAATATTTAAAAAAAAGTCTAGAGAAATGATATGATTGTGACATCTTGGCATTTATTTTATTTTATTTTTCTTAAAGATTTTATTTATTTATTTGACAGATCATAAGTAGGCAGAGAGACAGGCAGAGAGAGAGGGAAAGCAGGCTCTCTGCTGAGCAGAGGACCCCCCCACCCCCATGGAGGGCTGGGGGCTCGATCCTAGGATCTTGAGATCATGACCTGAGCAGAGGCTTAACTCACTGAGCCACCCAGGCGCCCCAGGTCTTGCCATTTAATGTAAAATTATTTCATATTGTAAATTTTGCTTGTGTAATTGTTTGTTACTACCAGTAGGAATTAGTGTAGGGCATTGTTAATTATCTGAGATGAAAACAGTGGAAAAATCAAAAGGCAGGTAGCCTTTGTTGTTGTTGTTTCTAAATATTCAGCTTTTTAAAAAAATATTTATTTGAGAGCGAGAGAGCACAAACGCCCAAGCAGGAGGAGCTGCAGGCAGAGGGATAGGGAGAAGCAGGCTTCCCATTGAGCAGGGAGCCTGATGTGAGGTTGGATCCCAGGACCCTGGGATCATGACCTGAGCTGAAGGCAGCCGCTTAACTGACTGAGCCACCCAGGAGCCCTTCTTTGTGTTTTTCATCTCCCTTACAAACACTGGTGAAACTTGATTTTTATTTTTTATTTATTTTTAAAAAGATTTTATTTATTTATTTGACAGAGCGAGATGGCACAAGTACGGGGGACAGTGGGGAAGGAGATAGTGAGTGAGCAGGGAGCCCACTGTGGGGCTCGATCCCAGTACCCTGGGATCATGACCTGAGCCAAAGATAGATGCCTAACCATCTGAGCCACCCAGGTGTCCCCACTGGTGAAATTTTAAATGAGGGTAGTAACAGAAATGTGAACTGGGAAACAGTTTTGTTGTATAGTTATAGTTGATTAATAATAACAAAAGCCACTTTTGTTTATCAACCACTTATGGTAAGTTAAGAATACTGCAGAATGTTTTATTTCATGTTCCTGTTTATGAGAATGTTCTAATCCTCACTCTAGCAATGAAGGATCGGGGTTTAGAGTCTTTTAGTCACCTAGGATGTATTCTTCGAGCTATTAGAAGCAGGCTGTTTGACCTCTGTACCTATGCCTTGAAACATTTGAATGTTTTCCATCAATTAAAATTTTTTTTCCAGCCTAAATCCCTTACTTATGTTAATAGCTCTTACAGAGACCAAAACAGAGCCTCAGTCTATTCACTGCTGTGTGTCTGTAGGGAGAGGAGTATTTATTGTAATCACTTGATACCATTTAAGAAAATCAAGATCTCTTATTTGTGCCCTCATTTAAATTTGTATTATGTGGTTTTAGTGTTCCGGATTTCCTAATGATTAGTAACAGGGTGAAATTTAATCGCCAGGTTGAGGACTGTATCAGTTTCCCTAGAAATCCCTTCTAGTTCTTGACCAGGGCAAGCATAATGTCTGTTGCACAAAGTGGTCTTTTGTCAACTCCCGGGTTTTCAGTATGGTCTACAAAACCCTCTACATCTTCCCACTTTCCAAGAAGAACTTGCAGTTCCTTGTCGATTTCAGTGGCTTTGTGTTTCCTTTGAGCAACCAAATGAATTATTTGAAGGGAAGTTCTGTGTTGAAACTGAGTCTGCCTAGAATAGCAACTAAATACGGAGCTATACCCATACCAGTGCTTTTAATGTAGTTTTCTGCTTTGGGCAAATATGGTGTACAGTTTTACTCTTTTACTTGTTGAAAGAAAATCCATTTAGGTAGACTTGGCAAACTCAATGACTATTTTGCTTTCTGTGATGGAATAAAAACCGTGTATTTCTAGTGTTAAGACAACTCTGATATTTCTGTGATATAATTGCTAAGTTTTTTGTTTGTTATCTGTTTTTTAAGTAGGCTCTATGCCTAACATGGAGCAGAAACTCCTTACACCAAGACCAGGAGTCCCATGCTCCACTGACTGAACCAGCCAGGCACCCCGTGGTTGTTCAATTTTACACGTTTTTAAATAATTTTGTTTTTTTATTTTTTTTTATTTAAGAAAAATTTTTTAAAGATTTTATTTGTTTATTTGATACAGAGAGAGAGAGAGAGAGAGATCACAAGTAGGCAGAGAGGCAGGCAGACAAAGGGGTAAGCAGGATGCCTGCTGAGCGGAGAACCTACTGCGGGGCTCTATCCCAGGACTCTAAGATCATGACCTGAGCCGAAGTCAGACGCTTAACCCACTGAGCCACCCAGGCGCCCCAAGAATTTTATTTTTTATTCCAATTTTTATTATTTAGATGAAGTAGCTCATGACCTTATATCAGGGTCATTCATCAGAGGAAATATAAATATCTAATGATGTGAAAAATTAAACCTCATTAGTAACTAACATTTTAAAATTATGTATCTGTGTATTTTTGAAATGATACAAATGCTAGTTAAGGGTATATTGAAACTCCTATACATCTGGTGGATAGCAATTTGGTAATATTTAAAATAACTTTATGCAGCAATTCCCCTTGTTTGAAAACTTAAAAATAATCTGAAACATTTGGCATTTGTTACAGTGAAAAAAGAATCAGTAACACAATTACTGAGAATTTGCTTTTTTTTTTTCCCAGTTTTAAGCAAAGCAGCTCAAAGTAAAATATTTCCTTTAATGCTCATGGTTACTCCATAAGTTAAAGATATTCTTTTTTTTTTTTATAGATGTTCTTATTTTCATATACATTATTTACCTTCTAAGTTGAGGCTATGCTTGTAACTTCTCTGAGTCTTACTTTTCTTCCTGTGAAATTGACGTACCTTCTTCTGCTCTTTCTTGCATTGTTGTGAGGGTCAGATGAAGTAGAATGGCTATGCAATGTTTAAGGGAGAAATGTAAAAATTCTATCTGGGTAGCACAATAGGAAAATAGTCTTTATAGGAAGATAATGTTTTTTGTGGGTTCAGGTTTTGTTTTTTTATTAAGTATATCAGTCTTTTGTGTTCTTATTTGATCATCTTTTGTGTGTATATCTCTATATTAAAGCTCTTTTTGGGGGTGCCTGGATTGCTCAGTGGGTTGGGCCTCTGCCTTCGGCTTGGGTTATGGCTCAGGTTATGCTCTCCGGTCCTGGGATCACGCCCTGCATCCGACTCTGCTCAGCGGGGAGCCTGCTTCTTTCCCCCTCTGTCTCTGCCTGCCTCTCTGCCTACTTGTGATCTCTCTCTCTCTATCAAATAAATAAATAAAACCTTAAAAAAAAGCAAAAAACAAAAAAATAACCTCTTTCTTTGCTACATAAGGGGCATAAGTTGCCATTATGGAAAACAATATGGAGGTTCCTCAAAAAATTTAAAAGAGAACTACCAGTAATCTTACTTCTAGGTATATATCCAAAGAAAATGAAATCAGTATCTTTGGAGAGATATCTGCACCCTTGTATTCATTGCAGCATTATTCACAATAGCTAAGAAATGGAAATGACTTTATTTTAATTTTTATATATATTTATATATTTTTCTTAAAAAATTTGTTTATTTGACAGAGAGATTAAGAGTGCAATTAGGCAGAGCAGCAGGCTGAGGGAGAGGGAAAAGTAGGCTCTCCGTTGAGCAGGGGGCCAACATGGGGCTCTATCCCAGGACTCTGGGATCATGACCTGAGCTGAAGGCAGCTACTTATCAACTGAGCCACCAGGTGCCTCTGGAAACAACTTTAGTGTCTAACAACAGATGATGGGATAAAGAAAATTACTATATGAAAAAAAATTACTATATATATGCAATGGAATATTATTCAGCCACAAACAAAGAAGGAGATCTGCCATATGTGTGGTGGTAGCTGTATACTAAGTGAAACAAGCCAGATTAATACTGTGGATTTCCATTAAAAATCCATCCCCCCAATCATTCTCCATTGTACTTAAAGAGATATACAATAAGATAACATAACATCAAAATGTCTAATACACAATCGAGAATCTCCTGACAAATGAAGAACTAGGAAAACCTCAATAACTCGTAAGGAAAAGACAACCTACACACAATAAACCCAAGATGACAAAGATGTTGGAATTATCAGAGAATTTATTTAAAAAATTTTTTTTTTTGGTCAAGAGTATGTGCACACACATAAAAGTGGGTGGAGTGGCAGGCAGAGAATCTCGGGACTCTGGAATCACGACCCTACCTGAAGGCAGACACTTAATGACTGAGCCACCCAGGTGTCCCCAGACAAAGAATTTAAAGCAGCTGTTAAAACTGTGCTTCAGAAAGTCAAGTTTAAAATCAGTGGAGAGAGATGGGGGGAGGACGGTTTTTTAAAAGCAGGCATTTGACTTTGTTAGGTTTAGATCACAAACTTTCAACCCGTCTTCTTTGCACTAAAATTCCGATGTCTAGTTTTCAAAGCCTTTGCAGAGGGCTTTGGGTCTGTTCCATGTGTGCACCCCTAGTGGCTAATTTGGGCACGTGATAGTACGATTATGGTCAGATACACATACGCATAGTTCTGGAGTGACCCCAGGAGTGTTTCTAGATCTTCATGGTATCAGTTTTTCGAGCTCTTTTCTCTTTACAAGTTCCCTGATACTTTCTGGCTCCTAGAGACTCTCTTCCTTGTCCCATGGCTGGACAGTTGGGGCTTCATTTCTCTGTTTTACTGTATACTTCCACAACCACATTTGAGTTTGATGCCAAACAAGATGGCAGAGAAAGAAAGCCATGTGGATTCCCTTCATGCTTTTGGAAACAAAAGGATTCTGTTTTATTGGAGTTTTAGGTCCCTGTTTGGCCACTGTTGATATTATCAATGCCAGGGCTGCTGCCCTTGGCTTGTTTGGGGGCATAGGTCAAGGGGAAGAGGGAAAAACCTAGAAAACCCCATCTCCTTAGGGGCCCCCTTTATGTATACTTAGACGAAAAAGAATTCTTTTGGAGCCAATTCTGTCTGTACTTTGTTGACAGTTCTGAATTTGTACTGCCTTTGAGTCTAGGCTGAGTGGTCCCAGAGGAAACAAAACCAGAAAATTCACTCTGGGGTTAGTATGACTTAGAGTTGTGGTTTCCTTCTCCAGGGTGACTACCATTTCCAGGGTCCTTAGATAGCTGCTTCATGCCTTGTGTCCAGGTTTTTAGTTATATTCAGCCTGAGAGACAGGACAGACTATGCTTATTCCTCTTTTCTTTTTCCCCCGGCTCCAGAACATAGGTACCTTTTAATATTCCTACAACTGTATTACTCATTTGTTTTGGTTAAGAATTTATTGAGCACTCTTGGCATACTAATCTTTGCTGGAAATGTAAAGATGGATAATCTTTAAGTACTTACAGTAGATCCACAGTTAGGCATGTGATGGGGGTAGAGGCAGAAAGTAAAGAATTTCATATTACACAATAATAATTTAGTTATTAATCTTATCCTTTTGATCTATTTCTACTTCAGGACTTGACATGTGGTATGTGGCTGAAAAAGAGAAGAATCTATATTCCATTAATTTTCTGTTTTTCCTATCGTCCCAAAATAAAAAGGATAGGAAGTCTGTGGATATATATGTGCTGGAAGAAATTAATACTTAGTTTTAATAAGAATAAGAAATATAATTACATATATAATTATTGTAACTTAAAATTAAAAAATAATTTATTATTATATACTTGTTTCTCAGGTCTTAGAAAAATACCCCAATACACCCATGAGTCATAAAGAAATTCTTCAAGTTATCCAGAGAGAAGGACTAAAAGAAATCAGGTGAGTTATTTAAATTTTATTAGTGATAATTATAATACTCGATTAGTCTATTTCATCATGTAAGCAGTATACATTACTCCTGAAGATTGATTATTTAGTAATAATTGCTTTGCTAGTTTCTGATTTATTTAGTTGTTAGATCTTTTAAGTTTTCGGTAATAGCACAGTCACAAAACCACAAGTAAATTAAAAAAAAATTCTTAGCTGTGTCCAACCCATGCACTTTAATTCTTAGGAAGGCCTGGAGCCATCTTCAAGCCTTCATCTATGAGTTCAGGTTTTTGATTTAGTAAGCTTGTCACTAGCAGGTGAAAAGTACTGTCTAGTACAGGGAAAATTCTCGAGGTGGACAGTCTAGGAAGAAATAACCTTGGCCCAGAGGAATAAAGTGGAAAAGATACAAACAAAGTAGTATATATTTCAAGTAATAGTTTTATGTATAGCAAATAAAACAGCTTAGGGTCAATTAATACAGGACCAAAGATAAAACATACTTTAATTTCTAAGAGCCTTGTATTAATAATAGCACATAATAGTCACTTCAAATCAAGATCCTCTGCCATCAAGAAACCTTAAAATTACGGTCCACATACTTGGTGTTGTTAATGTGGAAATCTGGGAGATATTGTCGCTAAAAGGTGGAAAGGGTGGCAGTGCTTTAAAGCCGCTGCTAGTTGTTCTCAAGTAGGGGTGGCATTGTGTAAACGCCCTTAGGGAAGGTGTCCAGAATTTATGGGGTTATTTTTGATTTTCAGAGTGTCTGGAAAGAAGGGGAGAACTGTGGCATGTAATGTTCAAGAAACAGGGAGACTAAATGTCTTATATTGTGCTATATAGTCTTTCACTCCAAAGAATTGTTCAGTCAGATGCCAGAGTAATAGTGAGCTGTGCTGAAATATATGTAAATGGACAATAATTAGTTTTTTGATATGTAGCTATTGCATGTTCTAGATTTTAATTCTCATTTTCTTTAATACAAAATTGAGTTCTTGGCGCTTTGCTAACACAGCTAAAAAAATTTTGTTTTGACTTGTGGCCAAATGTCAGTAGGCCGGGAATAAATTAGGTTTGTTTTATTACTATGAAACAATGAAATATAAATTAGTATTATTTCATTTTATGTAATGCATCTCAGAATTTGTGTGAACATTTGTAAATTAAAACGTTAAAATGCATTTGAGGAATTAGCTTTTTTATTTATTTGACAGTCAGAGATCACAAGGAGGCAGAGAGGCAGGCAGAGACAGAGAGAGGGGAAGCAGGCTTCCTGCTGAGCAGAGAGCCCAATGTGGGGCTTGATCTCAGACCCTGGGGTTATGACCTGAGCCTAAGGCAGAGGCTTAACCCACTGAGACACCCAGGTGCCCCAAAGAATTAGCTTTTAAACATTTTTGTAAATTAAAAAAGTAATCTCTTAATTTATCAATGATGCAAATCTAAATATTTATTTGAATTAGATAAGATTTATTAGATTAAGACTAAAGGATAATGCCTGTTTATTTAATTTTTTAACCTTAAAAAAGAAAAGGATTTATTTATTTATTTGACAGACAGAGATCACAAGTAGGCAAAGAGTCAGGCAGAGAGAGGAGGAAGTAGGCTCCCCGCTGAGCAGAGAGCCCAATGTGGGGCTCGATCCCAGGACCCTGGGATCATGACCTGAGTCGAAGGCAGAGGCTTTAACCCGCAGAGCCACCCAGGCGCCCCTAATTTTTTTGCTTTTTAAAAAAATTTAAACCGAGTTAATTAGCATATAGTGTATTATTAGTTTCAGAGGTAGAGTTCAGTGATTCATCAGTCTTATGTAATACCCAGTGCTCATTACCTCACGTGCCCTCCTTAAGGTCCATCACCCAGTTACCCCATCCCCGCATAATGTCTATTTAATACCACCAATTTGTGCAAAGTTATAGGAGAAAAAGACAGTAATTTTTGTGGTCTGAGAAACAGTTCTGCTAAGGTATTCTAATACTGTTTCATAACAGTGTTAAGTTATAGAATAGGAATGAGCAAGAGATTTTTTTTTCCCTTAGAAATTAGACTTTTGAAACACTGGGGAAATTGACCAGGGTATCTGGTGTATAGAGACCAGACTCCCATCAGTCTCTTAGCTCTGAATGCCAGGTGCAGAGTCATCAAGCTCCAAATTTCTCTTTTCTTTTTTTTTTTTTTTAAGATTTTATTTATTTATTTGACAGACGGAGATCACAAGTAGGCAGAGAAGCTGGCAGAGAGGAGGAAGCAGGCTCCCCGCCAAGCAGAGATCCCTATACGGGGCTCGATCCTAGGACCCTAGGATCATGACCTGAGCTGAAGGCAGAAGCTTTAACCCACTCAGCCACCCAGGCGCCCCAAGCTCCAAATTTCTAAGGCTCTATGACTTTATACTTGTCATTATCATTTCTAGGGAGCAGGCAAGAATAGTAAATAAGTAAAGAATAGTAAATAAACAAAGAAGGATAAAAAGAAGAAATTTAGAAAAAGTAACCAGATGGAAGAGTCATCAAAAATAGCTTCTGGCTTCGCTTAGTGGTAACAATTTATAAGTAGATGTTCTTGTTTAAACTATATTGTTGTGATGCAGTTATGGGACCACAAAGCCATTCTAACTCACCAGTGACTTCCATTTTGTTAACTCCATGTGACTTTTAGTACCTAGCTCTTGCTTCTCAACATTTTTTAACACAGCTGAATACAGCTTCCTTCCTGAAACTCTCTTTTGTTACCTGAAGTGACCACAGGCATTCTTCCTTCTTCCTTCTCAGTTTTTTTGCTCAGTATCTTTTTCTTTCATTCATTCATTCATTTATTCATTCGACAGGCATGAGCGCATGTGTGCACAGCAGGAGGAGCAGCAGGCAGTGGGAGAGGGAGAAGCAGGCTCACTAAGCAGGGAGCCCAATGTGGAACTCCATCCCAGGACCCTGGGATCATGACCTGAGCCAAAGGCAGACGCTTAACGACTGAACTACCCAGGCATCCCTGCTCTTTACCTTCTAACTTAAGTGCAATTTTCCATTATCATCGCTTTAAGTATTATATGTTGTCAATTCTCAAAGAGGTAGGAAAGCTTTTCCCACCTTAGCCTTTGTATATCCTGCCTTCATAGCAGGAAATGTGCTTTTCTCTCAGTTCCATCTTATTTGTCAGGTTTCAGTTTGAATATGTATTTTTCAGAGAACTTTGGCTGAGTTTATGAGCTAGAGCAAATTTCCTTTTTTAGTGTATTATAGTGTTCTGTTTATTTCTTCATAAGACTTGTAATTACATATTTTCGTGATCTTAAAAAAAAAATCACACAGCTTTTCTATAGCTTATATTAAGGGAGCTGCGTGAGGGGAGTGGCATCTCTTCTTCCCCCTCCTCTTTTGTGCTTGATACATACCAGACATTGAAAAACCTACCTGTTAATACGTGTATGAAGTATCAGACGTTGGAAGATTATACTCTGATGTAGTCACAGCTTATCCTCTTGCTGCAGTGATATGTTAAGTGATAGTCTTAAAATTTTAAAGTTTTTAGAGAGGTCATTTTAGACAGAATGAAATAGATAATTTCTTTATTGAAGATGTGCTACTTTTTAGTTAATTTTCAGTCTTCAGTCCTCAGTACATGGCTTTCAATCCTTTTTTCCCTTTCTAGTTTTCCATGTGTTCCCCATTCTGAGGAAGCTCACTTAATTTTGAGTAGTCCATATTATATTGTTTTATTTTAAAATATATTCAAGTGGAAACGGCCCAAATGGCCATCAGAAGATGAGTGTGTAAATAAAGAGTAGTATACACATTCAATGGAATATTATTTGGCCTTAAGAAGAATTGGAATTCTGGGGCGCCAGGGTGGCTCAGTCAGTTAGGCGGCTGCCTTCAGCTCAGGTCATGATGCCAGAATCCTCGGATGAGTCCCACATGAGGGATTTCTTCTCCCTCTGCCTGCTGCTCCCCTGCTTGTGCGCTCTCTCTGTCTGACAAATAAATAAATAAAACCTTTAAAAAAAGAAGAAGAATTGAAATTCTGATACATGTATGTGGGTGAACCTGAAAAACATGCTAAGTGAAATAAGACAGACACAAAAGGACAAATAGTGGTATAACAGGGGGGAAAAAAGGATAAATATTGTACAGTTCCATTTATATGAGATACTTAGAACAGGCAAACTGATAGAGACACAGAGTGGAATAGAGGTTACCCGGGGCTGAGAATAGGGAAGATCGGAGAGTTACTGTTTTAATTAGTACAGAGTTTTTTTGGGATGATCCCAAAGTTCTGGAAATGGACAGTGGTAATGGTTGTGCAACATTGTGAGTGTACTCAGTGCCACTGAAATCTACACTTACAAGTGGTTTAGATGGTAACTTGTACATTATGTATATTTGCCAGCCAACCAGCCAACAAAAAAAGTATTAAACATGAAGTGATTGGCTCTTGACTGAGAAAGACTGATGTACTAGTCTCTTCAAGAACTTAAAAGGGTTTTTCAGGATGCTTTCTGCAGTCTTGGAGTTATACAGTTTTATTAAGTCTCAGGGTCTGGTCACCAAACAAAAGCTACATGGTAATGTGAACAGGGAACAGGGAAGTTATTCAGTTAACTGGTTAAGTTATTAGTTGGTTCACCAGAAGTTAACTATTTAAGGGGAGCAACCAGTACCTATAGGGTTGAGGCAGTGTGCCCTAAGAAAGAGTAACTTTCAAGGTCTCCCTCTATATCCCAAGGTTGTGATTCTTAGTGAAGTAGGTGGGGCTCTGCCAGTGGAGACAAAGATCACTGGTGCTGTAGCCTGGCCTGGCAAATAGGAAACTGCCTACTGGGTATTAGTAGAATTTTCTGGAAAGCTTCCTGCTGGGCAGTTATCCCACATTGACTGCAGAGCCAGCTGAGGCACCAGCAGAATTTTCTGGGAAGCTACCCACAGTCATTCTGCTGAACCTTGCTGAAGGTTGGGTGCCACTGAATGTCCCTCATGTTGCTGGGTGCTGCCTGCCGTAAGAGCAGGCAGGCAAGAGCACAGTAAAACCAGAAGAAAAGCCCCCTTTCAGTCTGCAGCATTCTTCCAGCGCTCTGCTGACAGAACTTAATACCGAGCCAGCTGGCAAAGGAGAAGTGTTCATAGGGTCCAGCTCCACTACCACAGAGAAAGATAAAGAAGGTTGAACTTGGAGGTAAAAATCAGTAAATTGATAAGTAGCTGAGCAGCCTTCAGTGGTTTTTCAGTGGAATAACTTAGATCATTGTCTGGCCCCACACACCACTTTGGTTTACTTGATTTGTTTCCATCTGCTCTCAAGCGGAGTGGTTACAAGGCTGTTTTCTGTATGGGATCTAGGATTTCTCACCTTAGAACATCGATTAATCTTTTATCTTCACTTTTTTATGAAAAATCTTGACAGTGTTTTAAAACCAACTCATATGTTTTTTCTTATTTAGCCTGTTTATCTGGTGGATTTTAGGGATTTTTAAAACGGTTTATTTATTTATTTATTTGGGGTTCTGGGTGGTTCAGTCGATAAGCGGCTGCCTTTGGCTCAGGTCATGATCCTAGAGACCTGGGGTGAGCCCCACATTGGGCTCCCTGCTTGGCAGGAAGACTGCTTCTCCCTCTCCGACTCCCCCTGCTTGTGTTCCTTCTCTCACTGTGTTTCTCTCTCTCTGTCAAATAAATAAAATCTTAAAAAACAAAAAGAAAAAGATTTTGGTTATTCACGTGAGAGAGAGCACAAGCAGGGGGAGAGGCAGAGGGAGAGGTATACTCCCTCCTGAGCTGGGAGCCTAACATGGGGCACGATTCCAGGACCTGAGCTGAAGGTAGACACTTAACCATCTGAGCCTTCTTTTGAATAATTTGAGTTTTTCAGTATAATATGTTTTTCTTTCACATATATATTAGTTCATTTCTCTTTCCCTCATGGAGTATAGTAATATTGAATGCATTTTTATCTGGTAAGTCTAACATCTGGGTGATCTCAGGGTTGGCAGTTGTCCATTGCTTTTCCCTTGAGAATTGCTTACATTTTCCTGGATCATTGTTTACTGAGAAATTTAAGATTGTATTCTGGACGTTTTTAATATTATATTATTTTAGGCTCTGCTTTACTATTATAAACCTCTGGAGAATGGTGATTCCTTGCTTTGTTCCTTTCATCCTTCTTTCAAGTCAATCCTGTTGTCATCAGACTACATGTTCACTTTTCTGTAGGTGAGATTTGTTTCATGCATGTGCCACTCAGGGTTATTAGTCTGAGATGTGAGCTGTAGATCAGTTCTCAAAGCCTTTCCTGTGTTGGTTGGGAATGTCCCAAGTATACAGAGCTCCAGGATGAGCCCACGCCTCCTGTGAGAATTAGGGTATTCCTTGTCCTATTCTTTTCTCTCAGGAGTACAATCTCCCCTACCCCCAGCCTTTGGTGTTCTTTTTCCCTGTCTTAGCCAGAAAGATAGAACTTTTCTCCTAATTTTATCTGTCACCTACAGTGGTATATCTCCTCAACCAGGGTCTGTGAGCCACTTTAATAAAATGGTGAGAAAACCCCCAGAAAACTCACAATGTGTGAATTTAGCCAACTGCAAAGTTAGAGGGAACAGTTCACATGATTGACTTCACTTATTAGTTCCAACTGTATAGTTCAGGGAACCTTAAGACTACTCTCAAGGCTCCATAATTTTAAAATTTAAATCCATAAATTTTCTATAATTGTATAACTCACTGAAAACTTATGATTATGGGAAGGATACAGGGAAAGGATACAGATGAAGATTAGCCAAAGGAAGAAATGTATAGGGCAGAGTTAAGGTAAATTACCAAATACAGACCTTCCAGTCATCCTGGCCCTATGACTTAGGGTAGTGTTAAATATCAATATCAGTTTGTGATAATATGCCTGGAACACTGCCAGTATCACTCAGGCCTTGGTGTCTAGAGTTTTTATTGGTGGTTCATCCTCTAGGCATGATTTATGACCCATGTGGCTGATCTTGAGTTTCTAGTATCTAGCCCCTCTAGAGATAATCTGTTACTGTGTGGACCAAGCTCTCACTCTTAATCTTATTGTCAATGTGGCTAAAAGCTCTTACCCATGGGGTCCTTGGGTGGCTCAGTTGCTGAGTGTCTTGCCTTTCACTTGGGTCGTGATCCCAGGGTTCTGGGATCGAATCCCGTATCGGCCTCCCTGCTCAGTGGGTAGCTTCCTACTACTCCTGCTTGTGTTCCTTCTCTCACTGTCTCTCTCTGTCAAGTAAATAAATAAAATCTTAAAAAAATAAAAGACCCTCCCCGAAATTACAGTGTTGCTGTCTGGCTGCTCAACTCTGTCATAGGGCCTTGTGATTATTTCCAGGAGCAATGACCAGACCTCTCATTGGGTAAAGTTAAATTCTTTTTACATACTCCCATATGAATCAAGTTTTGATTTCCCAAATGCGCCAGCTTTCTTAATTTTTAATGTTTAAGGTGGTTGCTTTTTATTAATTTTTTTTTAAGATTTTATTTATTTATTTGACATAGAGAGATCACAAGTAGGCAGAGGGGCAGGCAGAGAGAGGGCGAAGCAGGCTCCCCGCTGAGCAGAGAGCTGATGTGGGCTCGATCCCAGGACTCTTGAGACCATGACCTGAGCGAAGGCAGAGGCTTAACCCACTGAGCCACCCGGGCATCCCTATAGTTGCTTTTTAAAAATTAACATATAATGAACATACTCTAAAAACATTTTAAAGCATACAGTTCAGTGTTTTCTTTTTTTAAAAAAGATTTTATTTATCAGAGAGAGAGAGAGCATAAGCAGGGGGAGGGTTTGAGGTAGAAGCAGACCGTGCTGAGCACAGAGTCTGATGTGGGACTCGATCCCAGGACCCTGGGATTATGACCTGAGCCAAAGGCAGATGCTTCATCAACTGAGCCACCCAGGTGCCCCATAGTCTTTTTATTTAATATATTCACCGAGGACATTTCCGTTATCCCCAGGGAAACCCTGCAGTATTAGCTGTCATTCCTCTTCCTTGCCTTGCCTTAGCCCCAGTATCCCAGCCCTAGGCAACCAATAATGGGTTTTCTGTCTCCATGGAGTTGCAGTTTTGGGTATTTCATATAATGGAATCATTATATGAAATTCATGTCCTTTTGTGACTGGCTTTCTCATATAGTGTGATGATTTGAAAATTCATTCATACTGTAACATTTATCAGTACTCTGTTCCTTTATTGCTAAATAGTATTCCATTGTATGCACATGCCGCATTTTGTTTCTCCATTCATCAGTTGGTGGACATTGTGGTTATTTTCATTTTTGGGCTATTAGGAATAATGCTACTGTGAACATCTGTGTACATGTATTTATATGGGAAATTGCTTTTTGTATTTTTGTCCACAGGTTTTAGTTGTAACCAGCCAGAGGGAAAGAGGCTGTTGTGGGTCTACTCTGTCTTCATCAGGTCTCACCCACTCAATTTTAAATCATGAAATTGGACTGAAGGGGTTAAGGAGGTTAATAAAGGGGCTGTTTTATTAGAGTAGATGAGATGCGGTGGTTTGGATTACCTGACTAGTGCTGGAGGCAATAGACTGATTTGAGATACATATTTTAAGACTTGCTTTTGGATTGGATGTGGGAAGGAAAAGGAAGGAGGAGATAAGAAATGATTTCTGGGTTTCAGTAGCTACCGTTTACTGTAGAAAAGAACCGAGGAATTAAACTGGTCATGTGAGGAACTGATAAAGGATTCACTGAGCATGTACTTGTGGGTTCAAAAGAAAAGCTCTGAATGTCTGGAGAGGTGCAAAGGTCTTCAGGTGCAGGACCTGGTTGTAAGTCTCGAGATAGCAGTGAAAAGGTAGAATGATCTGGAGCTGTAGAGTAGGTATCTGTTGTCTGTGATAAATACCCAATACCTGTTCTGGACATCAGTGAGTAAGGAGTTCTCCTGGTGTTTTACAGAATCCAAGAATATATCCTTTTTTTTTTTTAAATATTTTATTTATTTATTGGACAGAGAGAGAGATCGAGATCACAAGTAGGCAGAGAGGCAGGCAGAGAGATCCCAGGACTGTGAGACCATGACCTGAGCCAAAGGCAGAGGCTTAACCCACTGAGCCATCCAGGCGCCCCTCCTTTTTTTTTTTTTTTTTTTTTTAAATGATAATATACTTCACTTATGTTACAAGTCTGTGTTAGTAAGGTAGGAACTGAAGTCAGTTATTTAAATATAAATGTTTACTTTTAGAAAATTGCAAATTGAAACAAAGGTATATATCCTCCAGCTAAACTATAAATGGTCTTCCCAACCCAGACTATATTGAAGTTAGCCTTAGGCATTTTTATTACTTCAGCATTGCAGTATATATCTAACAGCTGAGAAGTTAAAAGACTGTGTGCAAACTGGATATTGTGTCTTATCAGAAAGAGAGCAGCTAAGCACAGACGTTAAGTATGCCTACTGTGGGTAAAGCATACAAAGGCTAGTCTGTAAGTCAAATGCTTTATGTATGTGAGACCATTCCTGCTAATCCTTGCTGTTATCCCTCATTACTTTTTTCCTTAGTCTTCTGTACAACAGGTTTCCCTCCTTCATCGGCTTGGCAACCATTGATGTTTACAGTGTACTTTCATAGCATTAAATGTGGGACTCAGGCCTTCCTTCTAAAGTAGCCATTGCTTTTGGTGCCTGTCCCTCACCCCCAAGTTTTCTTAACCTGCCTTGTTCATCATATTAGGTCTATTACCTTGACTTTTCTTTTCTTTTTTTTTTTTTTTAAAAGATTTTATTTATTTATTTGACAGACAGAGATCACAAGTAGGCAGAGAGGCAGGCAGAGAGAGGAGCGGAAGCTTGCTCCCTGCTGAGCAGAGAGCCCAATGTGGGACTCGATCCCAGGACCCTGGGATCATGACCTGAGCTGAAGGCAGAGGCTTCAACCCACTGAGCCACCCAGGCGCCCCACCTTGACTCTTCTTATATATGCTAATAGAGAAAGTTTTTAGGAAAGGAGAGAAAAATAACAAAATAATTTTCTGAGATGCTGTTCTCTTCCTGTTTTTTCTTTACATTCATAAGTAGAAGAGGAAAGACAAATTAGGAAGATTTCTTGATTTTATGAATTTATCATCCACAGATTGAGTATTTTCTGAGTTAGGCCAATTATGAGTAGTCAGAAGGATTCTTGATATATAATAATTTTGGTGAGGCATGAATTTGAATCTTAAATCTTCCATAAAATTGATATGGGAGAATAAGTTATATAGCTAGTAAGAGTGTAGCCAACTACCTAGCTTTTAAGTTAGGTTGATCATTACTTATTTGCCCTCTCTCAAAGAAGTCGAGAAGTATTTAAAAGCATTGGTTCTTGATGGAAAAAGACCTGCAAAGGAAGACTAAATGCTAGTTATATAGTAGTTTTGGAAAATTTGGGGACAAGCAGATGACGTGGTTGTGGGTTTCTTGCAAATGAAGTTTCTCTAGTTGTTTACAAATCATAGCCCCAATTTGAAGAGCAATTTCTTGCATTCCTCATCTTTTTGTCCCTCCTGAACCCCTTTTCTAAGCCAGTTATGTTACTTTAGTCATAAAATATTATAGCTGGCAGAGATAATTGGAATTTACCATTTAATTTCATTTTATTACTAAATAATTAAGGCCCGTGGAGGTTGGTCAGGGTCATACAAGTTCTATGAAACTAGAAACCCAGATTTACTGCTTCGGGTTTTGTTCTTACTAGTGTATCATATTGCCTCTACATCCCTAGTTTTCCCTACTCTTCTGATTAGTCTCTTTTTCAAATCAAACTTATATTATGTACTGACATATAATAACTTTAGGATAGTTGCTGTCTAACTGTAAATGGCTTTCTGGAAGAATTTGAAACAAAAACCTCAGACATTATAATAACTTGGATTCTGAAAGGGCTGGTACATTTTTGGGGGGGAGGGGTGTGTGTGACCCAGTGTGGGACTTGAACTCATGACCCTGAGATCAAGACCTTAGCTGAGATTTGGAGTTGGAGGCTTAACCGACTGAGCCACCTAAGGGCCAGTACAAGTTTAAGAATTTATAATAATGGGGTATTTAAATAGATCTTTTTTTTTTTTTAAAGATTTTATTTATTTATTTGACAGAGATCACAAGTAGGCAGACAGGCAGGCAGAGAGAGAGGAGCAAGCAGGCTCCCCGCTGAGCAGAGAGCCCGATGTGGACCTTGATCCCAGGACCCTGAGATCATGACCCGAGCCGAAGGCAGCGGCTTAACCCACTGAGCCACCCAGGCACCCAGATCTTTTTTTTTTTTTTTAATAAGATTTTATTTGTTTATTTGACAGAGAAAGAGATCATCAGTAGGCAGAGAGGCAGGCAGAGAGAGAGGGGGAAGCAGGCTCCTGGGGCTCGATCCCAGGACCCCGCGATCATGACCTGAGCCGAAGGCAGAGGCTTAACCAACTGAGCCACCCAGGTGCCCCTAAATAGACCTTTATATTGTTGTTTTGTATTGCTCCAGTTTCTTTTCTAACAAAAGTTGTTTTTCTGTTTTTTGTTTTGTTTTGTTTTTTTAACGTCTTAAATCCCAAGCAAGCTTCTTTAGAGTTGGAATTGTAATGAATCCTGTGAACCAGTTAGCAAAGATCATGCTCAGTAAACAATTTGCCAGATTGAAATTTTACCTCTTTAGTGGAGTCCTGGTTGAGTTTGATTAGTATTAATACATTTACTTATGAGCGAAATAATCCCCCTCATATGGTATCATAGTATGTTTTTGTTCATCTCATACCAAAAACTAATCCTAGCACCTGTTTTTTTCCTGTCTGTCCTTATGTAAAATAGGTAGCAAGGGAAGTACAGTCAACATTGTCTGTGCTTTTCAGCAGAAATCGTTATCCCTGCAGAGTAAGTCATTGGACTATTTGCCAAACTGATTTGTCTTAAGGTGTTTCACTAGAAAAGATCTCAGTTTAAGAGTGAAGAACATTATTGATTAAATTGATGCCATATTAACTAAAAATTAGCTGACTTTGAGTTCGGCCTGTGTTTTCTTTATCTGTCTGTTACAGTCTGCTTTCGAACACAGACTTTGTAGGGATGTCAAAAAGGATTAATGATGAAAAAATAACCCCCTAAGGCTTGCATATTGACAGAAAAGAGTATTCTAATCCATTGTGTTAAGCTTCATGGTAGTGAGTTTATTATGGATCAAAGGGAAGCTAGTAAACCTTAGGGTTCATAGCTGATGGCTTTATGATGGCTCCTTGAAACTGAAATGCATGGGAAGAATATTAAAGAATATTCATTCATCCACATTTAACTCCAGACTGCTTTAATAGTTTTAGTATGCCATATAATTGAGGTACTGCACCTGCTTTCTGAAATGGTTTAGATTATTTAGCTGAGTTTAATTGCATTTTTAGACAAAGTTGTATTTTGAGCTAACTTGTGAATTCTAAAGAAGAAATAAATGTTTTATTTAGCAAAGTGGGGGGAGGGTGCTAATTTGAAGAATTGTGGATATTGCTGGGAGGGGAAGGGAGAGTTTATTTTTTGACTTTATTGTTAAAATTAAAAGTTTTTTTCTCTTTCTTTCATTTTCTTGGGGTGCATTCCAACTCCAGAAGGTAAGAAATATTACTTTATTCTAAGGATGTATGTACAATGATAAAGTCTCTTCTACAAGTTTAATTGAACTCACCTTTGGATGCATGATTTTTACTTTATAAGTAAACAATTAGTCTAGAAACAATAAGACTGAAATGACTGTGTAAATGTTTTATTATATGTGCTCTTTTGTCCTTGCTGTTTGTAATAAACTTTATTTGGTCATAATTTTAGAAACCAATCAACATTTAGTTTTAAAATTATCATTTGACTTATACTATCATTGGGATACCTAGTGTTCTGCAGAAACTATTTCAGTTTGAAAATATGTGGGCTAACATTTGCTTTATGGCTGTAGGATTGAAAATATATATGTTTATGCTCTGATTTAGAGACTGTATTGGCCAAATCTTCTGTGGGAACACTTACTTAAAACCAGGCTAGAACAGGTTAAAATTCATAGTTTGGATCCTTTACTGAATTGGCTATTTTTGTGTGTGTTGACATAGCATTTTATTTTTTATTTTTTAAATTTTTTTAAAAAGATTTTATTTATTTATTTGACAGAGCACAAGTAGGCAGAGGGAGAGGGAGTAGCAGACTCCTCACCAAGCAAGGAGCTGTACTTGATGCCAGGACTCTGGGATCATGACCTGAGCTGAAGGCAATTGCTCGACTGACTGAGCCACCCAAGCGTGCTTGACATAGCATTTTAGACACACCTCTGTTTTAACAACTCCTCTGTTATATTATAGTTACATATTATAATTATCTGCCTTGCCTGTGAGACATGAGAACAGGAATCACAACAATATATTTTCATGTAAATAGCCATGACATGACATTTAGTTAGAGCTTAGTACTTTTTTTTCAGTACATCTCTTTAACTCCAGCTACATTTGCATTCCATTAAGTTCATTTACAAGAATTTATTCATTTTTGAGTATCAGTTTATGGAGGAAACCTTAATCCAGGTTGTACAAACAGTTAAAATTATAAATTAAAATATTAAAAACTAGATAAGAAAAGTTTTGTGTATTTTTTTAAAAGATTTTATTTATTCATTCATCCATTTATTTATTTATTTATTTTTTAAAGATGCTTTATTTATTTATTTGACACAGGAGAGAGATCACAAGTAGGCAAAGAGGCAGGCAGAGAGAGAGAGAGAGATGAGGAAGCAGGCTCCCTGCTGAGCAGAGAGAGTGGAGAGCCCGATGCGGGACTCGATCCCAGGACCCTGAGATCATGACCTGAGCTGAAGGCAGCGGCTTACCCCACTGAGCCACCCAGGCGCCCCAAGATTTTATTTATTTATTTGACAGAGACACATAGAGAGAGAGGGAACACAAGCAGGGGGAGTTGGAGAGGGAGAAGCAGGCTTCCCACCAAGGAGGGGGCCTGGTGTGGGATCCCAGGATCCTGGGATCATGACCTGAGCTGAAATGAAGGCAGACGCTTAACGAATGAGCCACCCAGGCGTCCTCGTGTGTGTATGTTTTTAGGGGGACTTAATATTGATTAGATGCTTTAGGGACAAGTAACAGGAACCAAATGTGAATGATTAAAACAAAATGGGATTTTTTTTTTTTTTTTTAAAGAATATGGGGTAGCTCATAACCTCAGAGGAAAGAAACAGGCTCTGAAATTGAGAGAACTAAGGCAGCTTCAGAACTAACTAACTAACTAACTAACTAAGGTAGCTAGAACTAACGGATTGACTCATCAAGACACTTCTAGCTGGGATGAGTTAGTCTCTGTTCTGTTCAAGGTTAAAATTTGAGAAAGGGTGAACCTGGCTGGCTCACTGTCTAGGCATGGTGAGATACTTTGACTTTCCAATAGGGTAGGTCATAGTTCCCCCAAAGCAAAGTACACACTGTTTCCAGAAGGAGAGAAAAAACAGATGTCCACTGTGTTGCTCATGGTAGAAAATTACAAGAGAAAAGTAGAAGCTACAAGCAGTTGTAATAAGTAACCCTTTTACAGATTGTCTCAGTGGTAACATGTGCTATACTCTAGTACAGTATCATGATCAGAATATTGTTTTTGCTGTAGTCTACTTTGTGCTTGTGTGTGTGTGTGTCTGTGTGTGTGCGCGCACACACGCGCACGCACAGACGTATGGATGTATATTTGGATTGTGCATTTTATTTTATTTTTATTTTTATTTTTTTTAAAGATTTATTTATTTATTTATTTATTTATTTATTTGACAGACAGAGATCACAAGTTGGCAGAGAGGCAGGCAGAGAGAGAGAGAGAGGAGGAAGCAGGCTCTCTGCTCAGCAGAGAGCCCGATGTGGGGCTCGATCCCAGGACCCTGGGATCATGACCTGAGCCGAAGGCAGAGGCTTTAACCCACTGAGCCACCCAGGTGCCCCTGGATTGTGCATTTTAATCACATGTATAGATTCATGGATCTACTATCTGTCAGAATACAGAACAGGTTCATCAACAAGAAAGTCCCTTGTGTTGCCGGTTTCACAACCACACCTCCCTAGTGCCAGCCCATCCATTCCCCTAAACCCCAGAAAACCACTAATGTGTTCTGTATTTCTGTCATTTTGCCATTTTAAGAATTTGTATTGTTGGATTTATATAAATTATGTAATTATTTGGCTTTTATTCAGTGTCATTCCCTGTAGATTACATCCAGGTTGTCGTATGTGTCAATATTTCACTCCATTTTATTGCTGAGTAGTATTCAGTGACATGTGTAGCGGAGTTATTTAATCATTCACCCACAGTAGGATATGTGAACTTTTCCAGTTTTTCTTTGTTTTGTTTTTGACTATTACAAATAAAGCTTTTTTTTTTTTTAAGATTTTATTTATTTATTTGACAGAGAGAGAGAGAGCACAAGTAGGCAGAGAGGCAGACAGAGAGAGGGGGGAAGCAGGCTCCCCGCCGAGTGGAGAGCCCGATGGCGGGGCTCGATCCCAGGACCCCGAGAACATGACCTGAGCCGAAGGCAGAGGCTTTAACCCACTGAGCCACCCAGGTGCCCCACAAATAAAGCTTTTATGAAAATTTGTGTACATGTTTTTGTGTAAACATAAATTTCCTTTCTCTGGCATAAATGGCCAGAAATACAGTGTTGGATGGTCTGGTAAGTGCACATTAGTTTTAAAGAGATTTTCACATTGTTTTTCAGAGTAATTGTACCATTTTACATTCTCACTGGCATTATATGTGAGATCCAATTTCTCTGATATTGGAATGGATTCTTTGTAAATAGCATATAGTTGGGTTGGGGGGTTGTTAAGGACAACTCTGCTAATCTTTGCCTTTTAATTTGCATATTTACATCATATATGTTTAAGGTAATTATTGATAAGAGTTTATGTCTGCCATTTTATTATTTGTTTTCTGTTTGTTTCCTCTGTTTCTTTTACTTTTTTTTTTTTTAAAGATTTTACTTATTTGAGAGCAAGAGCTAGAGAGAGAGAAAGAGAATACAGAGGGAGAGGAAGAGAGAGAAGCAGATTCCCTGCTGAGCAGGGAGCCCAATGTGGGGCTTGATCCTAGGACCCTGAGATCATAATCTGTGCCAAAGGCAGATGCTTAACCGACTAAGTCAACCAGGCCCCCCCCTTGTTCTATTTTTCTTTTCTTGCCTTCTCATGGGTTATATTTTTAGGATTCCATATTGGTTTATTTATAGTGTATTTCTTTGTATCTGCATAATTTCCTCAGTGTTTGCGTATTACAGTGTACTTATGTGATTTATCAGTCTGATGGAATGAACATTTTACCACTTTGAAGTGTGGAACCCATTCCATTTAGGGTCTTAGCACTTAATGTTACAGTTTTTTGTTTCAGTCATCAAATATTAGTTAAAAATTCATGAGAGGGGTAGTCTCTTGCATGTACCCTTATTTCTATTCTTCCTTCTTTCCTGATGCTTCAGTATCCCCCTCACCTTTTTTTTTTTTTTTAAAGATTTTATTTATTTATTTGACAGATCTCAAGTAGGCAGAGAGGCAGGGAAAGAGAGGGGGAAGCAGGCTTCCCGCTGACCGGAGAGCCCTATGTGGGGTTTGATCCCAAGACCCTGGGATTGTGACCTGAGCCGAAGGCAGAGGCTCAACCCACTGAGCCACCCAGGTGCCCCCCAGTATCCCTTTTTTTAAAAATATATTTTTAAAGATTTTAATTATTTATTTGCAAGGGGGGGGGACCCGTAAGAGCAGGGGAAGGGACAGAGGGAGAGGGAGAAGCAGACTCTCCACTGATCTGGAAGCACAACGTGGGCTTTAATCCCAGGACCCTAGGATCATGACCTGAGCCAGAGTTAGATGGTTAACTGACTGAGCCAGCCAGGTGCCCTCTAGTATCCCTTTTATCTTTTTCTTTCTATGAAAAGAACTTCCTTTAGCCATTCCTTTTTTTTTTTTTTTTTAAAGATTTTATTTATTTATTTGACAGAGAGAAATCACAAGTAGATGGAGAGGCAGGCAGAGAGAGGGAGGGAAGCAGGCTCCCTGCTGAGCAGAGAGCCCGATGAGGGACTCGATCCCAGGACCCCGAGATCATGACCTGAGCCGAAGGCAGCGGCTTAACCCACTGAGCCACCCAGGCGCCCCATCTTTAGCCATTCCTTAAAAGTGGGTCTGCTAGCAGCTCACTTTAGTTTTACGGTTTCTGAGACTGTCTTTATTTCTCCTTTGTTTCTAAAGGATAGTTATTCAGATACAGAATTCAGAAGGAATTACTATAGAATTGATCATTCATTTTGGACAGCATTTTGTAAGACTTTATACCACTTCCTTCTGGTCTCCATGGTGTCAGGTGAGAAATTGGCTGTTGATTGAATTAGTGTTTCTCTGTAGGTAATGTGTTGTCTGGCTGCTTTCATGATTTTTTTGTTTAATTTAATGCTCAGAAATTTCATTGTGTGTCTTTGTGTGTGGACTTCTTTGAGTTTATTTCATTTAGCTTTATTGAGTTTCTTGAATATTTTTGTTTCTTTTTCACCACGTAAGTTTTTAGCCAGTAGTCAGTCCTTTGAATACTAAGTCTTGCATTTCCTTCTGGGATTCTGATGGTATGAACTTTAAATCTTTTGTTATTATCCCACAACTCCCTCTGGTTCTGTTAATTTTTTTCAGTGCTGTTTTCTCTCTGTTCACATTGGGTAAATTTTGTTGATTTGTCCTTAAGGTCATTGATTATATCCTCTCTCATCTCTGTTCTACTGTCGAACCTTTCTAGCACATTTTTACATTATTGTGCTTTCCAGATTTATAACATCACTTCTTTTTACAACTTCAGTTTCTTTGCTGATATTTGTTATATTTTCATTTGTTTCAAGAAAATTTGTAAGGGCTTATCAAAATTTGTAAGGGCTTATTCAAGTAATTGTAAGGAGTAGCTTATGTGGGGCTCTTAAAATTTCAATATCAGTTTTACGGTTGGTATCAGTTTTGATTTTCTTTTCACATTTAGGTTGCAATTTTCCTGGTTCTTGGTATGATGAATGATTATTACATTTGGATCCTGGATATTTTAGTTGTTACATTAGGAGATGTTAGGGTCCTATTAAATTCAAATCTTTTATTTAAGCAGGCATTCATATTGTTTGGGTTTACCATATGAGAACTAGACTCCTTTGGTGGACTGTGGTTCAGTAACAATTTTCAGAGCCTTTGCTGTGCTATTTTGGTCTTGTTTTATCTGGTGACAGAACCTCCCAGTAATCTCTGTTGCTTTTTTCTGAGGGGCTAGAAGGAGTTTCCACAGACCAGGCTGCCTGATGACTCTAAATGTGGGGTAAAGGGAGTCTCCAGCCTGTGGGGGCAGAGAGGCTTTCCAGACCAGATGCTTATGATGGGCCTCTTTTGCTTGTGCCACTGGGCAGCTCAGCATCTCTGGGGAGAGAGGTAATAGTCCCAGTTCCATAAGGATAAAGAGACTTCCTGGGCTGGGCTGCTCCTTATGGTTTGATCCTACTTGTGGGTACCACTTTGCCTTTCCATTTGTAGTCTTTATTTTAATTTTTTTAGAGGGGGAGACAGAGGAAGAGGAAGAGAGAGAATCATAGGCAGGCCCTACGCCCAGCACAGAGCTTATGTGGGGCTCTGTCTGATGAGCCTGAGTTCATGATGTAAGCTGAAACCAAGAGTCTGACACTGAACCAACTGAGCCATGGAGACACTCCAGTATTTATTTTTGAGGCTTAAGGGAAGCTCATTTGCAGTAAAAACTATTTAATTATATAAGCTTTACCATAACTCTATGTTACTTCTGTGAATTAGAAAATGCTAGGAATTGGTAAAATTAATGAATCAACTGGCTCCTTTAAAATTCTGAACCTTAGGGTGTCTGGCTGGCTCTCTTGGTATAGTGTGCACGTCAGGATCTTGGGGTGGTGAGTTGAGCCTCACACTGTCACATTGAGCATAGAGGTTATTTAAAGAAAGAAAAAAAGTCAGATTCCGAATCTTAACATAGGTGGCTATGTCAAGACCAAGAGTTTGTGTTCAAAAGCAGGAAGTAATTGTAAGGAGTAGCTTTGGCTCTTTAGATATGAACGATATTGCTAAATGAAGAAAAAATGCCAGATAGGACAAAGATAAAAAATTACAACAAATTCTTTCTTTTTAGTCCTTAGGTTGTTTTTCTTTTTTAACATTTTATTTATTTTTTTATTTTGAGAGAGTGAGTGAGTGAGTGCGTGTTGCTTGGGGGAAGAGCAGAGGGAGAGGGACAAGCAGACCCCATGCTAAGCACGGATTACAGTAGGGAGCAGGGCCTCACGTTGAGATCACTACCTGAGCCAAGATGCGTCAGTCACTCAACCGGCAAAACCTTCCAGGCGCCCTAACCAACTCTTATTTTTTGAAGTACTTAATCAAATCCATTCAATTTTATTCTCTCCCTAGCTTATTTCTTTCAGAACTGTGTCCATAGCTTAGAGTTTCCTATTTTTAGTTTCCTTTTTTTCAGTAATACTTCTTTTACTCTAAATAGTATGTCCTTATATACAACCCTCTATACCTCTTTAGTTCAGAGATATGTGCTGTTCAGGAGCTTGGCCCAGGCAATGAAGACATGTCAGCATCCTGAGCAGCTGAAATAAAGGCAGTTGATGATACTGTTTTATATTGTAGTAGTTACAGCATGACCTTTCTTAGAAGGATTGTGTTTCTCTCAAAGTCTCTATTTTCTTTTTATTATGTATTTCTCATAAGATTGAAAAGCGAGATGCTTTAGTTAATCAGTAGTGGAAATGGAGACTGATCTAAGTCACATACTTCATGTGTATGATCTATTTAATCTTAAATAAACCCTCTGAAGTCTTTATTTCTTAGATAAAGAAATTGAAGCAATGAGAAGTTAATTTAACGAGTTAGTGATAAAACTTGGAATCTCCATCTGTCTGATTGAAATACAAGTCCTGCTTCTGTTGCCTCACTTTTGAGTGGGATGAGGAGACAGAGTAAGCCCCTTAAGGAACTCTTAAAGAACTCTTGTATTACTTGTTAGCTGAAAAGTTATGCTGTTTCCTAAGTCCTCTATCGAGGGTTTGTGATTTTCTAACCTAAATACAATTGAACCTTATTGTTCATTTATTTACTTTAAAATAGAACAGAATCAGTCAGTCAAATAAAACAGTCATTGGGCCATATTTTTTGTGCTCCCCCCCCCCTTTGATGAAATGGTTTTGCTCACACCTTACTGGTACTGGACAAAGCATGCTTTTGATAAAACAGTAGTGGGGGAAAAGACAATAATGGGAAGATAAAGATGAGAAGATAGAGTATACAGACAGATTTCTCAGAATCTGTATTTATTTCTGTGACCTCCCTCTCCAGGCTAATCCTAGATTACTCTTATTTTGTTCCCTTATTTCACTACTCTCCTAATCCATACCTCTCATTTTGGGGTCCCAACTGGGCTTCTCCAGAAATGTCTGTTTAAAAATTTCCCTGCATACCCTTTCCCTCTCCAGTAACTCTTTTCCATTTGTTTCATGGTATGTTTGGGGAGGAAAGTAGTTTGAAGAAATGAATTCATTCAGGTATGGATGGTTCAGATGCTACTTACATTTAAGTTACTTCCTTTTTAAAAGTAGGTTAGTTGTTACCCAAATGAATTTCATGTTGGAAGAATTGTTGGTGATATGACCATGACAAAGCAAGCAAAGGACTTTAATGTAAGGGTTTTTGTTTTTGTTTTTAAGATTTTATCTATTTATTTGACAGAGATTACAAGTAGGCAGAGAGAGAGGGGAAAGCAGCCCCCCCCCCAGCAGAGAACCCGACATGGGGCACAATCCCATCTGGGAACAGGACTTGAGCTGAAGGCAGAGGCCTCAACCCACTGAGCCACCCAGGCGTCCTTGTTTTTGTTTTTTTTTTTAAAGATTTTATTCATTTATTTGACAGAGACACAGTGAGAGAGGAGAGGGAGAAGCAGGCTCCCTGCGGAGGGCTAGTCCCAGGACCCTGGGATCATGACCTGAGCTGAAGGCAGACGCTTAACGACTAAACCACCCAGGCGCTGCAATGAAAGGGTGTTTAAGAATATAGCAATTGCCAGTGAATTAAAAACCCACCAAAATTATTTATTAATTTAGTGATTTCTAAACTCCCTATTTTTCCCCCTTTTTTTTTTTTAAAGATCTTATTTATTTATTTGACAGACAGCGATCACAGGTAGGCAGAGAGGCAGGCTGAGAGAGAGGAGGGGAAGCAGGCTCCCTGCTGAGCAGAGAGCCCGATGTGGGGCTTGATCCCAAGACCCTGGGATCATGACCTGAGAGGAAGACAGAGGCTTAATCCACTGAGCCACCCAGGCGCCCCTAAACTCCCTATTTTTCAGCATAATGGTGCTGTTGAGTTCTGTTTCGTTTTGTGTGGGTAGGCATGCCATCAAAATCAGTTCTTAGTTTTAAAGTTATTGGTGCTGAATTTTTAGTTTATATGTGGATAATTACTGTACATGCATTTCTGTGTTTGTATAGGTAACATATATCATGTGAGTGAAAGAGTCTTACATGTTTATTATCTTTGTATATTTAAAATTGACCTGAAATAGGCCATTCAAGTATCTGTTTGGGGAAGGGGATGACCTTTACATTTCTTTTAACCTTGGGAGTCTGAGTGTTACTTAATCCTATTGAAATTCAAGGAATTGAACTTTGAAGGATAAATATAGAGTGTATAATAGTTTAGTCAGAGATAGGGAAGCTGATTAATTGAGGCCTACTTTTGACAAGCCTGTTCTGTAGGAAGGGGTACAGAAAGAT